>NC_053028.1:217577917-217946622 GCF_003073215.2 Triticum urartu
CTATGGGTAGAGATGGGAGACGAGTTCGCTAACGAGGAGCCCGTTGAGTTTGCTTTTGAGGATCCAGTCAACTCTGACAACTGTGCAGGCAAGATGATCATACCCTCGAAATCACTACTATCTTTGCTATGCTAGATTGCTCGCTCTTTTGCTATGCCAATGCTACGATGCCTACCACTTGCTTTCAAGCCTCCCAAATTTCCATGTCAAACCTCTAACCCACCATGTCCTAGCAAACCGTTGATTGGCTATGTTACCGCTTTGCTCAGCCCCTCTTATAGCGTTGCTAGTTGCAGGTGAAGATTGGAGGCCGTTCCTTGTTGGAACATTTATTTACTTGTTGGAATATCATTATATTGCCATGTTATCTTAATGCATCTATATATTTGGTAAAGGGTGGAAGGCTCGGCCATTCGCCTAGTGTTTTGTTCCACTCTTGCCGCCGTAGTTTCCGTCATATCGGTGTTATGTTCCCGGATTTTGCGTTCCTTACGCGGTTGGGTTATAATGGGAACCCCTTGATAGTTCGCCTTGATTAAAGCTTTTCAAGCAATGCCCAACATTGGTTTTACCATTTGCCACCTAGCCTCTTTTTCTCTTGGGTTTCCGAAGCAACTTGTAACACCCTCGATGCGACTATATCTCCCACGTGTCGAGCCACGACTTAGAGGCATAATCGCATTGAAGGCATATGTCGCAAGTTAGGTAATCTTCACAACATCCCATGTAATATATATATCATAAAAGGGGAGATAACATAGTTGGCTTACACTCGCCACGTCAATCAAGTACATAAATAACATTACATCAACCAAACACTCATGGCCCGACTACGGCGCCAAAATAAAAGATAACCCAACATGCGACACGGTCCCGATCACCCCCAACTGGGCACCACTACTGATCATCAGGAAAGGAAACATAGTAACGTTGAGAGTCTTCGTCGAACTCCCACTTGAGCTCAAACGCGTCTCCTGGAGCGGAATCATCGGGCCCTGCATCTGGTGTAATAGTAATCTGTGAGCCACAGGGACTCAGCAATCTCGCACCCTCGCGATCAAGACTATTTAAGCTTATAGGTAAGGCAAGGTAAAATATATATGTGGAGCTGCAGCAAGCGACTAGCAAAATATAGTGGCTAACTTATTCGCAAAAGAGAGAGAGAAGAGGAGGCAAAGCGCGAGCGAGAAACTAGAGAACAACGTGCGCAAACATTACTCCAACACCGTGTCCACTTCCCGGACTCTGCCGAGAAGAGGCCATCACGGTAACACACTCAGTTGATTCATTTTAGTTAAGTTAAGGTTTAAGTTATCTACAACCGGACATTAACAAATTCCCATCTGCCCATAACCGCGGGCACGGCTTTCAAAAGTTCAAATCCCTGCAGGGGAGTCCCAACTTAGCCCATGACAAGCTCTCACGGTTAACGAAGGAATAGACCTCCTCCCAAGACGTTTCGATCAGACTCGGTATCTCGGTTCTTCAAGACACTTCGACAGGTTAAAACAAGACCAGCAACACCGCCCGAATGTGCCGACAAATCCCGATAGGAGCTGCACATATCTCGTTCTCAGGGCACACTCAGATAGGGCAAGCTACGAGAAAAACCAACCCTCGAGTTTCCCCGAGGTGGCCCCGCAGGCTGCCTGGTTCGGACCAACACTCAGAGGAGCACTGGCCCGGGGGGGGGGGGTTAAATAAGATGACCCTCGGGCTCCGGAAACCTAAGGGAAAAAGGGGCTAGGTGGCAAATGGTAAAACCAATGTTGGGCATTGCTGGAAAAGCTTTAATCAAGGCGAACTATCAAGGGGTTCCCATTATAACCCAACCGCGTAAGGAACGCAAAATCCGGGAACATAACACCGATATGACGGAAACTTGGGCGGCAAGAGTGGAACAAAACACTAGGCGAATGGCCGAGCCTTCCACCCTTTACCAAATATATAGATGCATTAAGATAACATGGCAATATAATGATATCCCAACAAGTAAATAAATGTTCCAACAAGGAACGGCCTCCAATCTTCACCTGCAACTAGCAACGCTATAAGAGGGGCTGAGCAAAGCGGTAACATAGCCAATCAACGGTTTGCTAGGACATGGTGGGTTAGAGGTTTGACATGGCAATTTGGGAGGCTTGAAAGCAAGTGGTAGGCATCGTAGCATTGGCATAGCAAAAGAGCGAGCAATCTAGCATAGGAAAGATAGTAGTGATTTCGAGGGTATGATCATCTTACCTGCACAGTTGTCAGAGTTGACTGGATCCTCGAAAGCAAACTCAACGGGCTCCTCATTAGCGAACTTGTCTCCCGGCTCTACCCAAACAAGACAAACAAGCAACAAGGACACAATCAACCACGTGCAAGGATCAAACAATATGATGCAAAGATGTTATGCTATGCGGGATGCGATGCGGGATGCATATGCAAGATGTGACAAGGAAAGCATGAACCTGGCCTCAACTTGGAAATCCAAATGTGCCACTGGAAATATGAGATGAAATCGCTTGAAAACGATATAAAGAGCGCCGGAATCGGAGTTACGGTTTGGAAATGGCAAGCGATTCAAATATGACACCGGTCTGCGATTTACAGCAAGTAGCCATCTAAATGCAATGAGATGAACAAGCTACAGCACCCAAACATGACAACAAAATACGTGGCAGGGATTCATACAAGATGCTTAACAAAAGTCTAGCACTGAGCTACGGTAAACAAGCATGGCAAAAATGCATATGGTAAACAGATTTCAGACTTAGTGAAATTAACACTTGTCTGGAATTTCAGATCAGGTAGCACTCTTCGGAGCAACAAAACTATATGCTACAGGACCTGAACATGGCAAAGTAAAGCATGGCATGGAGATACTCAAAAAATTAGGGACTTAGGGAAAAAAACGGGGTCAACCCTAAAATTTGGATCTGGATCTGGGAACACGGTTCCCGAGGTTCGACGCCGTAGCCAAAAGGGATCAGAAAATACAATTGCAAGCATGTGAACATGGCAAAAACATAATTAGTTCTCAGACTTAGTGAAAACTAGCACATGCTGAAACATAACTCAAGTAGGCATGTTTACGGAGCTCGATGCACTCACTACGGTGCAAGTCATGGCAAGACAAGCATACATCCATCAGAAGGCACAAAATAGCAAGCTAGACATGGCAAGAACAATAAGCATAGCATGCACGGATCAACTACAACATCACCGGCAAAATTGCAAACAAGTTGACAATCTGCCCAGATTCACAAAGTAGCAAAAGTAGAGCTCGATTGACTCAAGCTAGGGTGCTCCATAAATTGCAAACAAAGACATGGATGGATAGAGCACTACAATATTAACAAAACATCCTTACTGATCATCCTCAAAAGAGGCACGGATCACTAGGAAACAACAATGAACATATGGCATCATGAGATAAACAGCTCCAGGACTTAGTGAAATTACTAAGTCCCTGAAAACAGAATTAGCAAGTGCACCACTTTGCAAGCTTGCACAAGTCACCACACACATCACAAAAATACATGGGTTGCACCTCTGGAAAGATGACAAAACCCTTAACAAAACAAATGTAGAGCATCAGGGCATATCAAGCACATATTAATCATGGCAAAAATGACAAAAACCTAAATGGAGTAGCAGATCTGACAATTATCCCAAGTAGCCCTATTCTAACAGCATTTCGGACATCAATATGAGCTCAAATGAAAATGATGCAATGGAATGAAATGATGTACTCTCTGAGATGAACATTTTGATATGCTATATGTATGAATCAGAGCTACGGATGCAAAGTTACGGCAGGTCAAATTATGCAACATGGGCTAGGGTTTTTGAGGGAAAAGTCAACCAAGATGAAAATATCCCAGATCTGGATCGCACGCGGGTCGAGGATCGCCGGAGATGCACTGTTCGCCGGAGTTGGAGGGGGTCGCCGGACTTGGAGATTCCGGCGGAGGAGGGGGCGGCGGCTGCCGGAGCTGGGGCCGGCCGGAGCGGCGCGGCTAGGGGCGGCCGGATCCGGGCCGGGAGGCGTGGGGCGACGCGGTCGTCGCCGGCGAGGGGCGAGGCGGCGGATGGCGGTGGGCGCGGGTGCGGCGCCGTGGAGGAGAGGGCATGGGCGGCGCGACGACGTTGGAGGAGAGGGCGACGCGGGCGGCGGCGATGGGCTCGGGGGCCCGAAGCGGGCTTCCCGGGCCGTGGGCGGAGACGGCGGCGGCTTGCCACGTGGCAGGACATGGTTGGCACGGACGGCGGCGGTGGCTTTGTCCGCCCAAGACGGACGTGTCCGGCGGCAGTGCGAGGGAATTTTAGGGTTTCGGGGAGGAAGGAGATCCGAATTTCGGGGGGGGGGGGTGTTTAAATAGGCATAGAGGGAGCTAGGAGAGTCCAAATGAGGTGCGGTTTTCAGCCACGCGATCGTCATCGAACGCTCTAGATGATGGAGCAGAGTTAGGTGGGTTTTGGGCCAAATTGGAAGGGTCTTGGGCTGCAACACACACGAGGCCTTTGCGGTCCCTCGGTTAACTGTTGGAGTATCAAACGAAGTCCAAATGATACGAAACTTGAAAAGCGGTCTACCGGTAGTAAACCAAGGCTGCTTGGCAAGTCTCGGTCCAATCCAGAAATGTTTAAACCCCACACACGAAAGAAAGCTAGAAATGACCACCGGAGGAGAACGAAGCGCCGGAATGCAAAACGGACAACGGGGAAAAAGCTCGAATGCATGAGACGAACACGTATGCAGATGCAATGCACATGATGACATGATATGAGATGCATGACAACGACAACAACACACGGAGACAAAACCCGAACCTGAGAAAATAAATATAACTTAACGCCGGAAACGGCAAGAGTTGGAGTATAAATTGGGAAAGTTACATCCGATGTGTTACAACACTCCACCGCTACGAAAGGATCCCGTCCCGAGATCTAGGACTGAAAGAACGCCGGGTACTCAGAACGGAATTTCGAAAGCCAAATCACGGTGCTTACTATCATAGTAGCTCTTCTGACGGGATTGGGCTGCTTTGAGGTTATCACGAATGACTTTGCACATTTCTTCTGCCTCTGTGATTAAGTCATTACCCAAAAGCTGACGTTCACCGGTTTCGGACCAGTTGAGAGGGGTACGGCACTTCCTGCCATACAGAATTTCGAATGGGGCCTTGCCCGAACTTGCTTGAAAATTGTTGTTGTAGGAGAATTCAGCATAAGGAAGACAATCCTCCCACTTCATGCCGAAGGAGATCACACAAGCCCTGAGCATATCTTCAAGAATCTGGTTGACACGCTCGACTTGACCGCTAGTTTGAGGATGGAAAGCTGTGCTGAAGCGGATGTTGGTGCCAATGGCCTTCTGAAAAGAATCCCAAAAATTTAAGGTAAAGATGCTGCCACGGTCTGAAGAGATCACTTGTGGAATACTGTGCAGAGAGACAATGCGAGAGGTATAGAGTTCCGCCAATTGAGCTGCAGTGATCGACTCTTTGATAGGCATAAAATGAGCCACTTTGGTGAGTTTGTCGATGACAACGAATATAGCATCATTGCCACGCTTGGACTTTGGAACCCAGTCATGAAGTCCATTTCAATGTGGTCAAACTTCCATTCTGGAATGGAAAGAGGTTGGAGGAGACCAGCTGGCCTTTGGTGTTCTGCCTTCACTCTTCTGCAGACATCACATTCATTCACGAATTTAGCAATCTCGCGCTTCATTCGAGTCCACCAATAAGCCTGCTTAAGGTCCTGATACATCTTCGTGCTCCCAGGGTAGATGGAGAGGAGAGAATTGTGAGCCTCGTTCAAGATCACTTTATGAAGTTCACCTTTGGGCACAACAATACGATCCTCGAAGAAGAGAGTATCTTGTCATCAAGGCGGTAGCACTTGTACTTGGATTGACTCTTGGCAATCCCAATCTTCACCTTTTTCACCATAGCATCAAGAAGCTAGGCTTGGCGAATCTGGTCTTCCAAGGTAGGAGAGACTTGAAGGTTGGCGAGGAAACCTTGAGGAACAACTTGCAGATTAAGTTTGCGGAAAGCTTCACAAATCTCGGGTTGATAAGGCTTATGAATCAGACTGTTGCAATAAGCTTTCCTTCTCAATGCGTTTGCAATCACATTGGCCTTGCCTGGAGTATACTCAATACTCGGATTATACTCTTGAATCATTTCGACCCATCGAGTTTGCCTGAGGTTGAGATTAGGCTGAGTGAAGATGTACTTGAGACTCTTGTGATCAGTGAAAATGTCAACTTTTCTTCCCAATAAGAGCATGCACAACTGCCGCCAACTCGAGATCATGAGTGGGGTAGTTCTTCTCATTAGGTTTCAACTGGCGGGAGGTATAAGAAACAACTTTCTTCTCTTGCATCAATACTGCGCAAAGACCTTGGAGAGAGGCATCACAAAAGACCTCGTACGGCTTGGATTCATCAGGCGGAGTCAGAACTTGAGCAATGATCAATTTCTCTTTCAAACTGTTGAAAGCAATGTCACATTCCGGAGACCAAACGTACTTGACGTGCTTCTAGAGAAGATTTGAGAGAGGCTTCGCGATCTTAGAAAAGTTTTCAACGAATCTTCGGCAATAGCTTGCGAGACCGAGGAAGCTACGGAGTTGCTTCACGTATTGAGGAGGTTCCCAATTCACAATTGCAGACACCTTCTCAGGATTCACGGCAATGCCCTTGGCAGAGATGATATGACCAAGATAAAGAACCTCATCGAGCCAAAATTCACACTTGGAGAACTTGCCGTAGAACTGATGTTCCCTGAGCTTATCGTGCACCAAACGCAAATGCTTGGCATGATCTTCCTTGTTCTTCGAGAAAACCAGAATGTCGTCGAGATAGACCAAAACGAAGTCATTGGTGTAGGCGTTGAAGATGAAGTTCATCATGCGAGAGAATGTCGGAGGAGCATTGACGAGGCCAAAAGACATGACAGTGTATTCGTATGAACCATAGCTTGTCCTGAAAGCTGTCTTTGGAATATCTTGCTCACAGATTCGAATCTGATGATAACCCATACAAAGATCAAGCTTGGAGAATACTTGGGCACCTTTGAGTTGTTCGAACATCTCGTTGATGTTGGGAAGTGGGTATTTGTTCTTGATTGTCTTCTTGTTCAATGGACGGTAATCAACACAAAGCCGGTCCGTTCCATCCTTCTTCTTCACAAAAAGAACACCACAACCCCACGGAGAAGAACTAGGCCGGATGAGACCCATTCTCTCTTGAATATCGAGTTGCTTCTTCAGCTCCTTCAACTCTTCAGGTCCGAGCTTGTAAGGACGCTTGCACACAGGTTCCGTGCCAGGCTCAAGATCAATAACGAATTCAACTGGCCGGTGCGGAGGCATTCCTGGAAGCTCTTCTGGAAAGACGTCTTGATATTCTCAAACGACTGGAATTTGCGAGATAGCATCCAGTTCACCCTTCTCATTGAGAGAAAATAGACGGATGGTATCATCATGAGCGGCAAAGACAATTACATTCTCAGACGAATGAGTCAATTGGATCTGCCTGGCTACACAATCAAGCTGAGCCTTGTGCTTAGAAAGCCAATCCATTCCGAGAATAAGATCAATATCCAAGTTACCAAGAACCATTGGGGAAGAAAGGAACTTGTAATCGCCCAACGTGATAGTAACATCTGGCACCTCCAGACTTGCACTCAAACATTTGCCAGGAAAAACGATATCCATTTATTTACCCAAATGAGAAGAAACGAACTCATGCTTGGTAAAAATGGCTTTGACATGAAACAATGCGATGCACCAGTGTCAAAAAGAACTCTTGAAGGAATATCATTAACAGGAAGGTTACCCATGATGACATCTGACGAATCCTCTGCCTGAGCTGCATTCAGCAAATTGACCTTGGCGTGCTTGGGGTTATGCTTGACCACAGTTGTACTTGTCGATCTGACAGGAGGAGGAGGAAGACGACTCTGGTTGAAACACTTGTTGGCATAGTGACCCTTCTGTTGGCACTTGTTGCACGTGACCTCTGAAAGCGGACGGTGATACAGAGAACTCGATCTTGGAGCTTGAGACGAAGTCTTGTTCTGAAAGCCAGGGTTGGGTGGGTGGGAAGATCCACTGCCACCTTTTCTCTTCTGATGATACGGCTGACGGAATGGAGGAGGAGGAAGCCAATACTTCTGCTGCTTGGCCACTTGAGTAGAGTAAGAGGGAGTAACATCTATGAGTCGCTTCTTGGAAGCATCACACCTCAATTGAGCAGCCTCTTGCTTCAATGCCATGCTGTAGAACTCATCGTACCTCAAGGGCTCAAAGAGGACAAGAGCTAGCTGAATTTCTTCTCTGAGACCACCCCTAAACTGATATATCATGCTCTTCTCATCAGGTACGTCCTGCTTAGCAAAGCGGGCGAGCTTCTGGAACAACTTCTTGTAGTGATAGACAAACAAAGAGCCTTGCTTCAGGTTGCGGAATTCCTCACGCTTGCTTTCAACCACGCTCTGAGGAATATGATGAGCTCTGAAATCTCGACGGAATTCATCCCAAGTGATAACATGTCCACCTCTGGAATCCTTGTACTGCTGGAACCATTCTGCAGCTTGATCTTTGAGTTGGAAGGAAGCGAACTTGACGAAGTCCTCAGGCCTGACTTTACTGCACTTGAAATGTTTGCACAGATCCACAAGCCAATCGTCAGCATCGGTTGCCTCAACACAAATGCTGAAAGTCTTTGGCCCGTTAGCAAGGAACTGGTTGAGTGTGGCAAAGTGATCCTGATTGTTGCCTTGGTTCCCTTGGTTGCCTTGATTGCGCTCTTGGAGAATTTGCATGATCAACTGTGTGTTTGCATTGGTTGCGGCCATCACAGCTTGCCATGCCTCCGGAGGAGGTGGTGGTGGTGGCGGATCAGGATTCGGAGTCGTGCGCGTTGGAGGAGCCATCTTGAAGAGGTTGACATCCATTAGCACATTGATAGATAAATATTGAAGCTGAATCCAACAGAATGAAAATTGCAACATATAGTCTTCACATCCGAACAAAATGAACGAATGCATTCCTCTTGAAATGGTCACATATCCATAAATTGAGAAGCCACTTAGAATTTAGGTAGAGAAATAAATCAACAAGGTACGGATCAAGAACGAATAATCGGTAAGAAATCCCAATCTCAAACCAAATATCCGTGGAAGAAGAACTAGAGCTACTAGAATTCCCACCTATGAAACTCCGAACCTTTCCGGTTATGCAATCAGGTGTTGGGGATACAGGGGAAGCATAATATATCACCCAAACTAGCAAATCCTACATCCAGCTTTATCCATCCTTCAACACATAACCAAGAAAACTTCGGAAACCATCTACCTCAACCTTCGAAAAGCATCCGTTATACAAGTTATGGCGATACTCCCGAACTCCCGCCCCAGTACTGGGTGGCGTCGAGGTTATCTCACCAACGAACTGCATAAAAGAGATTTTTGATGTCGACGTACTAGGTATTCCAGAAATGCAACGATAAAATTATGATGACAACACCTCAGAGCTCAACTCCCTGGGACACTTCCACAAAACCCCTGACAGGAGGCACCAAGACAATGTTCTCATCATAAAACCATCGGAACGATTCCAAGATACCCGCGTGATCCTAAAAATTTTTTTAGTGAAATTTGAGAGGAGAAGAGTCAAAACTCTACGTCAGGATGCCTTACCAGAGCGATGAGGAGACTGGGAAGTAAAAAGAATTCCTAAACTCTCCGATATATAATTCCTAAATGACTCAAAACATTTTTCTAGACACAACTCGGCCGCTAAAAACGATCAATCAATGGGGCTCCTAAGGTCGGGGAAGGCTCTGATTACCAACTTGTAACACCCTTGATGCGACTATATCTCCCACCTATCGAGGCACGACTTAGAGGCATAATCGCATTGAAGGCATAAGTCGCAAGTTAGGCAATCTTCACAACATCCCATGTAATATATATATATATATATATCATAAAAGGGGAGATAACATAGTTGGCTTACACTCGCCACGTTAATCAAGTACATAAATAACATTACATCAACCAAACACTCATGGCCCTCCTAGATCTCGGGACGAGATCCTTTCATAGTGGTGGAGTGTTGTAACACCCCGGATGTAACTTTCCGAATTTGTACTCCAACTCTTGCCGTTTCGGCGTTAAGTTAATTTATTTTCTCGGGTTCGGAACTTTGTCTCCATGTGTTGTTATCATTGTCATGCATCTCATATCATGTCATCATGTGTATTGCATTTGCATACGTGTTCGTCTCATGCATTCGAGCATTTTCCCCGTTGTCCGTTTTGCATTCCGGCGCTTCGTTCTCCTCCGGTGGTCATTTCTACCTTTCTTTCGTGTGTGGGATTAAACATTTCCGGAATGGACCGAGACTTGCCAAGCGGCCTTGGTTTACTACCGGTAGACCGCCTGCCAAGTTTCGTGCCATTTGGACTTCGTTTGATACTCCAACGGTTAACCGAGGGACCGATAAGGCCTCGTGTGTGTTGCAGCCCAACACCCCTCCAATTTGGCCCAAAACCCACCTAAACCCCTTCTATCATCTAGAGCGTTCGATCACGATCGCGTGGCCAAAAACCGCACCTCATTTGGACTCTCCTAGCTCCCTCTCTGCCTATATATAGCCCCTCCTCCGAAATCCCAGATTCCCTTCGTCTCAAACCCTAAAAATCCACCTCGCGCCGCGCCGGACGTGTCCGTTCCGGCCGGACAATGTCCGCCGCCGCCCCGCACCCAACCACGCGTTGACACGTGTCCCGCCGGTCTCCTCTCCGCCGCCGGCCCGGGAGGCCCAAACCGGGCCCCCGAGGCCCGTTCGCCGCCCCGCGCCGCCTGGGGTCCCCGCTGCCCGAGCGCCGCCACCGCGCCTGCTGGCCGCGGCCTCCGCCCGCCAGCGCCACCACCAGCCGCCCCGTGCGCCATCACCGGCCGCCGCACGGGTTCCTCGCCGGCGCCGACATCCGTGCCCGCCACCCGCAGCCTGGCCTCACTCCGGCGAGCTCCGCCACTCCGGCGGCCCCTCCTCCTCCTTCCCCGAGCAATTCCGGTGATCTTCTCCAATTCCGGCGAGGTCTCGGTCAGCCTCGATCCGCGTGCAAACCCTAGATCCAGATCTGGGGAGGTTGACTTTTTGCCCGTCCTGGTTATTTTTTTGCAATATTCATCATGTCGTAACTCCGCATCCATAGCTCCATTTTTGGCATATAGCATATCAAAATGTTCACCTCAGAGAGTACATCATTTCATTCCATTGCATCATTTTCATTTGAGTTCATATTGATGCTGGAAATGCGGTTAGAAGGAGGCTACTTGAGATATTTGTCAGATCTGCTGCTCCATTTAGCTTTTTGTCATTTTTGCGATGATTATTGTGTGCATGATATGCCCATAAGTTCTATATATGTTTTGTTAAGAGTTTTGTCATCTTTCCAGAGGTGCAACCCATGTATTTTTGTGATGTGTGTGGTGACTAACACAAGCTTGCAAAATGGTGCACTTGGTAATTCTGATTTCAGGGACTTAGCATTTCCACTAAGTCTTTGAGCTGTTTATCTCATATTGTCATATGTTCATGTTGTTTCCTAGTGATCCGTGACTCTTTTTAGGATGATCAGTAAGGATGTTTTGTTATTCTTATAGTGCTCTATCCATCCATGTCTTTGTTTTCAATTATGGAGCACCCTAGCTTGAGTCAATCGAGCTCTACTGTTGCTACTTTGCGAATCTAGGCAGATTGTCAACTTGTTTGCAATTTGGCCGATGATGTTGTAGCTGATCCGTGCATGCTATGCTATTGTTCTTGACATGTCTAGCTTGCATTTTGTGTCTTGTTAATGGGTGTATGCTTAGCTTGTCATGACTTGCTCTGTAGTGAGTGCATCGAGCTCGTAAACATGCCTACTTGAGTTATGTTTCAGCATGTGCCAGTTTTCACTAAGTCTGAGAACTGATTATGTTTTTGCTATGTTCACATGCTTGCAATTGTATTTTATGATCCCTTTTGGCTCAAGGTCACTAAGGGACTTTTGTTAAGCTCTTTGAGTAGCTCCATGCCATGCTTTACTTTGCCATGTTCATGTCCTGTAGCATATAGTTTTGTTGCTCCGAAGAGTGCTACCTGATCCGAAATTCCAGACAAGTGTTAATTTCACTAAGTCTGAAATCTGTTTACCATATGCATTTTTGCCATGCTTGTTTGAACCTGTTAATGGATGAATTGGCCGTAGCTTAGTGCTAGACTTTTGTTAAGCATCTTTTATGCATCCTTGCCATGTATTTTGTTGTCATGTTTGGGTGCTGTAGCTTGTTCATCTTATTGTATTTAGATGGCTACTTGCTGTAAATCGCAGACCGATGTCATATTTGAATCGCTTGCCATTTCCAAACCGTAACTCCGATTCCGGCGCTCTTTATATCGTTTTCAAGCTATTTCATCTCATCTTTCCAGTGGCACACTTGGATTTCCAAGTTGAGGCCAGATTCTTGCATTTCCTGTCATATCTTGCATATGCATCCCGCATAGCATATCATCCTTGCATTATTTTGTTTGATCCTTGCATGTGGTTGATTGTGTCCTTGTTGCTTGTTTGTCTTGTTTGGGTAGAGCCGGGAGACGAGTTCGCTAACGAGAAGCCCGTTGAGTTTGCTTTCGAGGATCCAGTCAACTCTGACAACTATGCAGGCAAGATGATCATACCCTCGAAATCACTACTATCTTTGCTATGCTAGATTGCTCGCTCTTTTGCTATGCCAATGCTACGATGCCTACCACCTGATTTCAAGCCTCCCAAATTGCCATGTCAAACCTCTAACCCACCATGTCCTAGCAAACCGTTGATTGGCTATGTTACCGCTTTGCTCAGCACCTCTTATAGCGTTGCTAGTTGCAGGTGAAGATTGGAGGCCGTTCCTTGTTGGAACTTTTATTTACTTGTTGGGATATCATTATATTATCTTGTTAACTTAATGCATCTATATACTTGTTAAAGGGTGGAAGGCTCAGCCTCTCGCCTAGTGTTTTGTTCCACTCTTGCCGCCCTAGTTTCCGTCATATCGGTGTTATGTTCCCGGATTTTTGCGTTCCTTACGCGGTTGGGTTATAATGGGAACCCCTTGATAGTTTGCCTTGATTAAAGCTTTTCCAGCAATGCCCAACCTTGGTTTTACCATTTGCCACCTAGCCTCTTTTCCCTTGGGTTTCCGGAGCCCGAGGGTCATCTTATTTAACCCACCACCCCCGGGCCAGTGCCCAAAACAGAGCTACGGATGCAAAGTTATGAGGCTATGAACGTGAGCAAAAAAATTAGGGACTTAGGGAAAAAATGGGGTCAACCATAAAATTTGGATCTGGATCTGGGAACACGGTTCCCGAGGTTCGACGTCGTAGCCAAAAGGGATCATAAAATACAATTGCAAGCATGTGAACATGGCAAAAACATAATCAGTTCTCAGACTTAGTGAAAACTGGCACATGCTGAAACATAACTCAAGTAGGCATGTTTACGAGGCTATGAACATGAGCAAAAAAATTAGGGACTTAGGGAAAAGAACGGGATCAACCCTAAAATTTGGATCTGGATCTGGGAACACGGTTCCCGAGGTTCGACGTAGCCAAAAGGGATCAGAAAATACAATTGCAAGCATGATCACATGGCAAAAACATAATCAGTTCTTAGATTTAGTGAAAACTGGCACATGCTGAAACATAACTCAAGTAGGCATGTTTACGAGCTCGATGCACTCACTACAGAGCAAGTCATGACAAGCTAAGCATACACTCATTAAGAAGACACAAAATTCAAGCTAGACATGTCAAGAACAATAGCATAGCATGCACGGATCAACTACAACATCATCGGCAATATTGCAAACAAGTTGACAATCTGACCAGATTCACAAAGTAGCAAAAGTAGAGCTCGATTGACTTAAGTTAGGTTGCTCCATAATTGCAAACAAAGACATGGATGGATAGAGCACTACAAGATTAACAAAACATCCTAACTGATCATTCTCAAAGGAGGCACGAATCACTAGGAAACAATATGAACATATGACAATATGAGATAAACAGCTCAAGGACTTAGTGGAAATGCTAAGTCCCCGAAATCAGGATTACCAAGAGCACGACTTTGCAAGCTTGTGCTAGTCGCCACACACATCACAAAAATACATGGGTTGCACATCTGGAAAGATGACAAAACCCTTAACAAAATATATGTAGAACTCATGGGCATAGCATGCCCACAATAATCATGGCAAAAATGACAAAAAGCTAAATGGAGCAGCAGATCTAACAAATATCTCAAGTAGCCTCTTCTAACAGCATTTCGGGCATCAAGATTAACTCAAATGAAAAAAAATGATGCAATGGAATGAAATGATGTACTCTCTGAGATGAACATTTAGATATGCTATATGCCCAAAACGGAGTTACGGATGCAAATTTATAAGGCTATGAACATGAGCAAAAAAATTAGGGACTTAGGGAAAAAAAACGGGGTCAACCCTAAAATTTGGATCTGGATCTGGGAACTTGGTTCCCGAGGTTCGACGCCGTAGCCAAAAGGGATCAGAAAATACAATTGCAAGCATGTGAACATGGCAAAAACATAATCAGTTCTCAGACTTAGTGAAAACTGGCACGTGCTGAAACATAACTTAAGTAGGCATGTTTACGAGCTCGATGCACTCAGTACAGAGCAAGTCATGACAAGATAAGCATACACCCATTAAGAAGACACAAAATGCAAGCTAGACATGTCAAGAACAATAGTATAGCATGAACGGATCAACTACAACATCATCGGTAATATTGCAAACAAGTTGACAATCTACCCAGATTCACAAAGTAGTAAAAGTAGAGCTCGATTGACTCAAGATAGGTTGCTCCATAATTACAAACAAAGATATGGATGGAAAGAGCACTACAAGATTAACAAAACATCCTTACTGATCATCCTCAAAAGAGGCACGGATCACTAGGAAAGAACATGAACATTTGGCAATATGAGATAAACAGCTCAAGGACTTAGTGGAAATGCTAAGTCCCTGAAATCAGAATTACCAAGAGCACCACTTTGCAAGCTTGTGCTAGTCACCACACACATCACAAAAATACATGGGTTGCACCTCTGGAAAGATGACAAAACCCTTAACAAAACATATGTAGAACTCATGGGCATAGCATGCACACAATAATCATGGAAAAAATGACAAAAAGCTAAATGGAGCAGCAGATCTGACAAATATCTCAAGTAGCCCTCTTCTAACAGCATTTCGTGCATCAATATGAACTCAAATGAAAATGATGTAATGGAACGAAATGATGTACTCTCTGAGATGAACATTTAGATATGCTATATGCCCAAAACGGAGCTACGGATCCAATTTACGGGGCTATGAACATGAGCAAAAAAATTAGGGACTTAGGGAAAAAAAGGGCTCAACCCTAAAATTTGGATCTGGATCTGGGAACACGGTTCCCCAGGTTCGACGCCTTAGCCAAAAGGGATCAGAAAATACAATGGCAAGCATGTGAACATGGCAAAAACATAATCAGTTCTCAGATTCAGTGAAAACTGGCACATGCTGAAACATAACTCAAGTAGGCATGTTTACGAGCTCGATGCACTCACTACAGAGCAAGTCATGACAAGCTAAGCATACACCAATTAAGAAGACACAAAATTCAAGCTATACATGGCAAGAACAATAGCATAGCATGCACGGATCAACTACAACATCATCAACAAAATTGCAAACAAGTTGACAATCTGCCCAGATTCATAAAGTAGCAAAAGTAGAGCTCGATTGACGCAAGCTAGGATGCTCCATAATTGCAAACAAAGACATGGATGGATAGAGCACTACAAGATTAACAAAACATCCTTACTAATTATCCTCAAAAGAGGCACGGATCGCTAGGAAACAACATGAACATATGGCATCATGAGATAAACAGCTCAAAAACTTAGTGGAAATGCTCTCCCTGAAATCAGAATTACCAAGAGAACCACTTTGCAAGCTTGTTCTAGTCACCACACACATCACAAAAATACATGGGTTGCACCTCTGGAAAGATGACAAAACCCTTAACAAAACATATGTAGAACTCATGGGCATAGCATGCACAAAATAATCATGGCAAAAATGACAAAAAGCTAAATGGAGCAGCAGATCTGACAAATATCTCAAGTAGCCCTCTTCTAACAGCATTTCGGGCATCCAGATGAACTCAAATGAAAAATGATGCAATGGAATGGAATGATGTACTCTCTGAGATGAACATATAGATATGCTATATGCCCAAAACGGAGCTACGGATGCAAATTTACGAGGCTATGAACATGAGCAAAAAAATTAGGGACTTTGGGAAAAAACGGGGTCAACCCTAAAATTTGGATCTGGATCTGGGAACACGGTTCCCGAGGTTCGACACCGTAGCCAAAAGGGTTCAGAAAATACAATTGCAAGCATGTGAACATGGCAAAAACATAATCAGTTCTCAGACTTAGTGAAAACTGGTACATGGTGAAACATAACTCAAGTAGGCATGTTTACGAGCTCGATGCACTCACTACAGAGCAAGTCATGACAAGATAAGCATACACCCATTAATAAGACACAAAATGCAAGCTAGACATGTCAAGAACAATAGCATAGCATGCATGGATCAACTACAACATCATCGGCAATATTGCAAACAAGTTGACAATCTGCCCAGATTGACAAAGTAGCAAAAGTAGAGCTCGATTGACTTAAGCTAGGATGCTCCATAATTGCAAACAAGGACATGGATGGATAGAGCACTACAAGTTTAACAAAACATCCTTACTGATCATTCTCAAAAGAGGCACGGATCACTAGGAAACAACATGAACATATGGCAATATGAGATAAACAGCTCGAGGACTTAGTGGAAATGCTAAGTCCCTGAAATCAGAATTACCAAGAGAACCACTTTGCAAGCTTGTTCTAGTCACCACACACATCACAAAAATACATGGGTTGCACCTCTGGAAAGATGACAAAACCCTTAACAAAACATATGTAGAACTCATGGACATAGCATGCACACAATAATCATGGCAAAAATGACAAAAAGCTAAATGGAGCAGCAGATCTGACAAATATCTCAAGTAGCCCTCTTTTGACAGCATTTCAGGCATCAAGATGAACTCAAATGAAAATGATGCAATGGAATGAAATGATGTACTCTCTGAGATGAACATTTTGATATGCTATATGTCCAAATCGGAGCTACGGATGAGGACGTACGAGGCCATGAACAGGAGCATATGGATCTGGGATTTTTGGGACTTAGAAGAAAATTGAACCTCCGGATCTTGGGTTTCACGGCACGCGAACCGAGGCGATTCCGGCGAGCACTGTAGCTCCGGCGTGGTCAGTTCGTTGGCGGGGAGATGAAGGAGAGGTGAGGTCGGCCTCTCCCCGGCCGGTTCTGATGGCGGCGGCGGCGGGCTTCGAGGAGCGGCGGGGCCTGCGGCGGCAGGGCGGTGCTTGCCGCGTCGGCCGGAGCGGGCGGAGGGAGCTCCGGCCACCGGCGTTGGCGAGGGAGGCGGCGATGCGGCGGCGGGGAGCGGGTGGCGTGGCGCGGCGGCGGATGGAGCCGGGCGCGGGGCGCAGCGATGTGGGCCGGGAGGGCCACGCGCGGGCCTGCGGGCCGGTGCGGCGGGAGTCGGCGGCGGCGAACGGCGGAGTGCCACGTGGCGGCGAGGAGGCGGATCGGACAATGTCCGTCGGTGGCAATTTTGTCCGGCGGCGCGTGGAGACGAAGGAGACTAGGGTCAAAAAGCTAAATGGAGCAGCAGATCTGACAAATATCTCAAGTAGCCCTCTTCTAACAGCATTTCGTGCATCAATATGAACTCAAATGAAAATGATGTAATGGAACGAAATGATGTACTCTCTGAGATGAACATTTAGATATGCTATATGCCCAAAACGGAGCTACGGATCCAATTTACGGGGCTATGAACATGAGCAAAAAAATTAGGGACTTAGGGAAAAAAAGGGCTCAACCCTAAAATTTGGATCTGGATCTGGGAACACGGTTCCCCAGGTTCGACGCCTTAGCCAAAAGGGATCAGAAAATACAATGGCAAGCATGTGAACATGGCAAAAACATAATCAGTTCTCAGATTCAGTGAAAACTGGCACATGCTGAAACATAACTCAAGTAGGCATGTTTACGAGCTCGATGCACTCACTACAGAGCAAGTCATGACAAGATAAGCACACACCCATTAATAAGACACAAAATGCAAGCTAGACATGTCAAGAACAATAGCATAGCATGCACGGATCAATTACAACATCATCGGCAATATTGCAAACAAATTGACAATCTGCCCAGATTCACAAAGTAGCAAAAGTACAGCTCGATTGACTCAAGCTAGGGTGCTCCATAATTGCAAACAAAGACATGGATTAATAGAGCACTACAAGATTAACAAGACATCCTTACTGATCATCCTCAAAAGAGGCACAAATCACTAGGAAACAACATGAACATATGGCAATATGAGATAAACAGCTCGAGGACTTAGTGGAAATGCTAAGTCCCTGAAATCAGGATTACCAAGAGCACCCCTTTGCAAGCTTGTGCTAGTCACCACACACATCACAAAAATACATGGGTTGCACCTCTGGAAAGATGACAAAACCCTTAACAAAACATATGTAGAACTCATGGGCATAGCATGCACAAAATAATCATGGCAAAAATGACAAAAAGCTAAATGGAGCAGCAGATCTGACAAATATCTCAAGTAGCCCTCTTCTAACAGCATTTCGGGCATCCAGATGAACTCAAATGAAAAATGATGCAATGGAATGGAATGATGTACTCTCTGAGATGAACATATAGATATGCTATATGCCCAAAACGGAGCTACGGATGCAAATTTACGAGGCTATGAACATGAGCAAAAAAATTAGGGACTTTGGGAAAAAACGGGGTCAACCCTAAAATTTGGATCTGGATCTGGGAACACGGTTCCCGAGGTTCGACACCGTAGCCAAAAGGGTTCAGAAAATACAATTGCAAGCATGTGAACATGGCAAAAACATAATCAGTTCTCAGACTTAGTGAAAACTGGCACATGCGAAACATAACTCAAGTAGGCATGTTTACGAGCTCGATGCACTCACTACAGAGCAAGTCATGACAAGAAGCATACACCCATTAATAAGACACAAAATGCAAGCTAGACATGTCAAGAACAATAGCATAGCATGCATGGATCAACTACAACATCATCGGCAATATTGCAAACAAGTTGACAATCTGCCCAGATTGACAAAGTAGCAAAAGTAGAGCTCGATTGACTTAAGCTAGGATGCTCCATAATTGCAAACAAGGACATGGATGGATAGAGCACTACAAGTTTAACAAAACATCCTTACTGATCATTCTCAAAAGAGGCACGGATCACTAGGAAACAACATGAACATATGGCAATATGAGATAAACAGCTCAAGGACTTAGTGGAAATGCTAAGTCCCTGAAATCAGGATTACCAAGAGCACCACTTTGCAAACTCTTGCTAGTCACCAAACACATAAAAAAAATACATGGGTTGCACCTGTGGAAAGATGACAAAACCCTTAACAAAACATATGTAGAACTCATGGGCATAGCATGCACACAATAATCATGGCAAAAAATGACAAAAAGCTAAATGGAGCAGCAGATCTGACAAATATCTCAAGTAGCCCTCTTCTAACAGCATTTCGGGCATCAAGATGAACTCAAATGAAAAATGATGCAATGGAATGAAATGATGTACTCTCTGAGATGAACATTTAGATATGCTATATGCCCAAAACGGATCTATGGATCCAAAGTTACGAGGCTATGAACATGAGCAAAAAAATTAGGGAGTTAGGGAAAAAAAGGGCTCAACCCTAAAATTTGGATCTGGATCTGGGAACACGGTTCCCCAGGTTCGACGCCGTAGCCAAAAGGGATCAGAAAATACAATTGCAAGCATGTGAACATGGCAAAAACATAATCATTTCTCAGATTTAGTGAAAACTGGCACATGCTGAAACATAACTCAAGTAGGCATGTTTACGAACTCGATGCACTCACTACAGACCAAGTCATGACAAGCTAAGCATACAACCATTAAGAAGACACAAAATGCAAGCTAGACATGTCAAGAACAATAGCATAGCATGCACGGATCAACTACAACATCATCGGCAATATTACAAACAAGTTGACAATCTGCCCAGATTCACAAAGTAGCAAAAGTAGAGCTCGATTGACTTAAGCTAGGGTGCTCCATAATTGCAAACAAAGACTTGGATGGATAGAGCACTACAATATTAACAAAACATCCTTACTGATCATTCTCAAAAGAGGCACGGATCACAAGGAAACAACATGAACATATGGCAATATGAGCTAAACAGTTCAAGGACTTAGTGGAAATGCTAAATCCCTGAAATCAGAATTACCAAGACCACCACTTTGCAAGCTTGTGCTAGTCACCAAACACATCACAAAAATACATGGGTTGCACCTCCAGAAATATGAAAAAACCCTTAACAAAACATATGTAGAACTCATGGGCATAGCATGCACACAATAATCATGGCAAAAATGAGAAAAAGCTAAATGGAGCAGCAGATCTGACAAATATCTCAAGTAGCCCTCTTCTAACAGCATTTCGGGCATCAAGATGAACTCAAATGAAAAATGATGCAATGGAATTAAATGATGCACTCTCTGAGATGAACATTTAGATATGCTATATGCCCAAAACGGTGCTACGGATGCAAATTTACGAGGCTATGAACATGAGCAAAAAAAATAGGGACTTAGGGAAAAAAACGGGGTCAACCCTAAAATTTGGATCTGGATCTGGGAACACGGTTCCCGATGCACTCAATACAGAGCAAGTCATGACAAGATAAGCATACACCCATTAATAAGACACAAAATTGAAGCTAGACATGTCAAGAACAATAGCATAGCATGCACAGATCAACTACAACATCATCGGCAAAATTGCAAACAAGTTGACAATCTGCCCAGATTCACAAAGTAGCAAAATTAGAGCTCCATTGACTCAAGCTAGGGTGCTCCATAATTGCAAACAAAGACATGGATAGAAAGAGCACTAGAAAATTAACAAAACGTCCTTACTGATCATCCTCAAAAGAGGCACAGATCACTAGGAAACAACATGAATATATGGCAATATGAGATAAACAGCTCAAGGACTTAGTGGAAATGCTAAATCCCTGAAATCAGAATTACCAAGAGCACCACTTTGCAAGCTTGTGCTAGTCACCACACACATCATAAAACTACATGAGTTGCACCTCTGGAAAGATGACAAAACCATTAACAAAACATATGTAGAACTCATGGGCATAGCATGCACACAATAATTATGGCAAAAATGGCAAAAAGCTAAATGGAGCAGCAGATATGAAAAATATCTCAAGTAGCCCTCTTCTAACAGAATTTCCGGCATCAAGATGAACTCAAATGAAAATTATGCAATGGAATTAAATGATGTACTCTTTGAGATGAACATTTTGATATGCTATATGCCCAAAACCGAGCTACGGATGCAAAGTTATGAGGATATGAACATGAGCAAAAAAAATAGGGACTTAGAGAAAAAACGGGGTCAACCCTAAAATTTGGATCTGGATCTGGGAACACGGTTCCCGAGGTTCGATGTCGTAGCCAAAATGGATCTGAAAATACAATTGCAAGCATGTGAACATGGCAAAAACATACAGTTCTCAGACTTAGTGAAAACTGGCACATGCTGAAACATAACTCAAGTAGGCATGTTTACGAGCTCGATACACTCACTAGAGAGCAAGTCATGATAAGCTAAGCATACACCCATTAAGAAGACACAAAAAGCAAGCTATACATGTCAAGAAAAATAGCATAGCATGCACAGATCAACTACAACCTCATCGGCAATATTGTAAACAAGTTGACAATCTGCCCAGATTCACAAAGTAGCAAAAGTAGAGCTCGATTGATTCAAGTTAGGGTGCTCCATAATTGCAAACAAAGACATGGATAGAAATAGCACTACAAAATTAACAAAACATCCTTACTGATCATCCTCAAAAGAAGCAAGGATCACTAGGAAACAACATGAACATATGACAATATGAGATAAACAGTTTAAGGACTTGGTGGAAATGCTAAGTCCCTGAAATCAGAATTACCAAGAGCACCACTTTGCAAGCTTGTGCTAGTCACCACACACATCACAAAAATACATGGGTTGCACCTCTAGAAAGATGACAAAACCCTTAAGAAAACATATGTAGAACTCATGGGCATAGCATGCACACAATAATCATGGCAAAAATGACAAAAAGCTAAATGGAGCAGCAGATCTGACAAATATCTCAAGAAGCCCTCTTCTAATAGCATTTCGGGCATCAAGGTTAACTCAAATGAAAATGATACAATGGAATGAAATGATTTACTCTCTGTGATGAACATTTTGATATGCTATATGCCCAAAACGGAGCTACGGATGCAAAGTTACGAGGCTATGAACATGAGCAAAAAAATTAGGGACTTGGGGAAAAAACGGGGTCAACCCTAAAATTTGGATCTGGATCTGGGAACACGGTTCCCGAGGTTCGACGCCCAAGCCAAAAGGGATTAGAAAATACAATTGCAAGCATGTGAACATGGCAAAAACATAATCAGTTCTCAGATTTAGTGAAAATTGGCACATGCTGAAACATAACTCAAGTAGGCATGTTTACGAGCTCGATGCACTCACTATAGAGCAAGTCATGACAAGATAAGCATACACCCATTAAGAAGACACAAAATGCAACCTAGACATGTCAAGAACAAAAGCATAGCTTGCACGGATCAACTACAACATCATCGGCAACATTGCAAACAAGTTGACAATCTGCCCAGATTCACAAAGTAGCAAAAGTAGAGCTCGATTGACTCAAAGTAGGCTGCTCCATAATTGCAAACAAAGACATGGATGGATAGAGCACTACAAGATTAACAAAACATCCTTAGTGATCATCCTCAAAAGAGGCACGGATCACTAGGAAACAACATGAACATATGGCAATATGAGATAAACAGCTCAAGGACTTAGTGGAAATGCTATGTCCCTGAAATTAGGATTACCAAGAGCACCACTTTTGCAAGCTTGTGCTAGTGACCACACACATCACAAAAATACATGGGTTGCACCTTTGGAAAGATGACAAAACCCTTAACAAAACATATGTAGAACTCATGGGCGTAGCATGCACACAATAATCATGTCAAAAATGACAAAAAGCTAAATGGAGCAGCAGATCTGACAAATATCTCAAGTAGCCATCTTCTAACGGCATTTCGGGCATCAAGATGAACTCAAATGAAAAATGATGCAATGGAATGAAATGATATACTCTCTGAGATGAACATTTAGATATGCTATATGCCCAAAACGGAGCTACGGATGCAAATTTACGAGGCTATGAACATGAGCAAAAAAATTAGGGACTTAGGGAAAAAAACGGGGTCAACCCTAAAATTTGAATCTGGATCTGGAAACACGGTTCCCGAGGTTCGACGCCGTAGCCAAAAGGGATTAGAAAATACAATTGCAAGCATGTGAACATGGCAAAAACATAATCAGTTCTCAGACTTTGTGAAAACTGGCACATGCTGAAACATAACTCAAGTAGGCATGTTTACGAGCTCGATGCACTCACTACAGAGAAAGTCATGACAAGCTAAGCATACACGCATTAAGAAGACACGAAATGCAAGCTAGACATGTCAAGAACAATAGCATAGCATGCACGGATCAACTACAACATCATCGGCAAAATTGCAAACAAGTTGACAATCTGCCCAGATTCACAAAGTATCAAAAGTAGAGCTTGATTGACTCAACCTGGGTGCTCCATAATTGCAAAAAAAGACATGGATGGAAAGAGCACTACAAGATTAACAAAACATCCTTACTGATCATCCTCAAAAGATTCATGGATCACTAGGAAACAACATGAACATATGGCAATATGAGATAAACAGCTCAAGGACTTGGTGGAAATGCTAAGTCCCTGAAATCAGGATTACCAAGAGCACCACTTTGCAAGCTTGTGCTAGTCACCACACACATCACAAAAATAAATGGGTTGCACCTCTGAAAGTTGACAAAACCCTTAACAAAACATATGTAGAACTCATGGGCATAGCATGCACACAATAATCATGGCAAAAATGACAAAAAGCTAAATGGAGCAGCAGATATGACAAATATCTCAAGTAGCCCTCTTCTAACAGCATTTCGGGCATCAAGATGAATTCAAATGAAAAATGATGCAATGGAATGAAATGATGTACTCTTTGAGATGAACATTTAGATATGCTATATGCCCAAAACGGAGCTACGGATGCAAATTTACGAGGCTATGAACATGGGCAAAAAATTAGGGACTTAGGGAAAAAAACGGGGTCAACCCTAAAATTTGGATCTGGATCTAGGAACACGGTTCCCGAGGTTTGACGCCGTAGCCAAAAGGGATCAGAAAATACAATTGCAAGCATGTGAACATGGCAAAAACATAATCAGTTCTCAGACTTAGTGAAAACTGGCACATGCTGAAACATAACTCAAGTAGGCATGTTTACGAGCTCGATGCACTCACTACAGAGCAAGTCATGACAAGCTAAACATACACCCATTAATAAGACACAAAATTCAAGCTACACATGTCAAGAACAATAGCATAGCATGCACGGATCAACTACAACATCATCGGCAAAATTGCAGACAAGTTGACAATCTGCCCAGATTCACAAAGTAGCAAAAGTAGAGCTTGATTGACTCAAGTTAGGTTGCTCCATAATTGCAAACAAATACATGGATGGAAAGAGCACTACAAGATTAACAAAACATCCTTCCTGATCATCCTCAAAAGAGGCACGGATCACTAGGAAACAACATGAACATATGGCAATATGAGATAAACAGCTCAAGGACTTAGTGGAAATGCTAAGTCCCTAAAATCAGGATTACCAAGAGCACCACTTTGCAAGCTTGTGCTAGTCACCACACACATCACAAAAATACAAGCGTTGCACCTCTAGAAAGATGACAAAACCCTTCACAAAACATATGTAGAACTCATGGGCATAGCATGCACACAATAATCATGGCAAAAATCACAAAAAGCTAAATGGAGCAGCATATCTGACAAATATTTTAAGTAGCCCTCTTCTAACAGCATTTCGGGCATCAAGATGAACTCAAATGAAAAATGATGCAATGGAATGAAATGATGTACTCTCTGAGATGAACATTTAGATATGCTATATGCCCAAAACGGAGCTACGGATGCAAAGTTACGAGGCTATGAACATGAGCAAAAAATTAGGGACTTTGGGAAAAAAACGGTGTCAACCCTAAAATTTGGATCTGGATCTGGGAACACGGTTCCCGAGTTTCGTCGCCGTAGCCAAAAGGGATCAGAAAATACAATTGCAAGCATGTGAACATGGCAAAAACATAATTAGTTCTCGAATTTAGTGAAAACTGGCACATGGTGAAACATAACTCAAATAGGCATGTTTACGAGCTCGATGCACTCACTACAGAGTAAGTCATGACAAGCTAAGCATACACCCATTAAGAAGACACAAAATTCAAGCTATACATGTCAAGAACAATAGCATAGAATGCACGGATCAACTACAACATCATCGGCAAAATTGCAAACAAGTTGACATTCTGCCCAGATTCACAAAGTAGTAAAAGAAGAGCTCGATTGACTCAAGCTAGGCTGCTCCATAATTGCAAATAAAGACACGGATGGATAGAGCACTACAAGATTATCAAAATATCCTTACTGATCATCCTCAAAAGATTCACGGATCACTAGGAAACAACATGAACATATGGCAATATGAGACAAACAGCTCAAGGACTTAGTGGAAATGCTAAGTCCCTGAAATCAGGATTACCAAGAGCACCACTTTGCAAGCTTGTGCTAGTCACCACACACATCAAAAAAAATACATGGGTTGCACCTCTGGAAAGATGAAAAAACCCTTAACAAAACATATGTAGAACTCATGGGCATGGCATGCACATAATAATCATGGCAAAAATGACAAAAAGCTAAATGGAGCAGCAGATCTGACAAATATCTCAAGTAGCCCTCTTCTAACAGCATTTCGGGCATCAAGATGAACTCAAATGAAAAATGATGCAATGGAATGAAATGATGTACTCTCCGAGATGAACATTTAGATATGCTATATGCCCAAAACGGAGCTATGGATGCAAATTTACGAGGCTATGAACATGAGCAAAAAATTAGGGACTTAGGGAAAAAAACAGGGTCAACCCTAAAATTTGGATCTGGATCTGGGAACACGGTTCCCGAGGTTCGGTGCCGTAGCCAAAAGGGATCGGAAAATACAATTGCAAGCATGTGAACATGGCAAAAACATAATCAGTTCTCAGACTTAGTGAAAACTGGCACATGCTGAAACATAACTCAAGTAGGCATGTTTACGAGCATGATGCACTCACTACAGAGCAAGTCATGACAAGCTAAGCATACACCCATTAAGAAGACACAAAATTGAAGCTAGACATGTCAAGAACAATAGCATAGCATGCACGGATCAACTACAACATCATCGGAAATATTGCAAACAAGTTGACAATCTGCCCAGATTCACAAAGTAGCAAAAGTAGAGCTCGATTGACTCAAGCTAGGCTGCTCCATAATTGCAAATAAAGACATGGATGGATAGACCACTACAAGATTAGCAAAACATCCTTACTGATCATCCTCAAAAGAGGCACGGATCACTAGGAAACAACATGAACATATGGCAATATAAGATAAACAGCTCAAAGACTTAGTGGAAATGCTAAGTCCCTGAAATCAGGATTACCAAGAGCACCACTTTGCAAGCTTGTGCTAGTCACCACACACATCACAAAAATACATGGGTTGCACCTTTGGAAAGATGACAAAACCCTTAACAAACATATGTAGAACTCATCGGCATAGCATGCACACAATAATCATGGCAAAAATGACAAAAAGCTAAATGGAGCAGCAGATCTGACAAATATCTCAAGTAGCCCTCTTCTAACAGCATTTCGGGCATCAAGATGAACTCAAATGAAAAAAATGATCCAATGGAATGAAATGATGTACTCTCTGAGATGAACATTTAGATATGCTATATGCCCAAAACGGAGCTACGGATGCAAATTTACGAGGCTATGAACATGAGCAAAAAATTAGGGACTTAGGGAAAAAAACGGGGTCAACCCTAAAATTTGGATCTGGATCTGGCAACACGGTTCCCGAGGTTCTACGCCTTAGACAACAGGGATCAGAAAATACAATTGCAAGCATGTGAACATGGCAAAAACATAATCAGTTCTCAGACTTAGTGAAAACTGGCAGATGCTGAAACATAACTCAAGTAGGCATGTTTACGAGCACGATGCACTCACTACAGAGCAAGTCATGACAAGCTAAGCATACATCCATTAAGAAGACACAAAATTCAAGCTAGACATGTCAAGAACAATAGCATAGCATGCACGGATCAACTACAACATCATCGGAAATATTGCAAACAAGTTGACAATCTGCCCAGATTCACAAAGTAGCAAAAGTAGAGCTCGATTGACTCAAGCTAGGTTGCTCCATAATTGCAAACAAAGACATGGATGGATAGACCACTACAAGATTAACAAAACATCCTTACTGATCATCCTCAAAAGATTCACGGATCACTAGGAAACAACATTAACATATGGCAATATGAGACAAACAGCTCAAGGACTTGGTGGAAATGCTAAGTCCCTGAAATCAGGATTACCAAGAGCACCACTTTGCAAGCTTCTGCTAGTCACCACACACCTCACAAAAATAAATGGGTTACACCTCTGGAAAGATGACAAAACCCTTAACAGAACATATGTAGAACTCATGGGCATAGCATGCACACAATAATCACGGCAAAAATGACAAAAAGCTAAATGGAGCAGCAGATCTGACAAATATCTCAAGTAGCCCTCTTCTAACAGGATTTCGGGCATCAAGATGAATTCAAATGAAAAATGATGCAATGGAATGAAATGATGTACTCTCTGAGATGAACATTTAGATATGCTATATGTCCAAAACGGAGCTACGGATGCAAATTTACGAGGCTATGAACATGAGCAAAAAAATTAGGGACTTGGGGAAAAGAACGGGGTCAACCCTAAAATTTGGATCTGGATCTGGGAACACGGTTCCCGAGGTTCGACGCCGTAGCCAAAAGGGATCAGAAAATACAATTGCAAGCATGTGAACATGGCAAAAACATAATCAGTTCTCAGACTTAGTGAAATCTGGCACATGCCGAAACATAACTCAAGTAGGCATGTTTACTAGCTCGATGCACTCACTAGAAAGCAAGTCATGACAAGCTAAGCATACACCCATTAAGAAGACACAAAATGCAAGCTATACATGTCAAGAACAATAGCATAGCATGCACAGATCAACTACAACATCATCGGCAAAATTGCAAACAAGTTGACAATCTGCCAGATTCACAAAGTAGCAAAAGTAGAGCTCGATTGACTCAAGATAGGCTGCTCCATAATTGCAAATAAAGACATTGATGGATAGACCACTACAAGATTAACAAAACATCCTTGCTGATAAAACCTCAAAAGAGGCACGGATCACTAGGAAAGAACATGAACATATGGCAATATGAGATAAACAGCTCAAGGACTTGGTGGAAATGCTAAGTCCCTGAAATCAGGATTACCAAGAGCACCACTTTGAAAGCTTGTGCTAGTCACCACACACATCATAAAAATACATGGGTTGCACCTTTGTAAAGATGACAAAACCCTTAACAAAACATATGTAGATCTCATGGGCATAGCATGCACACAATAATCATGGCAAAAATGACAAAAAGCTAAATGGAGCAGCAGATATGACAAATATCTCAAGTAGCCCTCTTCTAACAGCATTTCGGGCATCAAGATGAACTCAAATGAAAAATGATGCAATGGAATGAAGTGATGTACTCTCTGAGATGAACATTTAGATATGCTATATGCCCAAAACGGAGCTATGGATGCAAATTTACGAGGCTATGAACATGAGCAAAAAAATTAGGGACTTAGGGAAAAAAACGGGGTCAACCCTAAAATTTGGATCTGGATCTGGGAACACGGTTCCCGAGGTTCGACGCCGTAGCCAAAAGGGATCAGAAAATACAATTGCAAGCATGTGAACATGGCAAAAACATAATCAGTTCTCAGACTTAGTGAAAACTGGCACATGCTGAAACATAACTCAAGTAGGCATGTTTACGAGCTCGATGCACTCACTACAGAGCAAGTCATGACAAGCTAAGCATACACCAATTAAGAAGACACAAAATGCAAGCTAGACATGGCAATAACAATAGCATAGTATGCACGGATCAACTACAACATCATCGGCAAAATTGCATACAAGTTGACAATCTGCCTAGATTCACAAAGTAGCAAAAGTAGAGCTCGATTGACTCAAACTAGGATGCTCCATAATTGCAAACAAAGACATGGATGGATAGAGCACTACAAGATTAACAAAACATCCGTACTGATCATCCTCAAAAGAGGCACGGATCAGTAGGAAACAACATGAACATATGGCATCATGAGATAAACAGCTCATAGACTTGGTGGAAATGCTAAGTCCCTGAAGTCAGAATTATCAAGAGCACCACTTTGCAAGCTTGTGCTAGTCACCACACACATCACAAAAATACATGGGTTGCACCTCTGGAAAGATGACAAAACCCTTAACAAAACATATGTAGAACTCATGGGCATAGCATGCACACAATAATCATGGCAAAAATGACAAAAAGCTAAATGGAGCAGCAGATCTGACAAATATCTCAAGTAGCCCTCTTCTAACAGCATTTCGGGCATCAAGATTAACTCAAATGAAAATGATGCAATGGAATGAAATGATGTACTCTCTAAGATGAACATTTTGACATGCTATGTGCCCAAACCGGAGCTACGAATGAGGAGTTACGAGCCCATGAACAGGAGCATATGGATCTGGGATTTTTGAGACTTAGAAGAAAATTGAACCTCCGGATCTAGGGTTTCACGGCATGCGAACCGAGGCGATTCCGGCGAGCATTGTAGCTCCGGCGAGGTTGGTTCGTCGGCGGGGAGATGAAGGAGAGGCGAGGCCGGCTTCTCCCCGGCCGGTACTGACGGCGGCGGCGGCGGGACCTGCGGCGGTGGGGCGGTGCTGGCCGCGGGGCCGGAGCGGGCGGAGGGAGCTCCGGCCGCCGGTGTTGGCGAGGGAGGCGGCGATGCGGCGGCGGGGAGCGGGTGGCGCGGCGCGGCAGCGGATGGAGACAGGCGCGGGGCGCGGTGATGTGGGCCGGGAGGGCCACGCGCGGGCCTGCGGGCCGGTGCGGGGGGATTCGGCGACAGCGAACGGCGGAGTGCCACGTGGCGGCGGGGAGGCGGATCGGACAATGTCCGTCGGTGGGAATTTTGTCCGGCGGCGCGTGGAGACGAAGGAGACTAGGGTTTGGAGAGGGGATCCGCGAATTTTCGGGAAGGGACTATATATAGGCATAGGAGGAGCTAGGAGAGTCCAAATGAGGTGCGGTTTTCGGCCACGAGATCGTGATCGAACGCTCTAGATGATAGAAGGGGTTTAGGTGGGTTTTGGGCCAAATTGGAGGGGTGTTGGGCTGCAACACACACGAGGCCTTTTCGGTCCCTCGGTTAACCGTTGGAGTATCAAACGAAGTCCAAATGATACGAAACTTGACAGGTGGTCTACCGGTAGTAAACCAAGGCCGCTTGGCAAGTCTCGGTCCAATCCGGAAATGTTTAATCCCCACACACGAGAGGTAGAATTGACCACCGGAGGAGAACGAAACGCCGGAATGCAAAATGGACAACGGGGAAAATGCTCGAATGCATGAGATGAACACGTATGCAAATGCAATGCACATGATGACATGATATGAGATGCATGACAAAGATAATAACGCACGGAGACAAAGACCCGAACCCGAGAAAATAAAATAACTTAACGCCGGAAACGGCAAGAGTTGGAGTACAAATTGGGAAAGTTACATCCGGGGTGTTACAACACTCCACCACTACGAAAGGATCTCGTCCCGAGTTCTAGGACTGAAAGAACGCCGGGTACTCAGAACGGAGGTGATCCTCGCGTTCCCAGGTAGCTTCACGGTCGGAATGGTGTGACCACTTGACTTTTAGAAATTTGATTGACATGTTGCGAGTCCTGCGTTCAGTCTCTTCAAGAATAGCAACTGGGTGCTCACGGTAAGAGAGATCTTCTTGGAGCTCAATGTCCTCGAAGTTGATGGTTCGGTCAGGAGTCTTGAAGCACTTTCGAAGCTGAGAGACATGGAACATGTCATGAACACTTGCAAAGTTTCAAGGAAGCTCGAGTTGATAGGCGAGGTCGCCTCTCTTGCTGACAATCTTGAAAGGTCCCACATATCTGGGGGCAAGCTTCCCTTTGATACCGAAGCGACGAGTACCTTTCATAGGAGAGACGCGGAGGTAAACATGATCTCCGATCTCGAAAGCCAAATCACGGTGCTTACTATCATAGTAGCTCTTCTGACGGGATTAGGCTGCTTTGAGGTTATCACGAATGACTTTGCACATTTCCTCTGCCTCTGTGATTAAGTCATTACCCAAAAGCTGACATTCACCGGTTTCAGACCAATTGAGAGGGGTACGGCATTTCCTGCCATACAGAATTTCAAATGAGGCCTTGCCCGAACTTGCTTGAAAACTGTTGTTGTAGGAGAATTCAGCATAAGGAAGACAATCCTCCCACTTCATGCCGAAGGAGATCACACAAGCCCTGAGCATATCTTTAAGAATCTAGTTGACACGCTCGACTTGACCGCTAGTTTGAGGATGGAAAGCTATGCTGAAGCGGATGTTAGTGCCCATGGCCTTCTGAAAAGAATCCCAAAACTTAGAGGTAAAGATGCCGCCACGGTCTGAAGAGATCACTTATGGAATCCCGTGCAGAGAGACAATCCGAGAGGTATAGAGTTCCGCCAATTGAGCTGCGGTGATCGACTCATTGCCACGCTTGGACTTTGGAACCCAGTCATGAAGTCCATTTCAATGTGGTCAAACTTCCATTCTGGAATGGAAAGAGGTTGGAGGAGACCAGCTGGCCTTTGGTGTTCTGCCTTCACTCTTCTGCAGACATCACATTCATTCACGAATTTAGCAATCTCGCGCTTCATTCGAGTCCACCAATAAGCCTGCTTAAGGTCCTGATACATCTTCGTGCTCCCAGGGTAGATGGAGAGGAGAGAATTGTGAGCCTCGTTCAAGATCACTTTATGAAGTTCACCTTTGGGCACAACAATACGATCCTCGAAGAAGAGAGTATCTTGTCATCAAGGCGGTAGCACTTGTACTTGGATTGACTCTTGGCAATCCCAATCTTCACCTTTTTCACCATAGCATCAAGAAGCTAGGCTTGGCGAATCTGGTCTTCCAAGGTAGGAGAGACTTGAAGGTTGGCGAGGAAACCTTGAGGAACAACTTGCAGATTAAGTTTGCGGAAAGCTTCACAAAGCTCGGGTTGATAAGGCTTATGAATCAGACTGTTGCGATAAGCTTTCCTGCTCAATGCGTCAGCAATCACATTGGCCTTGCCTAGAGTATACTCGATAATCGGATTATACTCTTGAATCATTTCGACCAATCGAGTTTGCCTGAGGTTGCGATTAGGCTGAGTGAAGATGTACTTGAGACTCTTGTGATCAGTGAAAATGTCCACTTTTCTTCCCAATAAGAGATGTCTCCAAGTCAAAAGAGCATGCACAACTGCTGCCAACTCGAGATCATGAGTGGGGTAGTTCTTCTCATTAGGCTTCAACTGACAAGAGGTATAGGCAACAACTTTCTTCTCTTGCATCAAAACTGCGCCAAGACCTTGGAGAGAGGCATCACAAAAGACCTCGTATGGTTTGGATTCATCAGGCGGAGTCAGAACTGGAGCAGTGATCAATTTCTCTTTCAAAGTGTTGAAAGCAATGTCACATTCCGGAGACCAAACGTACTTGACGTGCTTCTGGAGAAGATTTGGGAGAGGCTTCGCGATCTTAGAAAAGTTCTCAACGAATCTTCGGCAGTAGCTTGTGAGACCGAGGAAGCTACGGAGTTGCTTCACGTTCTGAGGAGGTTCCCAATTCACAATTACAGACACCTTCTTAGGATTCACGGCAATGCCCTTGGCAGAGATGATAGGACCAAGATAAAGAACCTCATCGAGCCAAAATTCGCACTTGGAGAACTTGGCGTAGAACTTGTGTTCCCTGAGCTTATCGAGCACCAAACGCAAATGCTTGGCATGATCTTCCTTGTTCTTCGAGAAAACCAGAATGTCGTCGAGATAGACCAAAGCGAAGTCATTGGTGTAGGCGTTGAAGATGAAGTTCATCATGTGAGAGAAAGTCGGAGGAGCGTTGACGAGGCCAAAAGACATGACAGTGTATTCGTATGAACCATAGCTTGTCCTGAAAGCCGTCTTGGGAATATCTTGCTCACGGATTCGAATCTGATGATAACCCATATAGAGATCAAGCTTGGAGAAAACTTGGGCACCTTTGAGTTGTTCGAACAGCTCGTTGATGTTGGGTAGTGGGTATTTGTTCTTGATGGTCTTCTTGTTCAATGGACAGTAATCAACACAAAGCCGGTCCGTTCCATCCTTCTTCTTCACAAAAAGAACACCACAACCCCATGGAGAAGAACTAGGCCGGATGAGACCCATTTTCTCTTGAATATCGAGTTGCTTCTTCAACTCCTTCAACTCTTCAGGTCCGAGCTTGTAAGGACGCTTGCAAATAGGTTCCGTGCCAGGCTTAAGATCAATAACGAATTCAACTGGCCGGTGTGGAGGCATTCCTGGAAGGTCTTCTGGAAAGACGTCTTGATATTCGCAAACGACTGGAATTTGCGAGATAGCATCCAGTTCACCCTACTCATTGAGAGAAAACAGACGGATGGTATCATCACGAGCGGCAAAGAAAATTACATCCTCAAACGAATGAGTCAATTGAATCTGCCTGGCTGCACAATCAAGCTGAGCCTTGTGCTTAGAAAGCCAATCCATTCCGAGAATAAGATCAATATCCGAGTTACCAAAAACCATTGGGGAAGAAAGGAACTTGTAATCGCCCAACGTGATAGTAACATCTGGCACCTCCAGACTTGCACTCAAATGTTTGCCTGGAGAAACGATATCCATTTGTTTACCCAAATAAGAAGAAACGAACTCATGCTTGGTAAAAAATGGTTTTGACATGAAACAATGCGATGCACAAGTGTCAAAAAGAACTCTTGCAGGAATATCGTTAACAGGAAGGTTACCCATGATGACATCTGACGAATCCTCTGCCTGAGCTGCATTCAGCAAATTGACCTTGGCGTGCTTGGGGTTATGCTTGACCACAGCTGTACTTGCCGATCTGACAGGAGGAGGAGGAGGAAGACGTCTTTGGTTGAAACACTTGTTGGCATAGTGACCCTTCTGTTGGCACTTGTTGTACGTGACCTCTGAAAGCGGACGGTGATACGGAGCACTCGATCTTGGAGCTTGAAACGAAGTCTTGTTCTGAAAGCCAGGGTTGGGTGGGTGGGAAGATCCACTGCCACCTATGCTCTTCTGTTGATACGGCTAACGGAACGGAGGAGGAGGAAGCCAATACTTCTGCTGCTTGGCCACTTGAGTAGAGGAAGAAGGAGTAACATCTCTGACTCGCTTCTTGGAAGCATCACACCTCAACTGAGCGGCCTCTTGCTTCAATGCCATGTTGTAGAACTCATCGTATCTCAAGGGCTCAAAGTGTGACGCCCCAAGACCGGAGCTTCAGATGCCTTCCAGGGTTTCCGGGTTTTCGTCGTGTGATTTGTTTGGTCCGTTGCATTTCATCTTTGCATCATGTGCATTGCATCATGTCATCATGCCATCATGTCATTTCTTTTCTTAACTCAACTAAATAAATGGCATGGATCTTTGATCCATTTAAACTGAGGGAATTCACGTGGTGATTTCTCTTTATAACATATACCCCAATATTAGGGAGCTATATTAAATATTCCACTATTTTGGAATTCACCTTAACACACTTGCAAAATCCCAATGCCTTTGTTATCACAACTCTTGGCCTTTAACTTTTCTATTTATCCTTTCTCTATTTTTCCGGTGCTCCACCAAGAATCCGAACATTTTTGGACCTTCTTTCACCCACTTCCTATTCAAATTATTTGAATTTAAATCAAATGAGTTTGAATTTAAATCTTTCTATCATGGTCTTTTCTATTTTCTCGGAACAAGCATATTTTTTCGAGTCCGGGAAAATATTCCGCGTGCACAAATCCTTCCTCTAATCTTTCCTCTAATCTTTTCTTTTCACTCCTTTCTTTCTTTGCGGTTTTTTGTTTTCTAGGGATTTTTTACTAAGGACTTAAGGGAGAGAGAGAGAGCCCAGCCAAGTTCTAGGCCCATTTGCGCCTAGGCGCAGCCCCTTTCTCTACTGGGCCGGCCTCCAAGGCCCAGCCTGTGCCCTCCTTAACCTAGCTCCAGGCCTACCTTCTCCCCTCGCGCCGCCACAGGAGAGCTTCGCTCTCTCCCGATCCCATCCTTCTCGTTCCCTTCCGCCGCCAGCCTCGCACACACACCTGCAACCACTCCCTCTCGATTCCCATGGCCTCTCCCTTTTCCCCTCACTCCCGCAGCCCCGCGCGCCTTCCAGCGCCCAACCCAGCACCGTTGGAGAAGCCGTCCTTGTCCATCGCCCCGACTCCGAGCCCCGCCGCGGTGCCCTGCGTCGCCGGAGCCTCGCGCCAAGACCTCCCCTGCCTCGTCTTGTCTAGGGCGAGGAGGACGACCCGCATCACCTCCTCCCATGCTCGATGCCGCAGGCGCACCAAGGGTGCCTCCCATCATCCGCCGTTGCCCGCTGCTGCTTCGTCCACCGACCTTGGCCTCCAACCATCGCGCATCGCCTCTGCCACTGGTGGCCGTGGCACCTTGCTGCGTCGCTCAAATCACGCCTGCGCCCTCTGCTGCATGCATCCCCATGGAGCTCCGCCGCCCCCTGTCTCGCCTGCAGCCGTCTCCCGCAACAGAGGCCACCGTACTGGCATCTTGCACCTCCCGTCGCCATCAACCTCTCCACTTGCGTCCTGCAAGCTCTCGCCGCTGCCCCGAGTGCCCCTGTCCTCGAGAACATGCTGGCTTCGGATCCGGTCAAGCGCACTGACCCGCCGCTGCCATGGCCTTGCTTCCATCTGGCTCTGTTTTTTTCATGGAGTCACTGTACCATGGCCACAAACGAGACCCATCAGACATCACCAAGACTCGCTGCATGGACTATATTGGTGCCGCTCCAGGCCATCGCTTTGTACTAGCACTACGTTGAGAAAACCCGGATATGCCAAGACTCGGGCTGACAAGTACCACGACGTCCGTCGATCGCCAAGTAACCCTTCGTTTCGTCGAGACTGGCAAGTTCGAAGACCCCAAGTACCACGACAACCCCGAAGGGATTCAAATCCGTCAAGTTCCACTACCGTCGCCCCTCAAAACGCCAAGTACCCCCAACGGACTCGACAAGACCCACATGCACGATTACGCCTGGCGATGCGACAAGTACCTCTACCAGCGACCCCGGACATCTATGAAAACATGTACCACTACTGTCGCCGTGTACCACTACGCCCAAGTGGACACTACAAGATGTACAACTACCCCCGCCGTTGATTCGACAAGACAACGTGTACCACTACTTCCACGATGTGGGGAGAACGTCTACTTCATCTACTTGCACCGAACCGATACGCTTCGAAACGCACGCTCCGAAGGTATAACCCCGAGACGACGTCCGTGAACGAATGCTTGCGATGTTTGAGTTGCACCCGTTGTCTACACCGTGTCCGAGTTGTCACTTGCTCGGTCCTCCTCGTTTGCTGCTAACCCGTGGGAATCCGGTAACCGGGAGCACCCCACCGTTTATCGCATGACCCGCATCCGCACACTTCTCCTTTGCATCGGTATCTCAATTGAGTTACCGGGAACTGGAACGTTGCCATGGCACCGTTTCATTATCATTGCCGTGGCACCCCTTTTCGTTTCCGCCACGATGACAAATGCTTCATATAATGCTCCTGTCAACTTTTTTCCTACAAATTGCATCCAACTGGAACCTGTCATCCGCATCATATGATAACAACAATTAAATGTTTATATTATTGTTGCATTAAATTACTAAAGCATATGGGGATTTACCGGATTCGTTATTTGTTATATCCGGCCCCATTTAAATTGCTTAATGGTATAGTTTTGTTATGCTTCACATCTTGCTATGTTTAACAACATTTAATATTGTTGGGTACCTAACCAGGAGAGAACTAAATAATTAATGTGGTGTTCCGTCAATATGCAACTCGTTACATATTGAGCTCCACTTAATTTGTAGAATTTTCTTGTGCATTTTACCATGCCATGATTCATTAAACCGGACATGCATCATACTTGATTGTGCATCATGCCATGCTTATGTGGTGGTTGTTTACTATGTTGTTTGCTCCTTTCCGGTGTTGTTTCTTAGGGTTGGTTCCGATTAACGCCGCATTTTTGAGGAACCATTCGACTACGTCCATTTGTCTTCTTCAGGGAGTCGTTCTTCTTCCTTGCGGGATTTCAGGCAAGATGACCATACCCTCGAAATCACTTCTATCTTTGCTTGCTAGTTTCTCGCTCTTTTACTATGCCTGTGCTGTGATACCTACCACTTGCTTGTCATGCCTCCCATATTGTTGAACCAAGCCTCTAACCCACCTTGTCCTAGCAAACCGTTGTTTGGCTATGTTACCGCTTTGCTCAGCCCCTCTTATAGCGTTATTAGTTGCAGGTGAAGATTGAAGTTTGTTCCTTGTTGGAACATGGAGATACCGTTCCTTGTTGGAACATGTTTACTTGTTGGGATATCACTATATATCGTATTTAATTAATGCATCTATATACTTGGTAAAGGGTGGAAGGCTCGGCCTTATGCCTGGTGTTTTTTTCCACTCTTGCCGCCCTAGTTTCCGTCATATCGGTGTTATGTTCCCGGATTTTGCGTTCCTTACGCGGTTGGGCTATAATGGGAACCCCTTGAAAGTTCGCCTTAAGTAAAGCTCTTCCAGCAATGCCCAAAATTGGTTTTACCATTTGCCACCTAGCCTTTTATTTTCCCCTTTTCCCTTGGAGTCGCGCTCCTGAGGGTCATCATTATTTTACCCCCCGGGCCAGTGCTCCTCTGAGTGTTGGTCCAACCTGTCAGCTGCCGGTGACCACCAGGGGCAACTCTGGGCTGGCCTACGTACCTAAGACAATCTGAGTGTGCCTGAGAAAGAGATATGTGCAGCTCCTATCGGGATTTGTCGGCACATTCGGGCGGTGTTGCTGGTTTAGTTTTACCCTACCCTATCGAAATGTCTTGTTGTACCGGGATAGCGAGTCTGATCGGAATGTCTCGGGAGGAGGTCTATTCCTTCGTTGACCGTGAGAGCTTGTCATGGGCTAATTTGGGACTCCCCTGCAGGGATTTGAACTTTCGAAAGTCGTGCCCGCGGTTATGGGCAGATGGGAATTTGTTAATGTCCGGTTGTAGATAACTTGAACCTTAACTTAATTAAAATGCATCAACCGCGTGTGTAACCGTGATGGTCTCTTTCCAACGGAGTCCGGGAAGTGAACACGGTTGTTGGAGTTATGCTTGACGTAGGTTGCTATAGGATCACTTCTTGATCATACTTTTATCGACCGTGCTTTGCCTTCTCTTCTCGCTCTCATTTGCGTATGTTAGCCACCATATATGCTAGTCGCTTGCTGCAGCTCCACCTCACACCTTTTACCTTACCCATAAGCTTAAATAGTCTTGATCGCGAGGGTGCGAGATTGCTGAGTCCCCGTGACTCACAGATACTTCCAAAACCAGTTTGCAGGTTCCGATGAGTCCGCGCAGATGACGCAACCCAGCTCAGGAGGAGCTCGATGAAGATCTTGTCCTTTGTGTTGTTTCGGTCTAGTTGATCAGTAGTGGAGCCCAGTTGGGGTTGATCGGGGATCGTGTCGCATTTGGGGTTCTTCTTTTATTTTGGTTCCGTAGTCGGACCTTGTTTGTATCTGGATGATGTAATGTTTTATTCATGTATTGTGTGAAGTGGCGATTGTAAGCCAACTATGAATCTCTTTTCCATTATGTATTACATGGGTTTGTGTGAAGATTACCTCACTTGCGACATTGCTTTCAATGCGGTTATGCCTCTAAGTCGTGCTTCGACACGTGGGAGATATAGCCACATCGAGGGCGTTACAAGTTGGTAATCAGAGCCTTCCCTGACCTTAGGAGCCCCCATTGCTTGATCGTTTTTAGCAGCCGTTGTTGAGTCTAGAAAAATGTTTTTGAGTCATTTTGGAATTATATATCGGAGAGTTTAGGAATTCTTTTTACTTCCCAGTCTCCTCATCGCTCTGGTAATGCATCCTGACGTAGAGTTTTGACTCTTCTCTTCTCAAATCTCACAAAAAAAATTTAGGATCACGCAGGTATCTTGGAATCGTTCCGATGGTATTGTGACGAGAACATTGTCTTGGTGCCTCCTGTCAGGGGTTTGTGGAAGTGTCCTGGGGAGTTGAGCTCCGAGGTGTTGTCGTCACAATTTTATCATTGCAGTTCTGGAATACCTGAGTTTAGTACGCCGACATCGAAAATCTCTTTTATGCAGTTCGTTGGTGAGATAACCTCGACGCCACCCAGTACTGGGGCGGGAGTTCAGGAGTATTGCCATAACTCGTATAACGGATGCTTTTCGAAGGTTGAGGTAGATGATTTCCGAAGGTTTCTTGGTTATGTGTTGAAGGATGGATACAGCTGGATGTAGGATTTGTTAGTTTGGGTGAGATATTATGCTTCCCCTGTATCCCCAACACCTGATTGCATAACCGGAAAAGTTTCAGGAGTTTATATGTGGGAATTCAAGTAGCTCTTAGGATATCTTTCCGACAGATGTATGATTTGAAATTGGGGTTCGACGTCTAGTGGTCCGCCTATTCACGGTCGGTATTACAGTGGTCTCGTTGTGTCTTAAAGAGTCCTTGGCTATGCCGACTCGAGGACGCTTCGTATGTCATGTGCACTGCCTTGTACATGATGGTGTTGTACGATCGAGCCCGTGTAGGCCCCACCACGAAAACTTCGGGCGAAATCTCTATCATATGTTTGTTCCGGCTTATTCTACAAGCCAATCCTTTGTTTTTTTTGTTTTGAGTTGTGCTATTCGAGTTGCTTCAATGTCTAAATGTTGATTACATACCTTTTCTAAACGGTGTTCTCATACTCCAATGTGGATACCAATCCTTCATGATAATCGAGATTGTCATGTCAATCCTTTTCAACCAGTGTGCTTCTCTTCAAGTGGATCTGATCATTTTCAACATCCGCAAGATCAACTCAAAGTCTTCTCAACGTTGTTCATTCCATAGTTTCCAAGTTGCCTTTGTTTTCCCGCCCTCCCTCCCTTGTTTTTCTTCAAGGACTCAGATTTCTTAATCGAGTATCCATTGTATTATGGAAGCCTCTCCATTCTTTTTCCTCCAAGTTCTTATCCGGTGATTCTCTTGAAGATACTAACGGAGCTTCTAGTTCATCATTCTTCGTTTCTTTTATCTTCTCCGGTGGGTTCAAATCAAGCTTTTGGTGTTTGATCATATCCTTTCCTCGTTTCAATGCTTTCTCATGTCGGTGCAATTCTTAATCATTCACTTCTCGCTATTCAATTGTTCCGGAGTGCTCAAGATATCTCGGAGATTCGTGTTTCCACTCTGCTTTCATTCCAGCTCTTTCGAGAATGTTATCTCATTCTAGCCATTTAATTCAACCGGTGCTTTCTGTCTTTTGAATCATTCTACGGTGTATCTTTTTAGTGGGCCCTAACCCACAGGTCTTTTTCCAGGATCTTACCTGACTCTTCTTATTCTCCCGGAGTTATTCTCAAATCTTCTAAAAGTTGACGTAAGAATGAATTGTCATCACTCAAATGTTTTCTCCAAGATCTTTCAAATTCTTTTCATAGTTGGTTCAACCTTTCCAATTTTAATTCCGGAGTACCTCACTAATTCATGGTGGTGTTTCAGTCGTCATTCTCAGATTTTGAAGACCGAAGAAGAGTTTCTTTTAAATCTTGCCCCATTCTCTGCCATCCTCTCATAATTGTTTTGATTGTGAGAATTCTTTTCACCTATCCGGAGTAATTCAAGAGTATTCTCAGTTTGTTATCCGGAGTCCATCAATTCAGGTTTATTCATTCTCATCTTTCATCTCTCGTTCCCCAAATCTTACCGGTACATCATTCAAATATTCTCTATTAAGCTCGTGACCTATTCGTCCTCTTGTATCTAAATTCTCTCAAGCATCTTCGTTTAATTGCTAATTCTTCCTGGTGTGTCTTCATGTTTTAATCGTTCTTTTCAATTCTTACAGTGGTTCGTTCAAGAATTTTCTTCCTTCGTGTATCATATCTATGCATTCGTGCTTTTCAAATTCTACCAATGTATCGTTGAAGACTTTCTCAAGTTTGTGCCATATCTCTCTTAATCCTTTCTACAAGAATAAGTAGTGTGCCAAATCCGTTGCTTGTCATCAATTAAATTGGTGAAGGTTAAGCATAATGTAATTCTTATTCTTGTTCCATCCATATGTTAATCTTTTCCTCCGGAGTTTGCTCATGACGAATAGTTTCTTGATCGCTTTGGTTAATCTTTCTTTTACGGAGCTCCAAGTTATTTCAATTATATCATTTCAAAGCTCCATCTAATCATTGCAAGGTTTCAATCTTATTCTTTTCATCCTTCACTTCCTTTTGATCATCCTTTTATTACCGGAGTTCTCACGAAGGTTCTACATGATGGTTCATCAAGGATTTAATTCCTTCTCGAAGTGTTCATCAAGATTCTTTTCAGAGGAGCTCCAGCATTCTTCTTCTTGCTATCCGGAGTGCAATTCTTTCTTCCGTATCATTGGAGGTGGTATTATGTCATTCTTGATATCTTGAGTTCATGTTTCATGATTCACATGTTATCAAGAATGAGATATTTTAAATCCATCAATCTCGTCATTGGAGTTATCTTGGGTCATATTTCACCTAAAGCCTTCCCTAAGGATTGTTGCTATTTATGGTGCCCATAAATGACCCAAATTCTTCATTTATCCTCCCGGTGAAATAGTTTCTCGTCCCCTTGTCTTATAAATCCAATCAAATCTTTTCCGTGAGTGGCAGGTTGTCACCTCATAATTTGAGATGTACTCCATAAGACCATATCAAGCTTATTCTTTTCGTTGTTGGCTTTCCAATAACTCCGTTCAACCCTTCTCCTAAAGGTGCCTTTTCAAGCTCATTTCTGGCAGAAGTTGGTATTTTCTTCTCCATTATCCTATGGCAGTTATCTTTACTCTACTCTTTCGTTCCAGAGGCATTGTGATGTTGCTCTCTGAAACCCATCTTCTTGTTTTGTCAGGATCGTGTTCTTTTCGTCCTTATCCTTTTAACCGGAGTGTCGTGCCCGCTTTTCGAATTTTTCCCATTTTCCCAAGTTTTTCCTCCCTTCTCAGACGGAGTGTTTTCCAAATTATATCATTCTTATTCCTTCCCTATCTTGTTTAACCGGAGTATTGTGCCCCTTTGTTCAAGTTCTTTTCGCCTTATCAAGCCTTGCACCTCTTTTCAACCGGAGTGCCGTCTGAGATCTTTCCTACCCTTGTTCCTTTCATTCAATAGTTCCTGGGGTAGTGTGTTGTGATTTCATCAAGTATCTTCTCATCTTATCAAGTTCTTATTCAATTCCTTTTATTTTCTATCGGAGTGCTGCCCGAAGTTGTTCTCCCTTGTCCCTCTTTTCTAACGGAGTGCTTTCAACTTCGTTCATTTCCGTTGTATTTTTTTCTTTCACGAATTTGTTCAACCTCTCAAGGTTCTTTGGTTTCATTCGTTTGTCAAAGAACCAACTTACTTTTACCTCTTCTCTTTCTCTTCTGTTTTCCCTCTGGTGCCATTCTAGATCTCGGGACGAGATCCTCTTATAGTGGTGGAGTGTTGTGACGCCCCAAGACCGGAGCTTAAGATACCTTCCAGGGTTTCCGGGTTTTTGTCGTGTGATTTGTTTGGTCCGTTGCATTTCATCTTTGCATCATGTGCATTGCATCATGTCATCATGCCATCATGTCATTTCTTTTCTTAACTCAACTAAATAAATGGCATGGATCTTTGATCCATTTAAACTGAGGGAATTCACGTGGTGATTTCTCTTTATAACATATACCCCAATATTAGGGAGCTATATTAAATATTCCACTATTTTGGAATTCACCTTAACGCACTTGCAAAATCCCAATGCCTTTGTTATCACAACTCTTGGCCTTTAACTTTTCTATTTATCCTTTCTCTATTTTTCCGGAGCTCCACCAAGAATCAGAACATTTTTGGACCTTCTTTCACCCACTTCCTATTCAAATTATTTGAATTTAAATCAAATGAGTTTGAATTTAAATCTTTCTATCATGGTCTTTTCTATTTTCTCGGAACAAGCATATTTTTGCGAGTCCGGGAAAATATTCCGCGTGCACAAATCCTTCCTCTAATCTTTTCTTTTCTCTCCTTTCTTTCTTAGCGGTTTTCTATTTTCTAGGGTTTGTTTACTAAGGACTTAAGGGAGAGAGAGAGCCCAGCCAAGTTCTAGGCCCATTTGCGCCTAGGCGCAGCCCCTTTCTCTACTGGGCCGGCCTCCAAGGCCCAGCCTGTGCCCTCCTTAACCTAGCTCCAGGCCTACCTTCTCCCCTCGCGCCGCCACAGGAGAGCTTCGCTCTCTCCCGATCCCCTCCTTCTCGTTCCCTTCCGCTGCCAGCCTCACACACACACCTGCAACCACTCCCTCTCGATCCCCATGGCCTCTCCCTTTTTCCCTCGCTCCCGCAGCTCCGCGCGCCTTCCAGCGCCCGACCCAGCGTCGTTGGAGAAGCCGTCCTCGTCCGTCGCCCCGACTCCAAGCCCCGCCGCGGTGCCCTAAGTCGCCGGAGCCCCGCGCCAAGACCTCCCCTGCCTCGTCTTGTCTAGGGCGAGGAGGACGACCCGCATCACCTCCTCCCGTGCTCGATGCCGCAGGCGCACCAAGGGTGCCTCCCATGATCCGCCGTTGCCCGCTGCTACTTCATCCACTGACCTCGGCCTCCAGCCATCGCGCATCGCCTATGCCTCCGGTGGCCGTGGCACCTTGCTGCGTCGCTCAAATCACGCCTGCGCCCTCTGCTGCATGCATCCCCATGGAGCTCCGCCGCCCCCTGTCTCGCCTGCAGCCGTCTCCCACAACAGAGGCCGCCGTACTGCCATCTTGCACCGCCCGTCGCCATCAACCTCTCCACTTGCGTCCTACAAGCTCTCGCCGCTGCCCCGAGTGCCCCTGTCCTCGAGAACATGCTGGCTTCGGATCCGGTTAAGCGCACTGACCCGCCACTGCCATGGCCTTGCTTCCATCTGGCTTCGGATCCGGTCAAGCGCACTGACCCGCCACTTTCATGGAGTCACTGTACCGTGGCCACAAACGAGACCCATCGGACATCACCAAGACTCACTGCGTTGACTATATCGGTGCCGCTCCAGGCCATCGCTTTGTACTAGCACTACGTTGAGAAAACCCGGATACGCCAAGACTCGGGCTGACAAGTACCACAACGTCCGTCGATCGCCAAGTAGCCCTTCGTTTCATCGAGACCGGCAAGTTCGAAGACCCCAAGTACCACGACAACCCCGCAGGGATTCAAATCCGTCAAGTGCCACTACCGTCGCCCCTCAAAACGCCAAGAACCCCCAACAGACTCGACAAGACCCACATGCACGATTACGCCCGGCGATGCGACAAGTACCTCTACCGACGACCCCAAACATCTATGAAAACATGTACCACTACTGTCGCCGTGTACCACTACGCCCAAGTTCCACTATAAGATGTACAACTACCGCCGCCGTTGATTCGACAAGACAACGTGTACCACTACTTCCACGACGTGGCGAGAACGTCTACTTCCTCTACTTGCACCGAACCGATACGCTTCGAAACGCATGCTCCGAAGGTATAACCCCGAGACGACGTCCGTGAACGAATGCTTGCGATGTTTGAGTTGCACCCGTTGTCTGCACCGTGTCCGAGTTGTCACTTGCTCGGTCCTCCTCGTTTGCCGCTAACCCGTGGGAATCCGGTAACCGGGAGCACCCCACCGTTTATCGCATGACCCGCATCCGCACACTTCTCCTTTGCATCGGTATCTCAATCGAGTTACCGGGAACTGGAACGTTGCCATGGCACCGTTTTGTTATCATTGCCGTGGCACCCCTTTTCGTTTCCGCCATGATGACAAATGCTTCATATAATGCTCCTGTCAACTTTTTTCCTACAAATTGCATCCAACTGGAACCTGTCATCCGCATCATATGATAACAACAATTAAATGTTTATATTATTGTTGCATTAAATTACTAAAGCATATGGGGATTTACCGGATTCGTTATTTGTTATATCCGGCCCCATTTAAATTGCTTAATGGTATAGTTTTGTTATGCTTCACATCTTGCTATGTTTAACAACATTTAATATTGTTGGGTACCTAACCAGGAGAGAACTAAATAATTAATGTGGTGTTCCGTCAATATGCAACTCGTTACATATTGAGCTCCACTTAATTTGTAGAATTTTCTTGTGCATTTTACCATGCCATGATTCATTAAACCGGACATGCATCATACTTGATTGTGCATCATGCCATGCTTATGTGGTGGTTGTTTACTATGTTGTTTGCTCCTTTCCGGTGTTGTTTCTTCGGGTTGGTTCTGATTAACGCCGCATTTGTGAGGAACCATTCGACTACGTCCATTTGTCTTCTTCAGGGGAGTCGTTCTTCTTCCTTGCGGGATTTCAGGCAAGATGACCATACCCTCGAAATCACTTCTATCTTTGCTTGCTTAGTTGCTCGCTCTTTTTCTATGCCTATGCTGCGATACCTACCACTTGCTTATCATGCCACCCATATTGTTGAACCAAGCCTCTAACCCACCTTGTCCTAGCAAACCGTTGTTTGGCTATGTTACCGCTTTGCTCAGCCCCTCTTATAGCGTTATTAGTTGCAGGTGAAGATTGAAGTTTGTTCCTTGTTGGAACATGGAGATACCGTTCCTTGTTGGAACATGTTTACTTGTTGGGATATCACTATATATCGTATTTAATTAATGCATCTATATACTTGGTAAAGGGTGGAAGGCTCGGCCTTATGCCTGGTGTTTTGTTCCACTCTTGCCGCCCTAGTTTCCGTCATATCGGTGTTATGTTCCCGGATTTTGCGTTCCTTACGCGGTTGGGCTATAATGGGAACCCCTTGACAGTTCGCCTTAAGTAAAGCTCTTCCAGCAATGCCCAACACTGGTTTTACCATTTGCCACCTAGCCTTTTATTTTCCCTTGGGAGTCGCGCTCCTGGGGGTCATCATTATTTTACCCCCCCGGGCCAGTGCTCCTCTGAGTGTTGGTCCAACCTGTCAGCTGCCGGTGACCACCAGGGGCAACTCTGGGCTGGCCTACCCGTACCTAAGACAATCTGAGTGTGCCCTGAGAAAGAGATATGTGCAGCTCCTATCGGGATTTGTCGGCACATTCGGGCTGTGTTGCTGGTTTAGTTTTACCCTGTCGAAATGTCTTGTTGTACCGGGATACCGAGTCTGATCGGAATGTCTCGGGAGGAGGTCTATTCCTTCGTTGACCGTGAGAGCTTGTCATGGGCTAATTTGGGACTCCCCTGCAGGGATTTGAACTTTCGAAAGCCGTGCCCGCGGTTATGGGCAGATGGGAATTTGTTAATGTCCGGTTGTAGATAACTTGAACCTTAACTTAATTAAAATGCATCAACCGCGTGTGTAACCGTGATGGTCTCTTTCCAGCGGAGTCCGGGAAGTGAACACGGTTGTTGGAGTTATGCTTGACGTAGGTTGCTATAGGATCACTTCTTGATCATACTTTTATCGACCGTGCTTTGCCTTCTCTTCTCGCTCTCATTTGCGTATGTTAGCCACCATATATGCTAGTCGCTTGCTGCAGCTCCACCTCACACCTTTTACCTTACCCAGAAGCTTAAATAGTCTTGATCGCGAGGGTGCGAGATTGCTGAGTCCCCGTGACTCACAGATACTTCCAAAACTAGTTTGCAGGTGCCGATGAGTCCGCGCAGATGACGCAACCCAGCTCAGGAGGAGCTCGATGAAGATCTTGTCCTTTGTGTTGTTTCGTTCTAGTTGATCAGTAGTGGAGCCCAGTTGGGGTCGATCGGGGACCGTGTCGCATTTGGGGTTCTTCTTTTATTTTGGTTCCGTAGTCGGACCTTGTTTGTATCTGGATGATGTAATGTTTTATTCATGTATTGTGTGAAGTGGCGATTGTAAGCCAACTATGTATCTCTTTTCCCTTATGTATTACATGGGTTTGTGTGAAGATTACCTCACTTGCGACATTGCTTTCAATGCGGTTATGCCTCTAAGTCGTGCTTCGACATGTGGGAGATATAACCGCATCGAGGGCGTTACACAAAGAGAACAAGAGCTAGCTGAATTTCTTCTCTGTGACCACCCCTGAACTGGTATATCATGCTCTTCTCATTAGGTACGTCCTGCTTGGCAAAGCGGGCGAGCTTCTGAAACAACTTGTTGTAGTCATAGACAGACAAAGAGCCTTGCTTCAGGTTGCGGAATTCCTCACGCTTGCTTTCAACCACGCTCTGAGGAATATGATGAGCTCAAAAATCTTGACGGAATTCACCCCAAGTGATAACACGTCCACCTCTGGAATCCTTGTACTGCTGGAACCATTCTGCAGCTTGATCTTTGAGTTGGAAGGAAGCGAACTTGATGAAATCCTCAGGCCTGACGTTACTGCACTCGAAATGCTTGCACAGATCCACAAGCCAATCGTCAGCATCGGTTGCCTCAACACAATTGTTGAAAGTCTTTGGCCCGTTTGGAAGGAACTGGTTGAGTGAAGCAAAGTGATTCTGATTGTTGCCTTGGTTCCCTTGGTTGCCTTGATTGCGCTCTTGGAGAATTTGCATGATCACCTGTGTGTTTGCATTGGTTGCGGCCATCACAACTTGCCATGCCTCCGGAGGAGGTGGAGGTGGTGGCGGATCAGGATTCGGAGTCGTGCGCGTTGGAGGAGCCATCCTGAAGAGGTTGACATCCATTAGCACATCGATAGACAATTATTGAAGCTGAATCCAACGGAATGAAAATTGCAACATATAGTCTTCACATCCGAACAAAATGAACGAATGCATTCCTCTTGAAATGGTCACATATCCATAAATTCAGAAGCCACTTAGAATTTAGGTAGAGAAATAAATCAACAAGGTACGGATCAAGAATGAATAATCGGTAAGAAATCCCAATCTCAAACCAAATATCTGTGGAAGAAGAACTAGAGCTACTAGAATTCCCACCTATGAAACTCCCGAACCTTTCCGGTTATGCAATCAGGTGTTGGGGATACAGGGGAAGCATAATATCTCACCCAAATCTAGCAAATCCTACATCCAACTGTATCCATCCTTCAACACATAACCAAGAAAACTTCGGAAACCATCTACCTCAACCTTCGAAAAGCATCCGTTATACAAGTTATGGCGATACTCCCTAACTCCCGCCCCAGTACTGGGTGGCGTCGAGGTTATCTCACCAACGAACTGCATAAAAGAGATTTTCGATGTCGGCGTACTAAACTCAGGTATTCCAGAACTGCAACGATAAAATTATGACGACAACACCTCAGAGCTCAACTCCACGGGACACTTCCACAAAACCCCTGATAGGAGGCACCAAGACAATGTTCTCATCATAAAACCATTGGAATGATTCCAAGATACCCGCGTGATCCTAAAAAAAATTTAGTGATATTTGAGAAGAGAAGAGTCAAAACTCTACGTCAGGATGCCTTACCAGAGCGATGAGGAGACGTAAAAAGAATTCCTAAACTCTCCGATATATAATTCCTAAATGACTCAAAACATTTTTCTAGACACAACTCGGCCGCTAAAAACGATCAATCAATGGGGCTCCTAAGGTCGGGGAAGGCTCTGATTACCAACTTGTAACACCCTCGATGCGACTATATCTCCCACGTGTCGAGCCACGACTTAGAGGCATAATCGCATTGAAGGCATATGTCGCAAGTTAGGTAATCTTCACAACATCCCATGTAATATATATATCATAAAAGGGGAGATAACATAGTTGGCTTACACTCGCCACGTCAATCAAGTACATAAATAACATTACATCAACCAAACACTCATGGCCCGACTACGGCGCCAAAATAAAAGATAACCCAACATGCGACACGGTCCCGATCACCCCCAACTGGGCACCACTACTGATCATCAGGAAAAGAAACATAGTAACATTGAGAGTCCTCGTCGAACTCCCACTTGAGCTCAAACGCGTCTCCTAGAGCGGAATCATCAGGCCCTGCATCTGGTGTAATAGTAATCCATGAGCCACAAGGACTCAGCAATCTCGCACCCTTGCGATCAAGACTATTTAAGCTTATAGGTAAGGCAAGGTCAATATGTGGAGCTGCAGCAAGCGACTAGCATATATGGTGGCTAACATGTTCACAAAAGAGAGAGCGAGAAGAGAAGGCGAAGCGCGAGCGAGAAACTAGAGAACAACCTGCGCAAGCATTACTCCAACACCGTGTCCACTTCCCGGACTCCGCCGAGAAGAGACCATCACGGTAACACACTCAGTTGATTCATTTTAATTAAGTTAAGATTCAAGCTATCTACAACCGGACATTAACAAATTCCCATCTGCCCATAACCGCAGGCACGGATTTCGAAAGTTCAAATCCCTGCAGGGGAGTCCCAACTTAGCCCATGACAAGCTCTCACGGTCAACAAAGGAATAGACCTCCTCCCAAGATGTTCCGATCAGACTCGGTATCTCGGTTCTTCAAGACACTTCGACAGGTTAAAACAAGACCAGCAACACCGCCCGAATGTGCCGACAAATCCCGATAGGAGCTGCACATATCTCGTTCTCAGGGCACACTCAGATAGGTCAAGCTACGAGTAAAACCAACCCTCGAGTTTCCCCGAGGTGGCCTCGCAAGCTGCCTGGTTCAGACCAACACTCAGAGGAGCACTGGCCCGGGGGGGTTAAATAAGATGACCCTCGGGCTCCAGAAACCCCAGGGAAAAGAGGCTAGGTGGAAAATGGTAAAACCAAGGTTGGGCATTGCTGGAAAAGATTTAATCAAGGCGAACTATCAAGGGGTTCCCATTATAACCCAACCGCGTAAGGAACGCAAAAATCCGGGAACATAACACCGATATGACGGAAACTAGGGCGGCAAGAGTGGAACAAAACACTAGGCGAGAGGCTGAGCCTTCCACCCTTTACCAAGTATATAGATGAATTAAGATAACAAGATAATATAATGATATCCCAACAAGTAAATAAAAGTTCCAACAAGGAACGGCCTCCAATCTTCACCTACAACTAGCAATGCTATAACAGGGGCTGAGCAAAGCGGTAACATAGCCAATCAACGGTTTGCTAGGACATGGTGGGTTAGAGGTTTGACATGGCAATTTGGGAGGCTTGAAAGAAAGTGGTAGGCATCGTAGCATTGGCATAGCAAAAGAGCGAGCAATCTAGCATAGCAAAGATAGTAGTGATTTCGAGGGTGTGATCATCTTGCCTACAGAGTTGTCAGAGTTGACTAGATCCTCGAAAGCAAACTCAACGGGATCCTCGTTAGCGAACTCGTCTCCTGGGTCTACCCAAAGAAGACAAACAAGCAACAAGGACACAATCAACCACGTGCAAGGATCAAACAAGATGATGCAAGGATGATATGCTAGGTGGGATGCGATGCGGGATGCATATGCAAGATATGACAGGAAATGCAAGAACCTGGCCTCAACATGGAAATCCAAGTGTGCCACTGGAAAGATGAGATGAAATCTCTTGAAAACGATATAAAGAGCGCCGGAATCGGAGTTACGGTTTGGAAATGGCAAGCGATTCAAATATGACACCGGTCCGCGATTTACAGCAAGTAGCCATCTAAATGCAATGAGATGAACAAGCTACAGCACCCAAACATGACAACAAAATACATGGCAGGGATGCATACAAGATGCTTAACAAAAGTCTAGCACTGAGCTACGGTAAACAAGCATGGCAAAAATGCATATGGTAAACAGATTTCAGACTTAGTGAAATTAACACTTGTCTGGAATTTCAGATCAGGTAGCACTCTTCGAAGCAACAAAACTGTATGCTACAGGACCTGAACATGGAAAAGTAAATCATGGAATAGAGCTACTCAAAGAGCTTAACAAAAGTCCCTTAGTGACCTTGAGCCAAAAGGGATCTGAAAATACAATTGCAAGCATGTGAACATGGCAAAAACATACAGTTCTCAGACTTAGTGAAAACTGGCACATGCTGAAACATAACTCAAGTAGGCATGTTTACGAGCTCGATGCACTCACTACATAGAAAGTCATGACAAGCTAAGCATACACCCATTAAGAAGACACAAAATGCAAGCTAGACATGGCAAGAACAATAGCATAGCATGAACGGATCAACTACAACATCATCGGCCAAATTGCAAACAAGTTGACAATCTGCCCAGATTCGCAAAGTAGCAAAAGTAGAGCTCGATTAACTCAAGCTAGGGTGCTCCATAATTGCAAACAAAGACATGGATGGATAGAGCACTACAATATTAACAAAACATCCTTACTGATCATCCTCAAAAGAGGCACGGATCACTAGAAAACAACATGAACTCAGAGACTTGGTGCAAATGCTAAGTCCCTGAAATCAGAATTACCAAGTGCACCACTTTGCAAGCTTGTGCTAGTCACCACACACATCAAAAAAATACATGGGTTGTACCTCTGTAAAGATGACAAAACCCTTAACAAAACATATGTAGAACTCATGGGCATATCATGCACACAATAATCATGGCAAAAATGACAAAAAGCTAAATGGAGCAGCAGATCTGACAAATATCTCAAGTAGCCTCCTTCTAACAGCATTTCGGGCATCAAGATGAACTTAAATGAAAATGATGCAATGGAATGAAATGATGTACTCTCTGAGATGAACATTTTGATATGCTATATGCCAAAAACAGAGCTACGGATGCGGAGTTACGACATGATGAATATTGCAAAAAAATAACCAGGACGGGCAAAAAGTCAACCTCCCCAGATCTGGATCTAGGGTTTGCACGTGGATTGAGGCCGACCGAGACCTCGCCGGAATTGGAGAAGATCGCCGGAATTGGTCGGGGAAGGAGGAGGAGGGGCCGCCGGAGTGGCGGAGCTCGCTGGAGTGAGGCCGGGCTGCGGGCGGCGGGCACGGATGTCGGCGCCGGCGAGGAACCCGTGCGGCGGCACGGCGGCCGGTGATGGCGCACGGGGCGGCTGGTGGTGGCGCCGGCGGGCGAAGGCCGCGGCCAGCAGGCGCGGTGGCGGCGCTCGGGCAGCGGGGACCCCAGGCGGCGCGGGGCGGCGAACGGGCCTCGGGGGCCCGGTTTGGGCCTCCCGGGCCGGCGGCGGAGAGTAGACCGGCGGGACACGTGTCAATGCGTGGTTGGGTGCGGGGCGGCGGCAGACATTGTCCGGCCGGAACGGACACGTCCGGCGCGGCGCGAGGTGGATTTTTAGGGTTTGAGACGAGGGGAATCCGGGATTTTGGAGGAGGGGCTATATATAGGCATAGAGGGAGCTAGGAGAGTCCAAATGAGGTGCGGTTTGAGGACACGCGATCGTGGTCGAACGCTCTAGATGATAGAAGGGGTTTAGGTGGGTTTTGGGCTAAATTGGAGGGGTGTTGGTCTGCAACACACACGAGGCCTTCTCGGTCCCTCGGTTAACCGTTGGAGTATCAAACGAAGTCCAAATGGCACGAAACTTGGCAGGCGGTCTACCGGTAGTAAACCAAGGCCGCTTGGCAAGTCTCGGTACAATCTGGAAATGTTTAATCCCCACACACGAAAGAAAGGTAGAAATGACCACCGGAGGAGAATGAAGCGCCGGAATGCAAAACGGACAACGGGGAAAATGCTCGAATGCATGAGACGAACATGTATGCAAATGCAATGCACATGATGACATGATATGAGATGGATGACAACGATAACAACACACGGAGACAAAGACCCGAACCCGAGAAAATAAATTAACTTAACGCCGAAACGGCAAGAGTTGGAGTACAAATTGGGAAAGTTACATCCGGGGTTTTACATCCCTCATTTCCAAGTCTGCACTTGTTGTTTTCCTGACAATAGTAAGATGCCAATCCTATTAACCCTCAAGAGTTTAGCTTGAGCATGAAGTCACACATTTCACTGTTTGAGTTTGAAACTATCGTTCTAAAAAACAATAATTATTTAGTAACACTAATATTTCTTGAATTAGTAGTTTGACCATAGTTTGACCACGGTTTGACCAGATTTGACAAAAAATAAATAATTATTTAGTAACACTAATATTCTTGAATAATTATATTTAGTAACACTAATACTTCTTGAATATGTAGTTTGACCATAGTTTGACCAGATTGAACAAAAATTAAGAAAACCCTGAAATTTGAGCATAACTTTTTTTTCCTTTTAGAATTTGTGGATTCTAAAAATTTGCAAACAGGCCATAGACTGTCAAAACCGGATGCGGATTTGCGTGCTGAACATTTTGATATATTATACGTTTTTTTCTGACATCGTATGCAAAAGTTATAGCCGTTTTACATTTTCCCTACACTTTTTGCAAAACATGTCAAAATTTAAGTTTTTAAATTTTTCTAACTAGTAGATGTAGTAACATAACTACATCTCGAAGGATTTTAACTTTTGAAGTTTTTATCATTTTCTTTTGCTTTGTACAAAACTGAAAAGGCGATACACATTGGGGGGGTAGGATTTGAAAATTGCACCTTTAGTACCGGTTCGTGCCACGAACCGGTACACCCTTTAGTCCCGGTTCGTGGCACCAACCGGGACTAAAGGTCCCATTTGAACAGGGAGTAATGCCTATACGGTGCCCTAGCCGCTTGAACCGGGACTAATGCTCACATTAGTCCCGGTTCGTAATGCAACCAGTACTAATGCTCTTTTCTGGCCGAACCAAAACCCCTTTTTCTACTAGTGGTAGTGGTGGGCCTGGGTTCCCGATGGCCCCTGATTGTTACATTGTGGCGGGGCGATAGGGCATGTTTTGACCACCTAGGAGGCAGGTGGGCCTGGGCCTGGTCGGCATCCACGGATACTTCAAATAACACGCCTAACGAGATTTGGATATTTGATTTGAGTCTGGCCACTGGCCTATACGCACTAACCAACTACACGGGAACAGTTATGGGCACTCGACGTCGTGGTATCAGCCGAAGCCTTCTTGACATCACCGACTGAGCGGCGTGCGCCGGTTGGACTGGAATGCCTGCTCTTGTATCAGGGAGGCTAGGTCTGCTCACCGGTGGCATACGCAACGTACACGTGTGCAAGGGGTGATGGGCCTAGACCCCTGCGCGCTTAGGATTTAGACCGGCATGTTGACTTCTCTGTTGTGCCTAGGCAACATTGCGACGTTTTGATCTTCCGACGCCGGGCATGACCCAGGAAAAGTGTGTCTGGCTAGAGGGATCGAGCGTGTTGGGTAATGTGGTGCACCCCTGCAGGGAAGTTTATCTATTCGAATAGACGTGTCCCTCGCTAAAAGGATGACCCAGAGTTGTATTCCGACCTTATGACAACTAGAACCGGATACTTAATAAAACACACCCATTCAAGTGCCAGATACAACCCGGTGATCGCTCTCTCACAGGGTGACGAGGAGAGGATCTCCGGGTAGGATTATGCTATACGCCGTTACTTGGTTAACTGACCAGGTACTCTCTTCTACATGCTTCAAGATGGAGGTTTCCAGAAGCGTAGTCTTTTATAGGACTGGCTATCCCCCTCTTATTCAAGATGGAGGTTTCCAGAGAGAGGCACGGGAGCCAGGGGCGCTGGCGGGCAGTTCGGGCACGATTCGGCCCGGGCAGGCCGGTTGCGGGCCGCGGCGGGCCACGGCGTTTGAAGCGGGCAGGGGGGCGCGTTGTAGCTGCAGATAGGGTGAGGAGGCGGCTGGCGGCGGCGCTGGCACGTGGGACGGTGCCAAGTGGCGGAGAAGGGGCGGCTTGGCGCTGAAATCGAGGAGGGAGGAGGCTGGCGGCTGCGGGGGTCCCGAGGGGAAGGCTAGAAGGTAGGTGGAGGCTAGGGGATGCCCAAATTTAGAATGGGAGGTGTATACATAGGGTAGGAGCTCGGGTTTGGGGGGTTTTGGGGGCTTACGGAGCCCTCCAATCGTAATCTGACGGCTCCGGTCGAAGGGGGGTTAGGTGGGCTGTGGAGAGCGGGTATGGCTGAGAGAAGAGAAGAGAGAGAGGCCCGGCGACTGTTCTCGGAGACCGAAAATGTCCAATGATAGACCGGCTATACTGCCGCTATAGTTATCTGTTGGGGCATCAAATGGACTCCGAACGCGATGAAACTTGACAGGCGGTCTACCTACACTATAATGAGACTGCACACCAACTTTCATCCCATTCTGAGAACATTTTCCAGCCACTTATAAAATAATACTTCGGACGTGTTGCGAGCGCGTGCAAGTGTGTCTAGGCTCAGAACGGACAACGGAGAGAACTGGGAGACCCGGACGACAACAAGTTTTGAAAACATGATGATGCAATGCACATGATGACATGGCAAGATGCAACACGCAAGCGAATGACACGACAACAAATAGCGAATAACTGAAAGACACTTGGCGCATCAGTCTCGGGGCGTCACAATACTCCACCACTACAAGAGGATCTCATCCCGAGATCTAGAATGGCACCAGAGGGAAAACGAAAGAGGAAGAGAAAAGGTGAAACAAAGTTGCTTCTTGGAAAAACGAGTGAAACCACGAACCTTGAGAGGTTGAACAAATTGAAAGAAAGAATACAACAAAGATGAACAAAGTTGAAAACACTCTGTTAGAAAAGAGGAACAAGGAACCTTACTAGAGCCTTGTAGGTTGAAAGACATAAGAAAAGGGTTGCAATGGACAAGAAGTACATGCAAGCACTCCGGTTGAAACAAGATGTACAAGGAACGATAAGGATCAATTACGATAACACCCCGGATGGAAAAGGAAGGTAAAGAATATGAGCTTGGAAAAATAAAAGCACTTGGATGAGACTCCGATTAGAAGAGGAATGATAGACACAACACTTCGGTTAAAACAAGATAGAGAAGGAACAAGAATGATATAATTTGGACAGCACTCCGACTGTAAATGGAAGGAACTAGAATCATGAATTTGAGGATACTTGATGAAACCAACAACACACTGCCTCCGGAACTATTGAAAGAATGGGACAAGGGGTAAGAATGATTTCAGACAGCACTCCGGTTGAGAAGGGAGGCAAAAACTTGACAGAATGGGAAGAACTTGAAAAGAGGGCACGACACTCCGGTTAAATGGATAAGCTAAGGAAAGAACATGATCTTTGCAAAAATGGGATGATGGGTCGAAGAGTGCAACATCACAATGCCTCCCGAACAAAATAATAGAAGCTAGATTGTTGGGATAAAGGAACGGAGAAGAAAATGACAACTTCTGCCACAAATGAACTTGGAAAGCATCCTTGCAAAGAAGGGTTGCACGGGGTTGTTGGGAAATCAACAGCGAAAAGAATAAGCTTGTAGTGGGCTTATGGAAAACATCTCAAAACTGAGGTGAAGTTCTGCCACCAAAAATAGAGATTGATCGAGAACAAAGAAGAGACGAAAAACTTCTTCACCGAGATAGGAAGGAGAAGATTGGATCATTGATAAGCACCACAATTGCAACCATCCTTAGGATAGGCTTTAGGTGAAGTATAACCCAATATAACTCCAACGAAAAGATTGATTGGTTGGAAAGGTCTTTTGAACGAAGAGAAAATGATGGATTTAGAATATGTCCTTCTTGACATTTGAGAATTGTGAAACACGAAGAGAAATTAACAAGAATGACATAACACCATCTCAAGAGATAAGGTAGGATGAAGTGCACTTTGGAATGCACGATGAAGAATGCTTGAACTCCTAAAACAAAACATGTGTTGAGCACCATGTTTATCATTGAGTATAGCTTGGCAGGTCATGACTCCGAGAGAAAATCTTGAAGAACAATTGAAGAATGAAAAGAATCCTTGACGAACCACCATGTAGAGCCTCCATGAAGAACTCCGGTAAACAAGGATGATAGAAAGAAAGAGAAGTTGAAAACACAAGGTGAAGCCTTGCGAAGATTTAGATGGAGCTTCGTGGTGATATAATTGAGAGATCTTGGAACTCTGGGAAAGTATGAAGCACTTGAACTGAGTATTTACTCATCGTGAACAAACTCCGGAAGATGAATCCATCGCTTGGATGAAGCAAGAATAAGAATTATGTTATGCGTATCCTTCACCATTTTAAATTGATAACCAGCAACGGATTTGGCATACTACTTATTCTTGTAGAAAGGATTAAGATAGATATGGCGCAAACTTGAGAAAGGTCTTCAACGATCCGTTAGTAGGATTGGAAAGAACGAATGAATAGAGATGAGAACATATGGAGAGGAATCTTGAACAAACCGCCGTAAGAATTGAAAATGACTGAAGAGAGAGAATAAATTTCTTAGAAGAATTGGAAAATGAATGAAGATACTTGAGAGGATTTAGATACATGAGAACAAAGAGATCATGAACTGATTAGAGGATATTTGAATGATACACCGGTAAGATTTGGAGAACGAGAGCTGAAAGCTCGGAATGAGTAATATTTGAAAAGATGGCCTTTGGGGGAAATAAATGGAAACAACTCATGAAATGCTCTGGATGGGTGAAAAGAATTATCACAATCGAAAACAATTATGAGAGGATGGCATCAAGCTAGAACCACACATCTCTGAGAGAACGAACCAAGATTTGAGAGAAACTCTTCTTCGGTCTTCGAGTGTTGAGAATGATGATGATATACACCACCATGAATTGTTGAGTCACTCCGGAATGAAAATTAGAAAGGTTGAACCAACGATGAAAAGAATTTGAAAGATCTTGGAGAAAGACATTTGACTAATGATAACTCATTCTTACGTCAAACTTTGAAAAGAATTTGAGAATAACTCCGGAAAAGAATTACAAGAGTTAGGTAAGATCCTGGAAAAAGACTTGTGGGTTAGGGCCCACTCAAGAGAAACACCGTTGAATGATTACTTGAAAAGGAGATTGCTCCGGCTGAATTAAATGGCTTGAATGAGATAACAACCTCGAAATAGCTAGAAAGGATTAAGAATAGAAACTTGAATCTTCTGAGATAATCTTAAGCACTCCAGAAGTGAATAGAGAGAGGTGAGCGATTAAGAGGTGCACCGGCATGGGAAAACATTTGAAACAAGAAAAAGAATGTGATCAACACTGAATTCTTGAATTTAGTCCACCGGAGAAGAAAAGAATGAAGAATGATGAACTTGTAAAGAATCTTCATGAGAACCACCGGGTAAGAACATTGCCAGAAAAGAATGGATAGGCTTCCCATCAATAAAAGGATACTTGATTAAGAAATCTGAATCCTTGAAGAAAAGGGGGTGGGTGGGCAGGAAAACAAAGGCAACTTGGGGACAGATGAAACGGCCAATGTTGGGAAAACCGAGAGGTGATCTTCCACGTGTCGGGGCACGACTTAGAGGCATAGCCGCACATTAGGTTTGTCGCAAGAGGGGTAATCTTCACACAATCCCATGTACTGAATAAGAAAGGGATAAAGAATTGGCTTACAATTGCCACTTCACACAAATACAAGTTAAACATACATCATCGAAACAAAGGTCTGACTACGGAACCAAAATAAAGAAAGACAACCCCAAATGCTAGATCCCCGATCGATCTGGAGAGTGGCGACGACACGATCTCCGATGAGGGGCGGCAGAGGAGGTCGGGGACAGACGCGAGGCAGCGGAGGACGACAGATCTGGAGGTGGCGGCTCCGTTTCCAGACGAATCCAGCGGCGGGAGGCGAGGGCGGCGCCGAGGGAGCTCCGGCTCCAGAGAACTCCCATGGCTGCGGTGGAGGGCGCTGCAGGGGAGAGGAGAGTGATCAGATGACAGAGGGAGAAGAAAGGAGAGGGTGCAGGCAACATGACCTTGGTCCGGCGGGGTTGCCGCAGTCGCCGGCGGCATGGTTGAAGTCCGGAGGGGTCGAGGTCTAACGGGGTGCGGCTCCGGTGAGGGATCAGCCAGTGGCTCCGCTGCGCGCTGGAGAGAGAGGCGCGGGAGCCAGGGGCGCTGGGCGGGCGGTTCGGGCCTGATTCGGCCCGGGCGGGCCGGTTGCGGGCCGCAGTGGGCCACGGCGTTGGAAGCGGGCAGGGGGGCGCGTGGCAGTTGTGGATAGGGTGAGGAGGCTGCTGGCGGCAGCGCTGGCGCGTGGGACGACGCCAAGTGGTGGAGAAGGGGCGGCTTGGAGCTGAAATAGAGGAGGGAGGAGGCTGGCGCCTACGGGGATCCCGAGGGGAAGGCTAGAAGGTAGGTGGAGGCTAGGGGATGCCCAAATTTAGAATGGGAGGTTTATATATAGGGTAGGAGCTAGGGTTTGGGGTTTTTGGGGGCTTACGGAGCCCTCCGGTCGTGATCCGACGGCTCCGGTCGAAGGGGGGTTAGGTGGGCTGTGGAGAGTGAGTTGGGCTGAGAGAAGAGAAGAGAGAGAGGCCCGGCGACTGTTCTCGGAGACCGAAAATGTCCAATGATAGACCGGCTATACTGCCGCTATAGTTATCTGTTGGGGCATCAAATGGACTCCGAACGCGATGAAACTTGACAGGCGGTCTACCTACACTATAATGAGACTGCACACCAACTTTCATCCCATTCTGAGAACATTTTCCAGCCACTTATAAAATAATACTTCGGACGTGTTGCGAGCGCGTGCAAGTGTGTCTAGGCTCAGAACGGACAACGGAGAGAACTGGGAGACCCGGACGACAACAAGTTTTGAAAACATGATGATGCAATGCACATGATGACATGGCAAGATGCAACACGCAAGCGAATGACACGACAACAAACAACGAATAACTGAAAGACACCTGGCGCATCGGTCTCGGGGCGTCATAATTTGGTAGACCTTTCTTGAATACTGTTAATGCCAAGATAGACTGCGAGAAAGATATTGTTACTGTTGGTTTAGGGTATATGTCTCATGATTTTAATTTATCTAAATTTCGTAGACAACCCCATGATAAAGAATTTCCTAGTAAGGATGAAATTATTAGTCTTGCTTCTATTGCCGTGCCTCCTACTGATCCTTTAGAACAATATTTGCTAGACCATGAAAATGATATGTTTATGAATGAAAGAAGGGAAATAGATGAAATATTCTTTAATCAAGGGCTTGTTTTGAAATACAATTTGCCTATTGAAATCCATGGGTATCCTCCTCCACCCAAGGGTGATCCTGTGTTTCAGGTTAAAAATTACCTAATACTCTGAAATATGCTTATCTTGATGAGAAGAAGATATATCCTGTTATTTTTAGTGCTAACCTTTTTGAGCATGAAGAAAAGAAATTATTGAAAATTCTGAAGAAGCACCGTGCTGCTATTGGATATACTCTTGATGATCTTAAGGGCATTAGTCCCACTCTATGTCAGCAAAAAATTAATTTGGAGCATGATGCTAAACCAATTGTTGATTACCAACGACGGTTAAATCCTAAGATGAAGGAAGTGGTAAGAAATGAAATAGTAATGCTTTTGGAGGTAGGTGTAATTTATCCTACTGCTGATAGTAGATGGGTAAGTGTCGTTCATTGTGTCCCTAAGAAGGGAGGTATTACTGTTGTTCCTAATGATAAGAATGAATTGATTCCACAAAGAATTGTTACAGGTTATAGAATGGTAATTGATTTTCGCAAATTGAATAAAGCTACTAGAAAAGATCATTACCCTCTACCTTTTATTGACCAAATGGTAGAAAGACTATCCAAACATACACATTTTTTCTTTCTAGATGGTTATTTTGGTTTCTCTCAAATACCCGTGTCAAAATATGACCAGGAAAAGACCACTTTTACTTGCCCTTTTGATACCTTTGCTTATAGACGTATGCCTTTTGGTTTATGCCATGGCCCTGCTACCTTTCAAAGATGTATGACTGCTATATTCTCTAATTTTTGTGAAAAGATTGATGAGGTTTTCATGGATGACTTCTCCGTTTATGGAACTCATTTTGATGATTGCTTAAGCAACCTTGATCGAGTTTTGCGGAGATGTGAAGAAACTAATCTTGTCTTGAATTGGGTGAAGTGCCACTTTATGGTTAATGAAGGTATTGTCTTGGGGTATAAAATTTCTAAAAGAGGTATTGAAGTTGATAAAGCTAAAGTAGATTCTATTGGAAAGATGATGTGTCCTAAAGATATCAAAGGTATAAGAAGTTTCCTTGGTCATGCTAGTTTCTATAGGAGATTTATTAAAGACTTCTCTAAAATTTCTAAGCCTCTCACTAATCTCTTACCAAAAGATGTTCCTTTTGTTTTTGATGATGATTGTGTATAAGCATTTGAAATACTTAAGAAAGCCTTGATTTCTACACCTATTGTTCAGCCACCTGATTGGAATTTACCCTTTGAAATTATGTGTGATGCTAGTGATTATGATGTTGGTGCTATTCTAGGACAAAGAGTTGATAAGAAATTGAATGTTATTCATTATGCTAGTAAAACTCTAGAGAGTGCCAAGAGAAATTATGCTACTACTGAAAAAGAATTTTTAGCAGTTGTATTTGCTTGTGATAAGTTCAGATCTTATATTATTGATTCCAAAGTAACTGTTCACACTGATCATGCTGCTATTAAGTATCTTATGGAAAAGAAAGATGCTAAACCTAGACTTCTTAGATGGGTTCTCTTGCTACAGGAATTTGATTTGCATATTATTGATAGAAAGGGAGCTGAGAACCCCGGTGCAGACAACTTGTCTAGATTAGAAAATGTTCTTGATGACCCACTACCTATTGATGATACCTTTCCTGATGTACAATTAACTGTCATAAATGCTTCTCGTTATACTCCATGGTATGCTGATTATGCTAATTACATTGTTGCTAAATTTATACCACCTAGTTTCACATACTAGCAAAAGAAAAAGTTTTTTATGATTTAAGACATTACTTTTGGGATGACCAACACCTTTATAAAGAAGGAGTAGATGGTGTTATTAAACATTGTGTACCTGAGCATGAACAAAAACAGATCTTACGCAAGTGCCACTCCGAGTCTTACGGTGGACACCAAGCTGGAGATAGAACTGCACATAAGGTATTGCAATCTGGTTTTTATTGGCCTACACTCTTCAAGGATGCTCGTAAGTTTGTCATGTCTTGTGATGAATGCCAGAGAATTGGTAATATTAGTAGATGTCAGGAAATGCCTATCAATTATTCACTTTTTATTGAACCATTTGATGTTTGGGGCTTTGATTATATGGGACCTTTTGTAACGCCAAGATGCGGCTATATCTCCCACGTGTCGAGGCACGACTTAGAGGCATAACCGTATGTTGGTTTTGTCGCAAGAAGGGTCATGTTCACACAATCCCATGTAATGAACTAGAAAGGGATAAATAGAGTTGGCTTCCAATCGCCACGTCACACAATGATCAAACTAATTCATACATCATTCAGAGTACACACATAGTCCGACTATGGACAAATCCAAATGAAAAGAAGATAACCCCAAATGCTAGATCCCCGATCGTCCCAACTGGGCTCCACTACTGATCATCAGGAAACGAAACATAGTAACGACCAAGGTCCTCGTCGAACTCCCACTTGAGTTCGGTAGCATCACCTACACTGGTATGATCGGCACCTGCAACTGTTTTGGTAGTATATGTGAGTCAGGAGGACTCACCAATCTCAAAACCCGCGAGATCAAGACTATTTAAGCTTATGGGTAGGATGTGGTAATGAGGTGGAGTTGCAGCAAGCGCTAAGCAAATATGGTGGCTAACATATGAGTACAAGAGTAAGAAGAGAAACTACGCAATGGATGTGAAACTAGAAGTGATCAAGAAGTGATCCTGAACTACTTACGTTCAAACATAACCCAAACCGTGTTCACTTCCCGGACTCCACCGAAAAGGGACCATCATGGCTACACACGCAGTTGATTCATTTTAATAAAGTCAAGTGTCAAGTTCTCTACAACTAGATATTAACAAATTCCCATCTGCCACATAACCGCGGGTACGACTCTCGAAAGTTTATACCCTGCAGGGGTGTCCTAACTTAGCCCATCACAAGCTCTCATGATCAACGAAGGATATTCCTTCTCCCGAAAAGACCCGATCAGTCTCGGAATCTTGGTTACAAGACATTTCGTCAATGGTAAAACAAGAACAGCAAGACCACCCGATGTGCCGAAAAATCCCGATAGGAGTCGCACGTATCTCGTTCTCAGGGCACACCGAATGGGCAAGACGTCGGGTTGGCTGAGACCCTGGATGCCCAGGGGGTGCCCGACATCGCCCAGGTTGGACCAGCACTGAGAGGAACACTAGCCCCGGGGCGGTTAAATAAAGACGATCCTCGGGTTAATTACTCCCTAGGCAAAATTTTAGGTTGTTATTAGGCAAATGTTAAAACCAAGGTTGGGCCTTGCTGGAGGAGTTTTGTTCAAAGCAAACTGTCAAGGGGGTCCCATAACCCCAACCGCATAAGGAACGCAAAATCAAGGAACATAACACCGGTATGACGGAAACTAAGGCGACAAGAGTGGAACAAAACACCAAGTATATAGATACAATAATTAAATAAGAGATATTGTGGTATCCCAACATATCCACATATCCATGTTCCAACATGGAACAACCTGCAAGGCACCTGCAACTAGCAACACTATAAGATGGCTGAGCGAAAGCAGTAACATAGCCAAACAATGGTTTGCTAGGAAGATGGGTTTGAGGCTCGACATGGTAATATGGGAGGCATGATAAACAAGTGGTAGGTAGCGTGACATAGCGATAGAACAAGCAACTAGCAAGCAAAGATAGAAGTGATATCGAGGGTAATGATCATCTTGCCTGAAATCCCGCTAGGAAGAAGACCGAAACCATGAAGAAGAAGGCGAACAAACATAGTCGAACAGATCCTCACAATCGCAACGATACCAAGAACTATCGAGAAGTAGCACAACCGGAAAGAAGCAAAAAACATGGTAAACCAACAAGCATAAGCATGGCATGATGCACAACCAAGTATGATGCATGTCCTATTTAATGAGGCAAGGCATGGAAAAGTGCACAAACAACACTACAAGTTAAGTGTAGCTCAATATGTAACAAGTTGCATATTGACAAAACAGCATATTCAATTATTTATTTCACTTCCATTTAGGTACTCAACAATATTAAATGTTGGTTAACATGGCAAGAGGTGAGGCATAAGTAAACTAACTAATTAGGCAAGTTTAAATGAGGCCAGAAATAACAAACAACAAGTTTGAAAAATCCTCATGTGCATATTTGAATTTGTTTATGTTCTTCCCTATACACAATTTTAGAGTTATTAAAAATGCAAAATAAGTGCACCATGTTAATCTATGCATTTTTCAACCCCATTTACATATAAAGAACATATAAATTGGAGCTACGATTATTTAGTTATTAAATAAAACATTTTAACATGGCATTAAGCAAATTAAATGCAAACATCATTTTAAACATGTTTAACATGGATGAAAGTTGCATATTATGAAACTAGATGAAATTCTGAGCATTTTACATGTTTAAATCATTTTAAACTGATGCACGGTTAGTGAGATATAATATGCATGAACATGAGGGTTTTTCTATAAAACAGTAAATCTCTGGATAAATGGGTAATTCGTAGAACAAGAAAAAAACATGTGGGCCAAATCTGGCTGGGCCAACAGAAGGGAAAAGAGGCGCTGGGGGTGGCCTCACCATGGGCTTCAGCCCAGTCAGTGCAGCGGCTAGGGCAGGGTGGATCTGGAAGGGAAGCAGGTGGCGCCGATGCGTATTGCGGGCGGCTGGGCCTCGGCACCTGGGCCGGCCTTGGAGGGCTGGGCTGCTCCTGGATGCAAAGGCGCGGGATCGGTCAACGCGGGGACGACGTGTCCTCAATGCAGAGGAAGCAGGGGACTTGGCGCGCGGGACCTCGAAGGGATGGGAATCGGCCGGATTTGAGGCTAGGGCGGCGGTGGATGAACGAAGGGCCTCGGACCCGGTCGGACACAGTGGCAGCCGGCATTTTGAAGCTCCTAGTGACGAGGTGCTGCAGAAGGGCAGCACCCATGGCAGGGACTTGAAGCGGGGCTCCCAGCTGCGACGTTCAACGACAACAGTCGGGAGCACTTGGAATGGGCAGACCCGAGCGTTGGGGACCCGGATCTGGTGGTGCCGCGCCAAACGGGGGCCCGAGGAGGCGATGGAAATCTTGGCGGCAGCAACGCGTCTAGTCACTCTGTGCATTTAAAAACCGAACCGAAAAACCATACCGAAAATAAACCGAACCGAACCAATTTTATGGTTTTTATGGTTTCTAGTTTCAGTATGGTATGAAATTTTCATACCTATTTGAACTTAGTTTTTATGGTATATACCGAAAAACCGAATGGTTAACCGAATAAACCGAAGTAAAAAATAAATTTATATTTCTTGAGATGAACAACCATACAAGTTGTCATTTTTCTTGTAGATGAGTCAAATGCACTACTAAGCACGTAATTTTTTCTTGTAACATAGTCATTTTTCTATTTTTAAAATGCTAAGCACGTCCATAACCATCAACAGATGAATCAATGCATGCATATATACTTATATATAGTCATATACTATTTGTGTAGAATAGTATGTGTTTTGAGTCATAAATTTGCTAATTATTATTACGTCATTTCCAAATTCGCGTCAACTTTGGTTTTTATGGTATATACCGAAACCATACCAAAATAATTTGGTATATACCGAAACCGAACCGTATTTTAATTTCATACCATATTTACCGAAGTATTAATACCGTACAAACTAAAAAACCATATAAATCGAACCATGTAAACCGAATAAACCGAACGCACAGGGTGAGTGTCTAGTGCTCCCTGTGAGAGGAATGAAGGGAGAGAAGGAGGGTTACAGGTGATCGAGACGAAGCAGGGAGAAAAGAGAAAAGGCGTGGAGGCAGTTCCTGGAGGTCGACGAGGCACGGTGCTCCGGCGGTGGGGACACAACGCGCTCGTCCTGCTCCGGGACGATCTCGGTTGAGGGATGCGAGGCCCGTGCGAGGTGCGGAGCTAACTGCGGTCGTAGGAAGCTGGGAAGGGTCCTGGCTGTCGGATCCGGATCCGGCAACCCAGATGGACGGGTGGATGGCTGGATTTTTGGATAGGGGAGGAGGAAGCTGGTTGGGCGGTGCTGAAAACGGGGGGGGGAGCGGTGCATCTGGTGAGCTGGGAGGATCACGAGGTGGAGTTTGGACACGAGTGGCAGCGGCGCACTGAAATAGAGGGAATAGGTCTAGGGTTTGTAAAAATGGGTAGGGATTCGTCTATATAAAGGGACAATAAATTAGGTTTGGACCCTCCGATCATAATTGAACGTCACGAATAATTAGGTTAGGGAGTCCAAATAAGAAGCCAACGATGTTTCAGGGATGTTTGGGGATGATCCGGACCCATCGGTCACGACTGCCTGGGTTGGGTCTGGGGAAGGTTCGGAAGCGGGTGAGGGGTCGAAGCACCATGCAAAGAGGCTCAAACAATCGGACAACAAAAGAACAGTTGGACTCGAAAGGGACGACGAAGCGACAGAGAGAAGCGGGAACTACGAATGAATGCAGGTTTTAAAAACATGACGACAACAGAGTGCCGATGCAATGCGGATGATGTGATGATGGATGCAACAAACAAATAAATCACACGGAGACAACGAAAAAACATGGAAGGCATTTGGAGCGTCGGTCTCGGGGTGTCACAACACTCGTCCACTTACAAGAGATCTCGCCCCGAGATTTAGGGATGACAAACGGAAGAGGAAGAGAAGAGGTAAAACTAAGTTGCTTCTTGACAAAGGAGTGAAACCATGAACCTTGAGATGTAGAAAACTTGAAGAAATGACATGATGGAGATGAACGAAATTGAAAACATCCCGTTAGGAAGAGGAGTAAGGAATACGACGAGAACCAAGAGCTCAAGGAACAATATAGACTCTGGAAGCACTCCGGTTAAAATGAGATAGAGAAGGCATTAGGATGAAAGAATTCAGACAGCACCCCAACTTAAAGGTGAGGCAAGACTTGATAAGATGAAAGAACTTGAATAGAGGACACCACACTCATGTTAAAAGGTTAGCCAAGGAAAAGAATATGATCTTGACAAAACGAGATGATGGGTCGAAGAGAGCAACATCACAATGCGTCCGGTAGAAATGAAAGAATGCAATGAAAAGAACGGAGAAGAAAACAACATGTTCTACCTCAAATGAATTTGAGAGAGCATCCTTAAAAAGAAGGATTGAACGGAGTTATTGAAAAATCAACAATGAAATGATATACTCCTCGTGGACTTATGAAAACATCTCAAAACTAGAGGTGAAATTTGCCACCAACGAAAACAATTGATTGTTTAAGTTGAACGAAGAGATGAAAACTTATTTCATCTAGAGGATAGGAGGAAACATGGATCGTTGATAAGCACCACAATTAGCAACATTCCCAATGGAAGGCTTTAGGTGAAATATATACCAAGATAACTCCAAGGAAGAAACTGATGGGTTTAAATATCTCATTCCCGACAACTTGTCAATCATGAAACATGAAGGAAACTATCAAAATGACATAACGCCACCTCAACTTATAAGAAAGAAAGAATTGCACTTCAGAATGCAAGATGAAGAATGCTTGAACTCCTCAAAACAAGACATGTGTTGAACACCATGTTTATTTTAGAGTATAGCTTGGCGGATCTTAACTCTAAGAGAAATCTTGAAGAACAATTGGAGAATGAATGAAATCTTCGACGAACCACCATGAATAAACTCTCGAAGAACTCCGGATATAAAAGGATGATAGAAAGAAAGAGAAGTTGAAAACACAAGGTGAAGCCTTGCACTGATTTTTGATGGATCTTCGTGATGATATAATTGAGAGCTTGAGATTCTCGAAAGAAAAGGATGAAACACTTGATCCAGGAATTTTTATGCGCCTCTGGGATAAAGAATTAAATCACCTCGATGAAATAAGAATAAGAATTATGTCATGCTTACCCTTCATGAACTTTAATTGATGACAAGCAACAGATTTGGCATGCCACTTATTCTCATTGAAAATGATTAAAGAGAGATAGAACAAACTTGGGAAGGTCTTAAACGAACCACTAGTAGGATTAGAAAGAACGAATGAAATGATGTGATGATAAAGCAAGAGGAACCTTGAATGCACCGACATAAAATTAAAAACGATGAAGAAAGAGAACGATATTTTAGTTGCTATTGATTATGTTACTAAGTGGGTACAAGCTATTCCAACTAGTAGTGCTAATCATAACACTTCTATTAAGATGCATAAAGAAGTTATTTTTCAAAGGTTTGGACTCCCTAGATATTGAATGACTGATGGTGGTTCACATTTTATTCATGGTGCTTTCCGTAAAATACTTGCTAAGTATGATGTTAACCATAGAATTCCATCTCCATATCATCCTTAGTCTAGTGGTCAAGTAGAATTGATGAATAGAGAGATTAAATTGATTTTGCAAAAGACTTTTAATAGATCTAGAAAGAATTGTTCTAAGAAACTTGAAGATGTAGTATGGGCTTATAGAACTGCTTATAAGGATCCTATGGGTATGTCTCCATATAAAATGGTTTATGGAAAGACTTGTCACTCACCTCTCAAACTAGAACATAAGGCACATTGGGCTATTTGTAACACCCTCGATGCGACTATATCTCCCACGTGTCGAGGCACGACTTAGAGGCATAATCGCATTGAAGGCATATGTCGCAAGTTAGGCAATCTTCACAACATCCCATATAATATAAATAATAAAGGGGAGATAACATAGTTGGCTTACAATCGCCATGTCAATCAAGTACATAAATAACATTACATCATCCAAACACTCATGGCCCGACTATGGCGCCAAAATAAAAGAGAACCCAACATGCGACAACGGTCCCGTTCACCACCAACTGGGCACCACTAGTGATCATCGGGAAAGGAAACATAGTAACGTTGAGAGTCTTCGTCGAACTCCCACTTGAGCTCATACGCGTCTCCTGGAGCGGAATCATCAGGCCCTGCATCTGGTGTAATAGTAATCTATGAGCCACAGGGACTCAGCAATCTCGCACCCTCGCGATCAAGACTATTTAAGCTACTAGCAAATATGGCAAGGTAAAATATGAGTGGAGCAGCAGCAAGCGACTAGAAAATATGGTGGCTAACTTATTCGCAAAAGAGAGCGAGAAGAGGAGGCAAAGCGCGAGCGAGAAACTAGAGAGCAACCTACGCAAACATTACTCCAACACCGTGTCCACTTCCCGGACTCCACCGAGAAGAGGCCATCACGGTAACACACTCAGTTGATTCATTTTAATTAAGTTAAGGTTCAAGTTATCTACAACCGGACATTAACAAATTCCCATCTGCCCATAACCGTGGGCACGGCTTTCGAAAGTTCAAATCCCTGCAGGGGAGTCCCAACTTAGCCCATGACAAGCTCTCACGGTCATCGAAGGAATAGACCTCCTCCCAAGACGTTCCGATCAGACTCGGTATCTCGGTAATTCAAGACACTTCGACAGGTTAAAACAAGTCCAGCAACACCGCCAGAATGTGCCGACAAATCCCGATAGGAGCTGCACATATCTCTTTCTCAGGGCACACTCAGATGAGCCAGACGTCGGGTAGGCCAACCCAGAGTTGCCCCTGGTAGCCCCAGACATCGCTCGGTGGGACCAACACTCAGAGGAGCACTGGCCCGGGGGGGGGGGTAAAATAAAGATGACCCTCGGGATGCGCGACTCCCAAGGGAAAAAAGGCTAGGTGGCAAATGGTAAAACCAAGGTTGGGCATTGCTGGAAGAGCTTTAGTTAAGGCAAACTGTCAAGGGGTTCCCATTATAGCCCAACCTCGTAAGGGACGTAAAATCCGGGAACATAACACCGATATGACGGAAACTAGGGCGGCAAGAGTGGAACAAAACACCAGGCATAAGGCCGAGCCTTCCACCCTTTACCAAGTATATAGATGCATTAAATAAATAAGATATATAGTGATATCCCAACAAGTAAACAAATGTTCCAACAAGGAACGGCCTCCAATCTTCACCTGCAACTAGCAACGCTATAAGAGGGGCTGAGCAAAGCGGTAACATAGCCAAACAACGGTTTGCTAGGACAATGGTGGGTTAGAGGTTTAATCATGGCAATTTGGGAGGCTTGAAAGCAAGTGGTAGGCATCGTAGCAATGGCATAGCAAAAGAGCGAGCAAACTAGCATAGCAAAGATAGTAGTGATTTCGAGGGTATGATCATCTTGCCTGCACAGTTGTCAGAGTTGACTGGATCCTCGAAAGCAAACTCAACGGGCTCCTCGCTAGCGATCTCTTCTCTCAGCTCTACCCAAACAAGACAAACAAGCAACAAGGACACAATCAACCACATGCAAACTCAAACAACACAATACAAAGATGATATGCTATGCGGGATGCGATGCGGGATGCAAAATTCAAGATATGACAGGAAATGCATGAACCTGGCCTCAACATGGAAATCCAAGTGTGCCACTGGAAAGATGAGATGAAATCTCTTGAAAACGATATAAAGAACGCCGGAATCGGAGTTATGGTTTGGAAATGGCAAGCGATTCAAAAATGACACCGGTCTGCGATTTACAGCAAGTAGGCATCTAAATGCAAAGAAGTGAACATGCTACAGTACTCAAACATGACACAAAATACATGGCATGGATGCACACAAGATGCTTAACAAAAGTCTAGCACTGAGCTACGGCCAATTCATCCATTAACAGGTTCAAACAAGCATGGGAAAAATGCATATGACAAACATATCTCAGACTTGGTGAAATCAACACTTGTCTGGAATTTCAGATCAGGTAGCCCTCTTCGGAACAACAAAACTACATGCTACGTGACCTGAACATGGCAAAGTAAAGCATGGCATGGAGCTACTCAAAGATCTTAACAAAAGTCCGTTAGTGACCTTGAGCCAAAAGGGATCAGAAAATACAATTGCAAGCATGTGAACATAGCAAAAACATAATCAGTTTCAGACTTATGAAAAACTGACACATGCTGAAATATAACTCAAGTAGGCATGTTTACCAGCTCGATGCACTCACTACAGAGCAAGTCATGGCAATAAAAGCATACACCCATCAAGAAGTCACAAAATGCAAGCTATACATGGCAAGAACAATAGCATAGCATGCACGGATCAATTACAACATCACCGGCAATATTGCAAACAAGTTGACAATCTGCCCAGATTCACAAAGTAGCAAAAGTAGAGCTCGATTGAATCAAGCTAGGGTGCTCCATAATTGAAAAAAAGGCATGGATGGATAGATCACTACAAGATTAACGAAACATCCTTACTGATCATTCTCAAAAGAGGCACGGATCACTAGGAAACAACAAGAACATATGGCATCATGAAATAAACAGCTCCAGGACTTAGTGAAATTACTAAGTCCCTGAAAACAGAATTAGCAAGTGCACCACTTTGCAAGCTTGCACAAGTCACCACACACATCACAAAAATACATGGGTTGCACCTCTGGAAAGATGACAAAACACTTAACAAAACACATGTACAGCATCAGGGCATATCATGCACACATTAATCATGGCAAAAATGACAAAAGCCTAAATTGAGTAGCAGATCTGACAATTAACTCAAGTAGCCCTCTTCTAACAGCATTTCGGGCATCAAGATGAGCTCAAATGAAAATGATGCAATGGAATGAAATGATGTACTCTCTGAGATGAACATTTTCATATGCTATATGCATGAATCGGAGCTAAGGATGCAAAGTTATGGAGCTACGAACAGAGGCACTTGGATCTGCAGTTCTGGGACTTGCACGAAATTTATACCTCCGGGAAAGTCAACGGGCGGATGAGGATATCTGGGACGACGAGATCCGGGCGGAGTGGGGCTGTGTTTGGATGGAGGGAGTGGTGGATCTCATCCTACTCTCTCCGGATCCGGCCGGAGTAACTCCGGCGAGCTCGAGGACGAACTCCGACGAGGTGGTTCGGGCTCCAGTGAGCGTGTGGGGGCGGCACCGGCGGACGACGCTGGCGAGGCGGCGGAGCTCCGGCGCGGCATGGCAGCAATCGACGAATGGCGGCGACAGGCGGGCGGTGGCGCGGGGAATCGGCCGGGCGGCGAGCGGGCTCCGACGAGCGTGTGCGTCGGCGGCAGTTCCGAGGCGGCAGGGCGCAACTGGCGGCGGCCGGGCACGGGATCCGGCACGGGCGGCTGGCCGGAGTTGAGCGGCCTTCGCCGGTGAAGAGAAACTGCAGGGCGGCGCCGGCGGACTTGGGCGGCGGGGAAGGACGGCGCTGCGGGCGGCGCGCGAGTGCGGCGGCGGCGGATCCGAGCCCGGGCGGGCCTGCCTCGGGCCCCGCGGGCCACGGCGGCACGCTGAGGAGAGAGAGGGAGGCGGGGCTGAGGTGGCGCGAGGGGAGTGGTCGAGCGGTGCGGTGGAGCTGAGGTGGCGGGCTCCTATTGGTGAGAGTGAGGTGGCCGGCGAGATGGACACGTCCGGCGCGCCGTGGACGCGTCCGGCGGCGCGAGAGGAGGAGTTGTTAGGGTTCATCCGCGAAAATTTCGGGGATGGCCACATATATATAGGTAGAGGGAGCTAGGAGAGTCCAAATGAGGTGCGGTTTTCGGCAACTCGATCGTGATCGAACGCTCTAGATGATGGAGAAGACTTAGGTGGGTTTTGGGCCAAATTGGAGGGGTGTTGGGCTGCAACACACACGAGGCCTTTTCGGTCCCTCGGTTAACCGTTGGAGTATCAAACGAAGTCCAAATGGTACGAAACTTGACAGGCGGTCTACCGGTAGTAAACCAAGGCCGCTTGGCAAATATCGGCCCAATACGGAAATGTTTAATCCCCACACATGAAAGAAAGGTAGAAACGACCACCGGAGGAGAACGGAGCGCCGGATTGCAAAACGGACAACGGGAAAAATGCTCGCATGCATGAGACGAACACGTATGCAAATGAAATGCACATGATGACATGATATGCAATGCATGACATGCAAGCAATGACAAGGCAACAACAGCGAATAACTAGAGGACACCTGGCACATCGGTCTCGGGGCGTTACACTATTAAAGAGCTCAATTATGATTTCAAACTTGCCAGTGAGAAGGGGTTATTTGACATTAGCTCGCTTGATGAATGGAGAACCCAAGCCTATGAAAATGCCAAGTTGTTTAAAGAAAAAAGTTAAAAGATGGCATGACAAGAGAATACAAAAGCATGAGTTTAACGTAGGTGATCATGTTTTGCTATACAACTCTCGTTTAAGATTTTTTGCAGGAAAACTTCTCTCTAAATGGGAAGATCCTTACATTATCGAGGAGGTATATCGTTCCGGTGCCATAAAAATCAAGAACACCGAAGGCACAAATCCGAAGGTGATAAATGGTCAAAGAATCAAACATTATATCTCAGGTACTCCCATAAATGTTGAGACCAATATAATTGACACCATAACACCGGAGGAGTACATAAGGGACACTTTCCAGAAGTTTCAGACTCCGAAAAGGAATAGGTATGTGGTACGGTAAGTAAACCGACTCCAAAACGTTTCCAATGGAAATTTTTCTATGTTTTGCAATATTTATGTAGGATCAAAAGTATGTCTAGAGGGGGTGATTAGACTACTTGACCAAATAAAAGTCTAGCCTTTTCCCAATTTTATGTCTTGGCAGATTTTAACAACTTAGCACAATTCTAAGAGTATAGCAGCAGAATGTAAAACAATTGCATACGAAGGTAAAGGGAGGAGTTTGGAGGGATCAAACGCAATGTAGACACGGAGATTTTTGGCATGGTTCCGATAGGTGGTGCTATTGTACATCCACGTTGATGGAGACTTCAACCCAGGAAGGGTAACGGTTGCGCGAGTCCACGGAGGGCTCCACCCACGAAGGGTCCACGAAGAAGCAACCTTGTCTATCCCACCATGGCCATCACCCACGAAGGACTTGCCTCACTAGCGTAGATCTTCACGAAGTACGCGATCTCCTTGCCCGTACAAACTCCTTGGTTCAACTCCACAATCTCGACGGAGGCTCCCAAGTGACACCTAACCAATCTAGGAGACACCACTCTCCAAAAGGTAATAGATGGTGTGTTGATGATGAACTCCTTGCTCTTGTGCTTCAAATGATAGTCTCCCCAACACTCAACTCTCTCTCATAGGATTGGATTTGGTAGAAAGATGATTTGAGTGGAAAGCAACTTGGGCAAGGCTATAGATCAATATTTATGTGGTTGCAATGGAATATATTGACCTCAACACAAGTGTAGGTGGTTCTCTCTCAGAAAATGTATGCTGGAAGTGTAGGCATGTTCTGATGGCTCTCTCCATGAATGAAGAGTGGGTGGAGGGGTATATATAGCCTCCACACAAAATCTAACCGTTACACACAAATCACCAAACTCGGTGGGACCGAATTATAAAACTCGGTCAGACCGATTTAGTTCAAAATGTGAACATTAGGATTTTCGATGGGACCGATTCCATTAGGGTTAGGGCATAAAGTAATCTCGGTGAGAACGATTACACAAACTCGGTGGGACCGATTTTGGTAATAGACAAACAGAGAGTTGGTCAGGCAAACTCAGTGGGACCGATTCGCTCATCTCGGTTAGACCAAAATGTTATGAAGGGGAAACAGAGAGTTTGAATTGCAATCTAGGTGGGACCGATCACTCATCTCTGTTGGACCGAAACATTACGAAGGGAAACAGAGAGGTTGCAATCCCATCTCGGTGAGACCGAGATCCCTATCGGTGAGACCAAAGTGACTAGGGTTTGTGGCAGTGGCTATGTCAAGTGAACTCGGTGGCGCCGGATAGAAGATTTTTGTAGGGTCGAGTTTGACTTTTGGTTTGGGACAAATGTGGATATGAGAAAGTAGTTGAGGGTTTGGGACTCATTAAGCAACACCACACCCGCTTTTAATAGTATTGGCTTTTCCTATGGACTCAATGTGATCTTGGATCACTAAAAGTAAAATGTAGAGTCTTGTGCTTTGAGCTTGAGCCAATATTTTGTCCTTAGCATTTTGAGGGGCCGACTTTCTAATACATGCCATGCCAATCATTGAACTTTCCTGAAATATTTATTTTAAAATAGCATTACTACCCAGGGATAGTTGCACTTTCAATCTCCCCCTTTTTGGTAATTGATGACAACATATAGATCAAAGCTTCGACAAATGATCATAAGGTTGAAAAACATCGTCGCTTTGAGAAGTATGTGATAAGCAAGAGCTGCCCCTAAATTTTTGCATTATTTAAGATTTGTGTTCAAATGCAAATGCACAATCGATTAGGATCATGGGTTACTCTTCCATGTCACATACATCTTGGTGGAGCGCTCAAAATGATAGAAATTAAAAGCATGCACTCATCACCAAGAAAGTGAATGATCATATATGAGATATAAAAGATAGTATCAACCAAACAAGCATTAAGGTAGCAAATGATCAACCACATGATCAAACAAGTATCTCACACAAGGACATAAAGTATCTCACATAATAAAAAGTTCAACCAAAAGCAAGAGAGATAAAAAGCAAGACACTCTCTCTTGAAGCCTATGATCTATACATATTTCTCCCCCTTTGGCAAAAAGATACCAAAAAGTTTGAAAATGCATAGTGCTATGCGTGTCTCAGAATTGGTCTTCGGGAGGTGGTGTAGAGAGAACTCCAAGGATGAAGGCATCTGTCAATGTAGTTGGAGCTGGTGGAGTGGGTGCTGGAGGTGCACTGGAGCTATAGCTGCTGGTGCTGACAATGTAGCTCTAGCATCTGAAATTGGCACTACAGTAGACCTCAGACCTCGTGGCACATGCTGAAAAGCATCAGTAGTTGCCTTCCCTCTCCTCTCTTCTGCTTCCTCCTGAAGCTGCTCAACTGCAGTCTGAACGTCAGTTACCTTGAGATCAAGATCATAAAATTTTGTCTCAACAATCCTCTCCAGGCTCTCCTGATTCTGAGTCAGGGTGGCCAAGCCCTTCTCAATCCTCAGTGTAGCTTGAATCAGATAGCCTAATTGATCTTGCTTGCTCTTCAGGAAAACTTGATATGCCTCTTCAACACTTGGCATCTTGGCAGCTTTCTCAGCCTTAGCTTTGACTCTCTTCTCTTGTACTTGAGCTGATGATGGTTCCTCCTCATTCATCACTACTGTGTTGTCTTCAAATTCAGGATATAAGGGTAGATGCTCCTTGTCCAACAAGTATGTTCCTGTTCCCATCTTAGAATTCATGAGCTCCTGAATATGTGGAGCATACCCACAACTTCTCTTTTGGTCAGCAGTAGTCCTCTTGATTGTCTCTATAATCAAACTCATGACCTTGAACTTCTGAGGGAAATCAAAGATTTGCAGCATGTTGATGGAGTGTCCTCTGATCATCTTGTGATCTCCTGACTTGGGTAGCAATGTGTGCCTTAAGATCCAGTTGATGGTAGGCAGACCAAACAACAAGAAACGTACAGATCCAAGCTTGTGAGTCTCCAAAGCTTTATCAGGGATCTCTTTGGCCATGTTTGCCATGGAGTTGTGGTCTTTCTTCTTCTTGGCATACACATCCAAGTCATCCTCATGTTCCTCTGGGGCATTGATTAGCTTGGCCCATTCTTCAACAGTGGATTGGTACCTAGTACCTTCAGACATCGAAACTATCCTCCCATCTGGATAGAAATAAGCAATGGAGTAAAATTGCATGATCAGCTCATCATTCCATTTTGTGAGCTTTTGTCCAACAAACTCATCTACTCCACATGCTTTGAAGCTGTTATATACTCCTGGGAAGTGATCTTCATTCTCCCTGATGTATTCCCAATCCACCCATTTCATGTCACATACAATGGGCTTCTTGTCAAGCAAAATATTCTCATAGAAGTCTTGTTGTTCCTTTGTGTGAAACATGTAATCAACTGCAGTCCTCCTCCTAACAGCATAGGGATCAGACCCTCTCCACAATCTTAGTCCTGCATCTTTCCTCATGTGCATGTCCTCAGCGACTGGATGAGCATTATTATGGTCAGGAATTTTGGGCTTCAACTTCCTCAAAACAAGTGAATCATCTTCCTCTTCTTCAGCTTGAGGCACTGGGGCTTGTTCTTTTCCTCAGCAGGTATACTTTTGGTATTTCTATTGGGTGCAGAAGGTTTTTGAGCAACAGCCTTGGGAGCATATTTGGGATTTGAAGCAGTAGCCCCTGATTTGATAGCATCTCCCATGAGCTTCTAAGACTTGGGAGCTGGAGCAGCATCCTCTTCCTCTTCATCTTCTTCTGGATCTCTCATAATGGAGGATCTACCAAGCACTCTGACAGTGGTCTTCTTGACCCTTTCCTTCCTCTTCTTTCCTTCTCCAGCAGCCTCTCCAGTTGGCTTGGAGGTTTCAGCAGTTGAGGCTCTAACCTTTAAGGATGGCACCCTCTTGGCAGGGGCCTTCTTGTGCAATCCAGGCTTAGTTGTTGCAATTGTGCCATATTCCTTCTTCAGCACCTTCTTCTTGGAGCTGACTTCCTCCTCAACAGCCACATAGTCCTCATCTTCAGAATCTGAGGTTTTCTTCTTCCTTGACCTGGTGGCTCCTTTGGGCAAGTTGCTGGGAGTGCTCCTGCTGCCATCATCAGAACTGCTTGAGGGACTAGTGCCCTCACTGAATTGCACTTGTTCTTCAGACTTGTTCTGGCTGTCGCTCTGGTCAGACATCTCTGCAAACTTACTGACAGCAGACCCTGTGAATAGATATAGATGAGGTAGAGTGGATGAGCATCACAAAGTGCAGAGTTTTTGCAAAACAGATGACTTAAAAACTTAGTTTTAGTTCTCCACAGAAAGCATTTTGGAGCTACCGATTTGTAAACTCGGTGATACCGAAGCAGCTTTTGGAACCTAAACTAGTGAACTCGGTCAGACCGAGTCACAGTTCGGTGGCACCGAGACTGCTAGGGTTTCACAAAGAATCGAACTCGGTCACACCGATTTGCAGTTTTCGGTGAGACCGAAAGTGCAAGTGCAATGGCCTAAGCCAAATCGGTGAGACCGATTTCTACAATTTGGTCGGTCTGAGATGAGTCCGGCGGAGACCTAACCCTAAATTTTCAAATCGAATATAATCTGAAGGAAGTTTTTAGTGGATGGATTGTTTACATATGTGGTCATGATCACAGCAGAGCAATGTGCTACGAATCAAAGTTAAAAGAATAGCACAAAGGATCAAACTCGTACCCTAGTTCGGCGGAGTTCGCTACGGCGGCAACAGAGGGGCAGAATTCCATTGACGGCGATGGAAACCAGCAAACGAAGGTCGCTGTCAGCGAGAAGACGATCCAGAGATCCGAGGTGGCAGAGCAAGAGACACACGAGCTGAGAGGTTTTGAAGAAATTTCCAAAATCTCACCTGTGGGTTTATATATCCCGACCCTGTCGGTGTGACCGAGTGGAACAACTTGGTGGCACCGAGATGCAGAATCGCAAGCGGTTACTGCAACTCGGTGTGACCGAAAAGTTCAAATCAGTTGCACCGAGATTGAAAACCTAGATCAACTTAGTGATCTCGATGTGACCTAAATGGATGACTCGGTCATACCGAAATACACAAAGATGTTTTGGAAGTTTAAGTCTATGACGAATCGGGTACTCCAAGTGCTCCTCACACAGAGTGGTTCAAATCTAACTTGATCAAACTTTGTGATGTAGCATGAATAGAGTTTGAGACGAGAAAAGCATAGATAGCTAGAGGGAGTTCTTAGGCATTCTTGTCCATCCATTTGGCAAAAGATAAAAAGCCAAACAATCAAAGCAACAAATGGATGTCCTCGAATGAGTAAAATATGCATCCAACATGCTCACACAATAAAATGGCAAATGAAATATGTGACAAAGCATGCACAATCACTCTAGCATCTATCAAGCAATTTGGCGATGACTAGGTCATCTATATATGAGTATATTGACTTAGGAGTCAAATGATAACATTTGATCATAGGTCATACTCATCGTTTAAGCACAAGTGGGGTTGCCACTTTTACATAAAGCATTGTTGTGCTCACATCATTAGAGTTGCTTTAGCTCAATTGATTAGAGTAAAGCTCCCCCTAGATGTGATATCCCCCCTAAGAGGGATGAACTATCGTTGGGTTTTGTCGATGATGACTTCATGTAGGTGTTGAAGATGTAGATGCTCAATGTTGATGTAGATCATTCAGAGCAATCCTTTGGAGTGAGTTGCACTTTCAATACCTACACGGGTTAGTCCCATAAGGAACAAACAAGGATATCCATAGACATAGAGTGATATTCACATGAGATGATATCCATGAATGCATTAGGTTACCTTGTCCCTTGTCTTACCAACAAGAGGGTTTGTGACTCCTTGAACTAGTGCAAGATATGGAAGTTGTTTGCACTTGTCATTGCCAAGATGATAAGAGTGAAGTATGTTGGCGGAGTCACCCTCGAGAACTCTCTAGTTCTTCTTCTTAGGGATCCACACCATCTTGATGGGAAACCTTGGAGTTGTAGTCATACTTGATGAAGTGGAACTTGATGTAGTCTTGGGAACCCACTTGACCAAGGCCTTAGGTGCTTCTTCAAATGCATCAATCTCCTCTTGAAGCTTGTCCTTGCCTTTTAGCTTTTGGTCATGTGGTGGAAGATCATCTTGAACTTGTGTTCCTTGGAAAGAAGTGGGATCATAATTCTCTTGTCGAGGAACAAACTTCGTCTTGGGGTATTGATCTTCTTCCCACTAAACTCCATTGGCATTGAACTTTCGTTCAAAACCAACACCTTGATTCTTCCGGTGTATTCCTTGCTTGTGTACAATTTCCTCAAATTGCTTACTTCTAGCAAGACTCTTGTAAACACCTTTCTCTATAATTCCCTTCAATAAGCTATTTTCTTGCTCAAGTGTAACTTGGCTAAGAGAATCATTAGTGGAATCAAGAGAACTACTAGAAGCAACAACATTGGATTTAGCATGATTGTTGTTACTACTAGAGGAAGAATCTTTTTTGTTCTTATTGCTAGATTTAACTTGTGGCATGTAAGTAGACAAAGAGTAAATGCTTGGCAATGTAAGAAGAACTTTTCTTGCGAAGATCATCATTGATTGCTTTTAAGAACTCATGCTCTTGCTCAAGGTTGAGCTTTTCAAAGCGTAGCTACTCATGAGTCTTTAAAAGTTCTCGATGATCTTCCAAGGTAGTTTCATGAGCTAACTTTAGAGTGTTTAGTTCTTTAGTTAGACGCTCAATCTCCTTCTTATCATTGTCATTCCTTTTATCTTGATTAGCATGATTAATAGCAAGTTCATCATAGTTTTCAAAACTAGAGTTGTCAACAAGTAAATCATCATCACCTAGCAAATCATCTTCATCACTATTGAAATCAACATACTCGGGGTGTGTTACCTTTGGGCCTTTAGCCATGAAGCATCTTCCAATTCCTTCATTTGGTGATTCAAATTTGTCATAGGAGTTGGTTGACACAAGTGCTAGACCGGCAACACCTTCATCTTGAGTATATTCGGAGTCGGAGTGATAACTTCTTTCGGAGTGATTGTCGGAGTCAGAGCCGGATACCCATTCACCAACATGAGATTGATGTCTTCATTTTGTGTAGCTCTTTGATGACTTGTCCTTCCTTTCTGAATCCTTGCTTCTCCATAATGTTCTTCGTTCATAATGGTCATCTCTACTCCTTCTCTCTCTTGGTGGTGATTCTTCTCTTCTACTTCTTCTTTTGGGAGAATCTTCTCTTCTTTTGTAGGGAGCCGTACACTCATTTTAATAGTGTCTGGGTCTTCCACAATTGTAGCAATTGTGTTCATGACTTGAAGATCTTTTGTCAATGTAGGACCTTGACTTGGAACTTCTTTCCTTGCTTATACTCTTGTAAAACTTGTTGAAGTTCTTTACCATTAGGCTAAATTCTTCGTTGAAGGTTTGCTTCTCAGTTGAGTATGTGGGAGCATCACATGAGGCTTTGTAAGCAGCACTTGACTTGTTGTGAAGCTCTTCCTTATCCTTGAGTTACATCTCATGAGCAACAATTCTTCCAATGACTTTCGTTGGCTTGAGATCTTTGTAATTGGGCATCATTTGGATCAATGTGCACACGGTATCATATTTTCCATCCAAGGCTCTTAGGATCTTCTTGATGATGAAACTATCGGCCATCTCTTCACTTCCTAAGCCGGCAATCTCATTTGTGATAAGAGCAAGCCTAGAGTACATTTCAGCGACACCTTCACCATCCTTCATTTTGAACTTGTCAAGTTAACTTTGAAGCACATCCAATTTGGATTCCTTGACGGAGTCGGTACCTTCGTGCATATCAATCAAAGTATCCCAAATTTCCTTTGCATTCTCAAGACGGATGATTTTGTTGAATTCTTCAGGGCACAATCCGTTGAAGAGAATATCACAAGCTTGAGCATTGTATTGCAGCATCTTCAACTCTTCCGCGGTAGCTTCACGGTTAGGTTCTCTCCCATCAAAGAATTCACCTTGCAAGCCAATACACACAAGAGCCCAAACGGTGGGGTTATGTCCAAGAATATGCATTTTCATCTTATGCTTCCATCTAGCAAAATTAGTACCATCAAAGTAAGGACCCCTACGGTGGTAATTTCCCTCACTAGACACCATACTCTCCTAGGTTATGAAACCAAGGCTATGATCACCAAAAGGTATGGAAATCAAAGCAAATAGAGACCAAATCTTTGATACCACTTGTAGGATCGAAAGTATGTCTAGAGGGGGGGTGATTAGACTACTTGACCAAATAAAAGTCTAGCCTTTATCCAATTTTAAGTCTTGGTAGATTTTAGCAACTTAGCACAATTCAAGTAATCAACCTACAAATGCAATTCCAAGAGTATAGCAGCGGAACGTAAAACAATTGCATATGAAGGTAAAGGAAGGAGTTTGGAGGGAGCAAATGCAATGTAGACACGGAGATTTTTGGCATGGTTCCGATAGGTGGTGCTATCGTACATCCATGTTGATGGAGACTTCAACCCACGAAGGGTAATGGTTGCGCGTGTCCACGGAGGGCTCTGCCCACGAAGGGTCCACAAAGAAGCAACCTTGTCTATCCCACCATGACCATCACCCACGAAGGACTTGCCTCACTAGGGTAGATCTTCATGAAGTAGGTGATCTCCTTGCCCGTACAAACTCCTTGGTTCAACTACACAATCTTGACGAAGGCTCCCAAGTGACACCTAGCCAATCCAGGAGACACCACTCTCCAAGAAGTAACAAATGGTGTGTTGATGATGAACTCCTTGCTCTTGTGCTTCAAATGATAGTCTCCCCAACACTCAACTCTCTCTCACAGGATTTGGATTTGGTGGAAAGAAGATTTGAGTGGAAAGCAACTTGGGGAAGGCTAGAGATCAAGATTTATATGGTTGTAATGGAATATCTTGGCCTCAACACAAGTGTAGGTGGTTCTCTCTCAGAAATTGTATGTTGGAAGTGTAGGCATGTTCCGATGGCTCTCTCCACGAATGAAGAGTGGGTGGAGGGGTATATATAGCCTCCACACAAAATCTAACTGTTACACACAAATCACCAAACTCGGTGGGACCGAATTATAAAACTCGGTCAGACCGATTTAGTACAAAATGTGAACGTTAGGATTTTCGGTGGGACCGACATGTCAAATCGGTGGGACCGATTCCATTAGGGTTAGGGCATAACGCAATCTCAGTGGGACCGATTACACAAACTCGATGGGACCAATTTTGTTGATAGACAAACAGAGAGTTGGTCAGGCAAACTAGGTGGGACCGATTCGCTCATCTCGGTTAGACCGAAATGTTACGAAGGGGAAACAGAGAGTTTGCATTGCAATCTCGGAGGGACCGATCGCTCAGCTCGGTTGGACCGAAACGTTACGAAGGGAAACAAAGAGGTTGCAATCCCATCTCGGTGAGACCGAGATCCCTATCGGTGAGACCGAAGTGACTAGGGTTTGTGGCAGTGGCTATGTCAAGTGAACTCGGTGGCGCTGGATAGAAGATTTCGGTAGGGCCAAGTTTGATTTTTGGTTTGGGACATATGTGGATATGAGAAAGTAGTTGAGGGTTTTTGGAGCATATCACTAAGCATTTTGAGCAAGTAACTCATTAAGCAACACCTCACCCCTTTTAACAGTATTGGCTTTTCCTATGGGCTCAATGTGATCTTGGATCATTAAAAGTAAAATGTAGAGTCTTGTGCTTTGAGCTTGAGCCAATCTTTTGTCCTTAGCATTTTGAGGGGTCCACTTTCTAACCCATGCCATGCCAATCATTGAGCTTTCCTGAAATATTTATCTTAAATTAGCATTAGCTCATTGAGCTATATGTCGTTAGGAATTACCAAAACCACCCAGGGATAGTTGCACTTTCAATTTAAAAAATTAGGAAAATTAAAAGTAGTTTGAAGAGCGCATGAGGCATCCACAATGGTGGAGGATGCGCACTACCCCCCGGGCGCGCCCCCTGCCTTGTGGCCGCCTTGTGTGCCCTCCGAACTCTGTTTTCTTGCACAGTACTTCTTTTGGTCGTTAAAATTCATTATATAATCTCCCGAAGGTTTTGACGTGTGCCTTTTAGTAGAGATATTGCCATGGTACGATGGTCAAAACCTTCGGGAGATTAAATAATGAATTTTTACCGACGAAAATAAATATCGTGCAAGAAAGTGGAGTCCGGAGGGCACATGAGGTGGCCACAGGGCGCGCGCCCTCCACCCTTGTGGATGCCTCATGCGCTCTTTCGGACTACTTTTAATTTTCCTAATTTTTTAAATATTCCAAAACAGAGAAAATTATCATTGCAAACGTTTTGGAGTCGGTTTACTTACCGTACCACATACCTATTCCTTTCAGAGTCTGAAACGTTCTGGAAAGCGTCCTTTATGTACTCCTCCGGTGTTATGGTGTCAATTGTATTGGTCTCAACATTTATGGGAGTACCTGAGATATAATGTATGATTCTTTGACTATTTACCACCTTCGGAGTTGTGCCTTCGGCGTTGTTAATTTTTATGGCACTAGAACGATAGTCCTCCTTAATGTAAGGACCTTCCCATTTAGAGAGAAGCTTTCCTGCAAAAAATCTTAAACGAGAGTTCTATAGCAAAACATGATCACCTACATTAAATTCACACTTTTGTATCCTATTATCATGCCATGTTTTAACTTTTGCTTTAAACAACTTGGCATTCTCATAGGCTTGGTTTCTCCATTCATTAAGTGAGCTTATGTCAAATAACCTCTTCTCACCGGCAAGTTTGAAATCATAATTGAGCTCTTCAATAGCCCAATATGCCTTATGTTCTAGTTCGAGAGGTAAGTGACATGCTTTTCCATAATCCATTTTATATGGAGACATGCCCATAGGGTTTTTATAAGCAGTTATATAAGCCCATAATGCATCATAAAATTTCTTAGACCAATTATTTCTAGATCTATTAACAATCTTTTACAAAATAAATTTATCTCTCTATTTCTCAATTCTACTTGACCACTAGACTGAGGATGATATGGACATGCAATTCTATGGTTAACATCATACTTAGCAAGCATTTTACATAAAGCACCATGAATAAAATGTGAACCACCATCAGTCCTCAAATCTCTAGGGACTCCAAACCTCGGAAAAGTAACTTCTTTAAGCATCTTAATAGATGTGTTATGATCAACAGTACTAGTTGGAATAGCTTCTACCCACTTAGTAACGTAATCAAGGTCAACTAAAATATGTGTATACCCATTAGAGGAAGGAAAAGGTCCCATATAATCAAAGCCCCAAACATCAAATGGTTCAATAACTAGTGAATAATTCATAGGCATTTCCGAATGTCTACTAATATTACCAATTCTCTGGAATTCATCACAAGAAAAGACAAACTTATGAGCATCCTTGAAGAGTGTAGGCCAATAAAAACTAGATTGCAATACCTTGTGTGCAGTTCTATCTCCAGCTTGGTGTCCACCGTAAGACTCGGAGTGGCACTTGTGTAGGATCTGTTCCTGTTCATGCTTGGGTACACAACGTCTAATAATACCATCTACTCCTTTATAAAGGTGTGGGTCATCCCAAAAGTAATGTCTTAAATCATAGAAACACTTTTTCTTTTGCTGGTATGTGAAACTAGGTGGTATAAATTTAGCAACAATGTAATTAGCATAATCAGCATACCATGGAGTATTACGAGAAGCATTTATGATAGCTAATTGCTCATCGAGAAAGCTATCATCAATAGGTAGTGGGTCATCAAGAACATTTTCTAATCTAGACAAGTTGTCTGCAACGGGGTTCCCAGCTCCCTTTCTATCAATATAATATGCAAATCAAATTCCTGTAGCAAGAGAACCCATCTAAGAAGTCTAGGTTTAGCATCTTTCTTTTCCATAAGATATTTAATAGCAGCATTATTAGTGTGAACAGTTACTTTGGAATCAACAATATAATATCTGAACTTATCACAAGCAAATACAACTGCTAAAAAATCTTTTTCAGTAGTAGCATAATTTCTCTGGGCACTCTCTAGAGTTTTACTAGCCTAATGAATAACATTTAATTTCTTATCAACTCTTTGTCCTAGAATAGCACCAACAACATAATCACTAGCATCACAAATAATTTCAAAGGGTAAATTCCAATCAGGTGGCTGAACAATAGGTGTAGAAATCAAGGCTTTCTTAAGTATTTCAAATGCTTCTATACAATCATCATCAAAAACAAATCAACATCTTTTGGTAAGAGATTAGTGAGAGGCCTAGAAATTTAAGAGAAGTCTTTAATAAATCTCCTATAGAAACCAGCATGACCAAGGAAATTTCTTATACCTTTGATATCTTTAGGACACATCATCTTTTCAATAGCATCTTCTTTAGCTTTATCAACTTCAATACCTCTTTTAGAAATTTTAAACCCCAAGACAATACCTTCATTAACCATGGCACTTCTCCCAATTCAAGACAAGATTAGTTTCTTCACATCTCTGCAAAAACTCGATCAAGGTTGCTTAAGCTATCATCAAAAGAAGTTCCATAAACAGAGAAGTCATCCATGAAAAGCTCAGCAATCTTTTCACAAAAATTAGAGAATATAGCAGTCATACATCTTTGAAAGGTAGCAGGGCATTGCATAAACCAAAAGGCATATGTCTATAAGTAAAGGTACCAAAAGGGCCGTCGGCGTCCTGGGAACGGGGGTCCCCAGACTTGCCTTCCTGCGGCCCGCGGCGTGGTTGAGCCTGCAGGCCGTACGACCCATCTTCACCAACAAAGCATCCAAGACCCTCGCGAGAGTCCAAGCCTCGCGGGGCGGATGATGCAAGGCCTCCTCTGGAGTGGCCTAGCCAGGCAGGCTCACGAGGAGCGTAGATATCAAGGCGGGGCAAACCTCACGAGACCCTCGTGACGTGAGCTGTGACGCACGCCACCAGGCGGGCGCCAGGCAGGCGCCAACGCGCGCAACGTCCTTGTTTCCTCTTTGCTGCTAAGGAGGCCAGCGCATGCGAAGAGTACCGAGGCATCAGGCAAAGGTTGCTATATTGGTGCAACGAGACCAAGATCAAGAGGACGGCAAGACGGAGGTCATCGTGGAGCCCAAGACGGCATCACCACAGAGCTTTTCGCAGGCGAAGACCACTTTTGTCAGGATAGCTTGTAGTAGTTGTCCCCCTTCAAATTGGCCCGCCATTGTTGGCTCCCTTCCCGCTCGATATTTGGGAAGAGGACCAGGGCCAATATAAATAGGACTAGCCACCACCTTTGCAAGGGACGGATCATTCAGACCATCCTCACACACACAAGCTCACCGAGCTCAAGAACACCTCAACCTCAGGAGGTCATTCTTCCCTTGTACTATTCATCATTAGCCCTAGAGGCAATCCACCACCACCACACTGTAGTAGGGTATTACACAACAATGGTGGCCTGAACCAGTATAAATCTTGTGTCTTTCTGTGTTGCGAGTTCGTCGAGTTCGTCCACGAGATCTTAGAGAGCTAGGGCGTAGATTGGTGGGAAGGAAAGACTTCGCACGCACCCCAGTGTTCGAACCTTAAGGGTTTGCCGGAACCCCACATCCAACACTTGGCGCGCCAGGAAGGGGTGCGCCGTAGCTTCCCTTCCATCAGTTCGTCGCTCTGTCGCTCCGTCGCCTCCATGGCGGACACTCGTCGTGCTCGAGCTGAGTGTCGGGCTAGCCTCACCGCCTGTGTCGCTCAGACGGCTCCCGTCGGCAGGCCACATCGCCGTTCTCTGTCTCCCGCCGCCAACGCAGCCACCAGCCCGGTGGGGAACGAGCAACAGGCGTCCTCACTACATCCTTCGGTGCGGCAGGACGGCCGCACCGCCACTCCATCGATGACCCCTGCCGGTTCTTCGTCTCACGCGCACCGCGCTCCCATGGAGGCACGGGCCGCGCTCCTCACAGCGAACGAGCTCCTGCGTTACCGCCCCATCGATGACCTCTACGAGGAGTGGCTGGACCGCGTCGCCGAGCTCGTCCACGCCGCAGGGAGCTCTAGGCACCGTCCCACTCTCTGCCTCCCTCTCAACCAGCCGCGGGCAATGGGGCTCATGGCGTGCCTCCACCGTCTCAGCCCCAAGATGTCGCCTTGGCACCAAGGCACGCGGCTCCGCGACGTGATCCGATGCGCCCGGCGCCCGTGCGCGAAGAGAGAAGCTGCTAAGAAATTTCGCGGCCGTGAGAAGCTGCACCTACGCTCCTTGCGCCACCTCGTCAAGACCGCGCACCGCCCGCAGCGGTGCAGTGCGGACCTCGTCAAGACCAAGCTCCACCTCCGAAGCGGGCCCCAGCAACCACGGCTGGCTGCCATGCCTTCACTCCCGAGCTGCGTAGCGTCGCCTAGCCGGGCAAGTTCAAGTCGGATCTGCCTCCTCGCTACGACGGTACCGCCGACCCCGCGGAGTTCCTGCAGCTCTATGAGCTGAGCATCGAAGTGGGCAACGGCGACGAAAAGGTCCTGGTGAACTGGTTTCCCATGGCTCTCAAGGATGGAGCTCGCTCCTGGCTCCTGAACCTACAGCACGGCTCGATGTCCTCCTGGGACGAGATGCGCGACCGCTTCGTCGCCAACTTCTAGGGCACTTGCGACCGCCCACCGGCCGTGGGTGACCTATGCCGCATCAGGCAGCAGCCAGGAGAGACCCTCCAGAAGTACATCCAGCACTTCAACAACACCCGCCTCAAGATCCCCAAGGTCACAGACGAGGCCATCATCTCCGCGTTCTCCGACGGCGTCCATGACGTCAAGATGAAGGAAGAGCTCGCCATCCACGAGGAGCTCTGCACATCTCAGGAGTTGTTCAACCTGGAGACCAGGTGCACAAGAGCTGAGGAGGGGCGCCTCTCTCTCCTTGAGCCGCCAGCTGTGGGCGCGGTGGAGAAGAAGGCAAAGGCCATGGTGAAAGCACAAGTGCTCCCTAGGTGGTTTTGATAATTGATGACAACATATCTCTTGTTGGACTAACTTTTCTATCTAGCATGTTTCAGATAAGTTCAACAATGGAGTGGCATGGACTAAAGGTTGTGGGAACACCTTCAAGATGCTAAGGACAAAGGATTCGCTAAAGCTTCAAGATCAAGACTCTTCATTTTATATTTTAGTGATCCAAGATCACATTGAGTCTTTAGGAAAAGCCAATACTATCAAGGAGGCATGAGGTGTTTCTTAATGAGCCTCTTGCTTCATGTGCTTAGTGATATGCTCCAAAACCCTCAACTACTTTCCCATATCCACATATGACCTAAACCCTAAGCCAAACTCGGTCCTACCGATTCTTTCTATCCGGCGCCACCGAGTTTCACTTGTCATAAGCCACTGCCAAACCCTAGCAATTCGGTTCTACCGATAGGGATCTCGGTCTCACCGAGATGGGATTGCAAACTCTCTGTTTCCCTTTCGTAAATTTTCGGTCTCACCGAAAGAGCGAATCGGTCCCACCGAGATTGCAGTGTAAACTCTTTGTTTCCTTTTTGTAACTTTTCGGTCTCACCGAAAGAGCAAATCGGTCCCACCGAGTTTACCTGACCAACTCTCTGGTTAGCTTATTACCAAACTCAGTCTCACCGAGTTTGTGTAATCGGTCTCACCGAGATTACATTATGCCCAAACCCTAACCATATCGGTCCTACCGAGTTGCATGTCAGTCCCACCGAAAATCTCTAACGGTCACTAGGTTTGCCTTTTCGGTCCGACCGAGTTTGTTGATTCGGTCCCACCGAGATTGGAAAACTGTGTGTAACGGTTGGATTTTGTGTGGAGGCTATATATACCCCTCCACCTCCTCTTCATTCGTGGAGAGAGCCATCAGACTAAGCCTACACTTCCAGCATCCTAGTTCTGAGAGAGAACTACCTACTCATGTGTTGAGACCAAGATATTCCATTCCTACCATATGAATCTTGATCTCTAGCTTTCCCCAAGTTGCTTTCCACTCAAACCTTCTTTCTACCAGATCCAAATCCTATGAGAGAGAGTTGAGTGTTGGGGAGACTATCATTTGAAGCACAAGAGCAAGGAGATCATTACCTACACACCATTTGTTACTTCTTGGAGAGTGGTGTCTCCTAGATTGGCTAGGTGTTACTTGGGAGCCTCCGACAAGATTGTGGAGTTGAACCAAGGAGTTTGTAAGGGCAAGGAGATCGCCTACTTCGTGAAGATCTAACGCTAGTGAGGCAAGTCCTTCGTGGGTGATGGCCATGGTGGGATAGACAAGGTTGCTTCTTCGTGGACCCTTCGTGGGTGGTTGCTTCTTCGTGGACCCTTCGTGGGAGGAGCCCTCCGTGGACTCACGCAACCATTACCCTTCGTGGGTGGAGCCCTCCGTGGACTCGCGCAACCGTTACCCTTTGTGGGTTGAAGTCTCCATCAACGTGGATGTAGGATAGCACCACCTATCCGAACCACGGGAAAAACATCCGTGTCTCCAATTGCGTTTGAATTCTCCCAACCCTTCCCCTTACATTCTGGTAAGTTGCATGCTTTACATTCCGCTGCTCATATACTCTTTGCATGCTTGCTTGATATGTATTGTGTATGTTGAAATTGTGCCTAAACTCCACTCAAACCAAAAAGGCCTAAAAATTGCAACTTTAGCACTAAGTGTCTAATCACCCCCCCTCTAGACACATCTACTTCTAGATCCTACACATGGACATGAAGCGCAAGGAGGTAGCTGTGCTCGCAGCGGAGCCCGACATCAAGGGGGGCAGAGATCAGCCCGAGTCATCCAAGGACGGCTGACCGTTCTATGCCTTCCACAACCTGAACACCGACAACACCAGCGACTATCAAGAGATCAAAGCCATACGAGAAGGACTCTACGGTCAACGCCCCGAGCGCAACGACTGGGGCTACGGCCGCGGAGGAGGACGTGGAGGCGGACGTTGGGATGACCGTGGCCCACGCCAGGAGTGGCACGACTGGCCTCGTGAGGACCACTGGCTGGACCAGCCTCGTGAGGGCGCCTGGACGGACCCGCCTCGTGAGGATCGCCGCCAGTGCAACGCCGGTCTTCCCCCGCTGCCGCCACCAAGAAGGAACGACGACCACCACCAGGACGAGGGGGCTGGGGGCTTCCAGGAGCCGCGCGAGATCGCCTGCATCTTGGGCGGCGCCCAGGCCCCAGCCTCTCAGCGCGTCTTCAAGCAGTTTGCATGCGAGGTGAACGCAGCGCTCCCCAAGCTCGAGGCCACGCGCCCGCTCAGGTGGTCCCAATGCGCCATCACTTTCAACTCGACGGATCAACTCAAGTGCGAAGCCACCGCTGGCGCCCTCCCTAAGTTGTGTTCCCCAGTCATCAGCAATGTGCAGGTCACCAAGACCCTCATCGACAGAGGCGCAGGGCTCAACGTCCTGTCCGTCGACATGTTCGACAACCTCCAAGTGCCATATGAGCAGCTCCAGCCCACCAAGCCTTTCTCAGGAGTGACCGATGGCTCCACCACGCCGATAGGGCAGGTCTGCCTACCTGTCACCTTCGGGGAGTGCAAGAACTACCGCACCGAGCTCATCGACTTCGACGTCGCGCACATCCGCCTGCCGTACAATGCCATCCTCGGGTATCCAGCCATGGCCAAGTTCATGGCAGTCACTCATCACGGCTACAACATTCTCAAGATGCCAGGAAGCGGAGGAATCATCATGGTCCCGTGTGATGAGAGGGATGCGGTGTGCTCCCTCGAGCGCGCCTTTCAAGCCGCAGCAATTGACGACCCTGACAGCAGAAATGAAGGCCCTCTGGAGGCCATCCCCAAGAAGAAGCAGCCGCGCCGTGCAGGACCTCAGGAGGACGGCGTCACAGCAGAAGCCACGTCAGGACCAGCGCCCGCTCCAGGGGCGCCTCCCTCCATCGCATAGGAAGGTGCGCCTGGTGCCCTCCTGGGGAAGGGCTCGGGGGATCTCTTCTAGAGGGCCTCAGACCTTGCCAACCTCACGAGTGAGGCGCTTGGGCACCACTTCGAAGCATGCTTCGTGGCACGTGACCCTCAGGAGAGCACAGGGCAAGGAGTGCCCACCACTCATGAGTTCATCACCAAGACCACCCAGGAACTGCAAGAAGCAAGAGCCATGTGCGGCGACAGCAGCCCACGGGGCGCAGCTCCGCATCCTGGCAAGGATGATGGGCTGCGTGTCTGCATCGACGTCCCAGGGCTCAACAGGGCTGCATCTCAGGAGCGTTTCTGGCCTTCGCATGTGGGTTGCTGCGAGGGCCCGCCGCATAGCTATGTTCGTATGCCCTTTGGCTTGCCGAGCATGGCGTCGGCCTATCAGCGCAACATGCGACGTGTCCTAGCGGCTCAGGAAGCCAGGTACCACATCGTTCTGGAGGAGATGGAGACGGTCTTCAGGGAACCTCCCGAACCCTCGGAGCCTCCCGAGGCTCAGGGTTCTGGCGGCTCATGAGGAGTCATTTCTTCAACGCACGCCTTCAGCTGCACCAACTCTACTTCGTCTATAGAAGCAGGTGACATGTTCCAAGTTTGTTTAGCTAGGAGCGCCCCACGGGCTGCATTATTGCCAGGCCGCATGGGTCCGTCCCTGCGTCATGTACCCCTTTTGCTTATGTCTTTAGCTTACCTTGTTGGGGGCACCCCTCGGGCTGCATCATCCCCAAGCCGCTGGGGCCGGACCCGGCGGCATGCATCTTCCTGCATTTATCCAAGCTTATTTTCCTTCCCTGCTTAACCTGCACACGGTTATCACCTGCTCGATTGCTGCCCACCATGGGTCTGTTCGTCCTATGCAATTCGCTTGCACGTTAAAAGGGGGGCTCCTGAGCATTGCGACTCAGGAGCTCTTACTGGCTCTCCAGCCCTCACCCCCTGGCCTTGACCACGGCATCGCAGCCTGGCATACCAGCGGCGACTAATCTCGCTCGAGGGCCGGGACCTAAGGACGTAGAGTGCTTGCATCTAACCTCCTTGCAGGAACATACAGTCACCAAGAGTCAAGACCAGGCGCAACCCGCCTTGAGGTAGGGCCTCGTGAGTCCCGTGCTGGCTCATGAGTGCCCAGATACACTTCACAGCCCTGCCGTGCAAGCCACGTGTCAGGGCAGGGCTGTACACGCCTGGGGGGCTCCTCCCGGAGGGGGCCCCATCCCACGCCCAAGTGGAAGCACCATGCTCCGTGCTGGCTGACGACACTGCCGAGGAGCGGCTATGCCCGTGCACAAGCGGAAGCACTATGCTCTGCGCTGGTGATAACCAACTGAGGGCGGCCCCACGGTCGTACCAACCTCAGGGAGCCCAGAGCTCAGCGGCCAGTCTCACCACAACACCTCCCCTCGGGAGAGCCACACGAGGGGGCTGGGCACAGGGGCTGCGCTCGGGTTACGCCCAAGCGCACGCCGCCCAACCAGGTCCCCCGGACCTGGGCGTTGTGCGCCCCTCCCGAGGCCTCGGCGAGGGCAGGTAAGGAAATTGTTTGCACGTCAAGGGGGACTCCTGAGCATCGTGACTCAGGAGCCTAACTGGTCACGTAGCCCCTCACTCCTTGGGCCGTCCTGGTCTCCGGTCGGCCCAATGGCAGTTGAGGTATGCACGGGGCCGGGCTCTACCGACGTAGAACAAAGCAAATAGGAAGGAAAACGCAAAATCTCGAAGCAAATATTACAAGCATATTGTTCTCACAATACCAAATGAAAAGTCTAAATGCCTCCATGAGGCCTGATATATGTTGTAGGAACGAAACGGGAAGAATAGCCGCAGGTCACCCCTGGATATCGCCATCGCCTGCGGAAGGTGCTCCCCGTGGGCGACGATGTTCTCACCTTCAGCCGCAGGATCCGTGGCATCGCCAGACAGAGGATCGGAGACAAAGCCGTGGAACTTCCCCATCAAAGCCTCCACTTGACCTTGAACAGCTGCGGCGGCGGCTTCGGAGTGATCTTCAGCCACAGGCTCGAGCAGCTCATCAAGGCAGTCGTTGGGGTCGCGGAGGTACAGATGGCTGAGGACGCGAGTCAGTGCCGCTGAAGATAGGACGCGAGCTTCTGCCTCCGCCATGGGACCGAGACCATCGACAACCTCCTCAAGCGCCTTCACCACGAGGGGAAGCAGCTGGGCGGGGCCGTCCTTGTCGGTGTCCAGCAACTTCTCTTGTTCGTGCTCGTAGAGCGTCCTCAACGCCTTGCGAGATCTCTTCTCGAGATCGGCAAAGGCCACGCGGTCTTCGGCCAGGACTCGCGCCTTGGCGTCAAGATCGGCCTCCCTCGTACCCATCTTCCGCTCCAACTCTTCCAACCGGTTGCGCTCGGCAGCCTGCTTCTTCCCCAGCTCCGCCAGCTCAGCATCATGGCTCTTGACGACTTCCTCTCGGGCCTTCATCTCCTCCTCCTCTGCTTGCCGGCGGCGTACCTCTTCGGCATGCTTGTCGCACAGGCTCTACAACTCGCCCTCCAGCGCTTGGCAGTGGTCACGAGGGGCCTTGGCATCTTTCAGCGCCGCCTCGTGATCGGCTGCAGCGCCGATGGCTCCTTGCTTCTCCCTCTCGGAAGCCGCAGCAGCCTGGCCCAGCGCCGCACGAACCGCCAGGTCAGAATGAAGCCAGCCGGAGGCCAACTCTAGACACCCGGCCACCAGGCGCGGGTCAGCGCTCAAGAGATCCACCTGCAGTTCGGTCATCTCTGAAAGGGCACGCTCCAAGACGGCAGCAGGAGCAGAAGAACCAGGGAGTGGAGGTGCAGCAGTGGGAGGAAGCGACGCCATCACCAGGGCTTGGGAGACCGCGGGTTATACTACTTTAACATCAATGGGAGGATGATATTTAAACCACTTCAGATCAACATGAGTAGCAAATGATTCACAGAAAGAAGCTACTATCTCAGAGTCAAGTCCATATTTAGTGCTAAAATCACAAAAAGCATCGGTATCCATAAAAGATTTAACACAATCAAACTTAAGGTTTATACCTGACTCCTTACCTTCCTCGAGTTCCCAATCTTCAGAGTTGCATTTAATTCTTTCCAATAAATCCCATTTGAAATCAATATCGTTCTTCATAAAAGAACCAGTACAAGAAGTATCAAGCATGGATTGATCATTATGAGAAAGCCGAGTATAAAAATTCTGAATAATAATTTCTCTTGAGAGCTCATGATTGGGCCAATGTAACATTTACTTAAGCCTCCCCCAAGATTGAGCGATACTTTATCCATCACGAGGCCAAATATTATATATATATAATTCCAATCACAATGAACCAGATCCATAGGATAAAATTTCTAATGAAATTCCAATTTCAATCGATTGTAGCTCCATGATCCAATATCATCACATAGCCTATACCATGTCAATGCCTTTCCATTCAAACATAAAGGGAAGAACTTCTTCTTAACAACATCCTCGTTCATACTTGCAAGCTTAAATAATCCACAAACTTCATCCACATAGATTAGGTGCATATTAGGTTGTAATGTTCCATCTCCTGCATAAGGATTCTCTAGCAGTTTCTCTATCATACCCGAAGAAATTTCATAATAAATATTTTCAGTAGGTGTAGTAGGTTGAGGAGCAACTCTTTTCTCTTCTGGTCGAGGTGAAGATACCCCCAAAAAGCCCCTCAAAGGATTATTTTCCATAGTAACAAGTGAGGGAGTCCTGGACTAAGGGGTCCTCGGGCGTCCGACCTGTTATCCATGGGCCAGACTGATGGGCTGTGAAGACATGAAGACCGAAGACTGTACCTGTGTTCGGATTCGACTCTCCTTGGCGTGGAAGGCAAGCTTGGTGACCGACTATGAAGATTCCTTCTTATGTAACCGACTCTATGTAAACCCAAGTTCCCCCCGGTGTCTATATAAACCGGAGGGGTTAGTCCGGAAAGGATATACTCATTACCATAGTCATACAGGCTAGGCTTCTAGGGTTTAGCCATTACGATCTCGTGGTAGATCAACTCTTGTAACACTCATATTCATCAATATCAATCAAGCAGGACGTAGGGTATTACCTCCATCGAGAGGGCCCGAACCTGGGTAAACATTGTGTCCCCTGTCTCCTGTTACCATCGATCCTAGGCGCACAGTTCGGGACCCCCTACCCAAGATCCGCCAGTTTTGACACCGACATTGGTGCTCTCATTGAGAGTTCCACTGTGCCATCAACGAAAGGCTCGATGGCCCCTTCAATCATCTATAGTGACGCTCTCCAAGGAGAAACCTTCCTCCCTAGACAGATTTTCGTGTTCGGCGGCTTTGTACTGCGGGCCAACTCGCTCGGCCATCTGGAGCAGATCGATAGCTACGCCCCTGGCCACCAGGTCAGATTTGGAAGCTTGAACTACGTCGTGGATATCCGTGGAGACTTGATCTTCAATGGATTTGAGACCGCAACGATCGCTCCCCCTCGCTCCGAGGAACATGACTTAAATCTATCATCGGATCACATCCAGGAGATGGTCGCTGTTGCTGCAACGGCCTTAGAACCGGAGCATATCGTGCCATCCGAAGCCACAGAGTCCGCGGTGTTGGAGCCGAACACGGACTCGGCACCTCGCGATATCTGCGTCAATGGAACTCTGGATTCGTCTCCGGCTATAAATTGCGGACCATATACGCTTGCGGACATCGAGCTAGATCGGCTATCGATCTTCGAATTCAGTGCGGCAGACGTTTTTCAGCACTCACCTTTGGGCGATGTGCTAAACTCCTTAAAGAATTTGTCCTTGGAGAAGGACTCACAGCCGAACTATGTTCGGTTCGAGCTAGAGGCTGATAACAGGGAATTTTTCTTCCCACCCACCACCCACTTCATAGCCACTGTCGATGACTTAACCGACGTGCTTGATTATGGCTCGGAAGACATCGCCGGTATGGATGACGATGCCGACATGGAGCAGGACCAAGACCCGCCATTTACTGGACGTCGGACTGCCACCTCTTCATACGATGTGTACATGGTCGACACACCTAAAGAAGCTAGCGACGATGACAAAGGGGATCGAGTCGCGGATAAACCTTCTGAGACACAGTCCAAGCATCGACGCCCTAAGTGCTGTTCTAAGGCTCGTCGCTCAAAAGATGACAGCACTGGCACCGGAGAAAATGGTACTCTGGGTGATGCCGAAAACAATAAAGACCCTATTGGAGCTGCGTCCGAACAGGAGGAACAAGACAACGGGCAAGATGACCCTGATAAATAGGCCACGCCTAATAACTCGGATGATGATAGTTATCGTCCAATCTCTGAAGATGAGGAGAGCCTCGGTAGCGAAGATTTCATCGTGCATGACGCACCCCTAGAGCAGGAACGCTTCAAGTGCCAGCTAATAGCTACTGCCAGAAGCCTGAAAAGGAAGTAGCAGCAGCTCCAGGCTGATCAAGACCTGCTCATCGACAGGTGGACTGATGCCCTGGCAGCCAAAGAATACGGCCTCGAGCGCCTAGTCAAGAGTTACCCAAAGTGCAGACTGCTACCCCAGTTCGATGAGGAAGCACCAGATCCCATACCTCCCTCACGCAATGCGGACCGACCACCACGTCGTCAGGATAGTATGGCAGACGGACCACCCCGCGGTTGGGATAAAACGACAACTCAGGCCCAACAATAGCCTGCCCCACCGCTTCATAAAAACAGGGACAAAACAGCCTGGGACCATACACACGACCTTCGGCGGGATCTAGACAGCAGAGCAGGACACACCAGATCAATCTACGGATCGCAAGGACGCTTCCTGACTTGAGATGACGACTACCTATTCGGACGTGATAAACCTAGTCACAACCAGGCCGATAACCGTAGATGAACTTCATCGGAGGTGAGCCGTGACATGGCCCGATATAGAGGCGCCGCACACCCTCTCTGCTTCATAGATGAGGTGCTGGATCACGAATTCCCCGAGGGGTTCAAGCCCGTCAATATTGAATCATACGACAGAACAACTGATCCCGCAGTGTGGATTGAAGATTTTATTATACACATCCACATGGCCCAAGGAGATGACCTCCACGCTATCAAATACCTCCCATTAAAGCTCAAAGGACCATCTCGCCGCTGGCTGAACAGCCTGCCTGAAAATCCCATTGGCAGCTGGGAGGACTTGGAAGAAGCCTTCCTCGACAACTTCCAAGATACATATGTCCGGCCACCCGATGCCGATGACCTAAGCCACATAGTTCAACAACCCGGAGAATCAGCCAGAAAATTCTGGAGTAGGTTCCTAACCAAAAAGAACCAGATTGTTGACTGTCCGGATGAGAAGCCCTAGCGGCCTTTAAACATAGCATCCATGACTAGTGGCTAGCCCGCCACCTTGGCCAAGAAAAGCCAAGGTCCATGGCAGCCCTCACGGCACTTATGACCCGCTTTTGCGCGGGAGAGGATAGTTGGCTGGCTTGCAGTACAAACATAGCCAATGAAGCAGGCCCCTCCGAGGCCAAAAGTAGCACCAGCAAGCTCCGACACACGCAACAGACACAAATGCTGAAGGAATGGCGATAACACCGATGACACCACAGTTCATGCCGGATTCAGCGGCTCCAAATCCGGCCAGCGAAAGAAGCTCTATAAAAGGAAAGGCGGAAGACCATCCAGCTTGGACCGCGTACTCGATCGTCCGTGCCAGATACATGGCACCCCAGACAAACCGGCAAACCATACTAATAGATTGCCGGGTCTTTAAGCAAGCCAGCAAGGTAAGTAGCGGAAACAAGGAAGGGAATCACAAAGCGAGGACGAAGACATGGATCCCCGATAGCAGAACACTGGGGGGCATAAAAAATTCCTGCCTCAAGTCAAAAGGGAGAACATGATATATGTTACACACATCCCCAAAAGGGAGCACAAGCGCGCACTTAGGGACGTTTACGCGGTAGAGCCAGTCGCTCCAAAGTTCAACCCATGGTCGTCATTCCTGATCACCTTTGATCGTCGTGATCATCCAACTAGCATCCATCATGGCGGTTCGGCCGCATTGGTACTCGACCCAACCATCGACAGATTTCACATGAAACGAGTCCTAACGGACTGTGGTAGCAGCCTCAACCTGCTCTATCAGGATACAGTACGCAAAATGGGCATTAATCCCTCACGAAGCAAGCCCATGATAACTACCTTTAAAGAAGTTATACCAAGCGTAGAAGCCCATTGTACGGGCTCGATCACGCTGGAGGTGGTCTTCGGTTCCCTGGATAACTTCCGAAGCGAAGAGCTAATCTTCGATATCGTCCCCTTTAACAGCGGCTACCATGCACTGCTCGGATGAACATCGTTCGCTAAATTGAACGCGGTGCCACATTATTCTTATCTCAAGCTCAAGATGCTCGGTCCACGCGGCGTCATTACAGTAAATGGAAACACGGAACGTTCCCTCCGCACAGAGGAGCACACCGCAGCCCTAGCAGCAGAAGTACAGACAGGCCTTCTCAAGCGGCAACATAATCCGGTCGCCGAACCCCTGGACATCATCAAGAAGGTCCGGACTACACTACAACAGGGCAGCTCGGTTCGTCAAGAGCTGAATTAGTAAATTCGGCCTCCGTCCCAGCCCCGATGAGGAAAGGGCATCCGTACCGCGCGTACGTAATTACGCACTCAAAACCCCATGGGTACTGATGGATGCATAACTCGCCCGCGATCCACAGTGCGGCTTGACCGACCCTGGGATTCGCACACCTTTATTTTTTTTATTATCATGGGTCTTTTCTCTTTTCGAGGTCTATGCGGACGACCTGCTTGCAGAACACACCAAGGAGGCAAGAACCTCTGGCATACAAGGGAATCCCCAGGTGGTCTCTATTAAACGATTGCCATACTTGTTTTACATACCCGCACGTAGCTCGCCCTTGGTTGCAACATGTTAAATAGGTTTACCTGCTGATCACATTACTCGAACAAAGTATGCCTCGACGTACTAATTACATCACAATGGGGAATAAATGGTGGCGTCAGCTTATTACTTAATTTTTCATGTTCCCTCACCTTTGTGTATATTACTTATTACACGCGTACACTATGGTACGTATTACTGCGCCAGGGGTTTCATTACACCCCGTATTACGGCAATAAAAGTCCTAACACTTTTCTAGTATAGTTCGGCACCCCGAACTTATAGCATTATATGCATCGGCTCCGAATCATGTCTTTGGTCAATAGTTGGGTTGCCCGGCTCCTGTGCTTACTACCTTACGTTCCGCTATATCGGCTAGGGTAGTAAAGGGAGAACTAATGTGATTGTGTCCTGGTTCTTTCGGACGAGCACCTCAGCAGAGAAAGCCGAAAACTGACTGTCATGATGCGGCGAGAGCCGGTCAGGTGTTCTAGAGGTTCCAAATCGTTAGATATTTTTTCCGCTTCTTGCGAAGAATCGGTCCTCCGATTAGGTGTGTATAACGCCCCTAGTTCGGCTTTCCAAACACCAGGGTCTTCACCAACTTTTTTAATTGTCAAACTCCTATGGCTAAGTGAGGGCGGTAAAGGCCGATAGTCTGATTGCCTTGCTCGTTGCGCTAAACACCTCCTTTAAGGACCAGAATGTGGAGTAAAGAGTGTTTAGATTTATCTCGAACACCCCTGTACTATTTACGTGGGGGCAGAAGCCGATGACTGGTCAACCCTCAGATTTCATAAATGGCCGCATAGGAGGTAAAATGTAAATCACAAAGCATTATAATACATAACATCATTGTTGCATATTACAGGACTGGATAATACAAATGTTCTCATGGGAATATGATATCCTTCGAACATTGTTCCGCCACAAGGCGGGACCCCTCCAGGACACCATCAAAATAGAGCTCGGGTCGACGATGCTCCTTTGTCAGAACCCCGATTCCAAGTCACATCGATCTAGCCGGTAATACCTCATATCACATTGCGGCCTCACGCACGGTATCCCACGGGTGTCGCCTCACCATGGCCCGGGACCGTTTGCGCCTTTTGGCACACGTATATGATAGTGTCGCTAGCATCCATATGACAGAGAACCCGGGCCGACATGGCTAGTCGTGAACCCAAAGCGGCACAGACCTATGGAGACAGGCATACATGAATCACATCGAGCATGTCGGTCATTAGCGAGTGAATCCGGGCTGTAGCACTGGGCTAACAGGACTCCAGGGAACCCGGGCTGTAGCGGGCTTGGCAGGACTCCGGATGTCACCGCATGACATTTCCCCGAAGGGACAGACATAAGAATGAAGTGAAACACATGCCGGCCAGTCAAGTCTCCTGAATAGTAGTGCTGGGCTAGCAGGACTCCGGTGAACCGGGCTGTAGCGGACTACTATGGCTCGAGGAACACTAGACTACATTTCCCCATAAGAAAGGCTGCCAAGGATAAACAACTAGATTGTCGGATCCCACTCATACCAAGCATTTCAAGCATACACACAATATGCCCGATATGAGTACATACAACATGGCATCACAACAAAACTCTACAACTCAAGTACTTTATTTAAAGGCTCCAGAGAGCCATACATAACATGTTCATACAGGTAGGGGTCACATGACCCGACACTCAAGTCATACAAGCACACAAGCACAAGCTGAAGTAAATAGTCTGAGTACAGACACTAGAAATCAAGAAGGCTTCCGAAGCCTGTCTATCTACATAGGGCCCTCCATGGCCAGGATCACCACCTGGGTGGCTAGTCACTCGTCGACATCAAGGTCTACGTAGAACCCATCCGAGGGGGCGGTGTTGTCGTCTGAAAACAGTAATTAAGCAAACATGAGTACAAAGTTACTCAGCAAGTCTTACAACAGAACCTACTATACATGCTCATTCTCAAGAAGGTGGTGGGGTTATTGCAGCAAGCCAGCTTTGACTCTTGGCTAAGCTATCCTACGGAACTCCACTAGTAAAATAGTTTTCGCACACGAGTCCACTACTCACCAACACAATACTCCACCGGGGATCCCCCCATCATCCTACGAGAGGGCCATCCTCGGTACTCACACTTATCTTGAGTCTTTTAGTAGTAACCATTAACTTGTCTATGAGCTGTATAGGCAATCAAGTAGTCCTTTACCGTGGACGCGGCTATTCGAATAGTTTTATACCCTGCAGGGGTGTACTTCGTCACACATGTTTCCACCACTTAGCGTCTGCACACGACATGTGCTCGGCAGACATCAAGCGAAAACCGATGTGGGTGTAGACCACGACCTGACTAACCTCACAAGTCTCTAGTCCAGGTTTATCGCCTATTAAGGTTCCATCCGCAAGGAAATCCGGCCAGGGTGTCCTCAACGGCCCCAAACGATGTGTACAGGGTCCCGAGATGCCAAACGGGCGTCCGGCATACCCGGCCACAGTGTATCTACCGTATCATAGCCCACCCCTAGGGTGAGCGCTACGCACGGCCGCCAACACATAACCTACAAACACCAGAAACTAGTTGCAACTCCGGGACAGAGGGCGAGAGGGGTCAGTAAGTCGAGCGGGGTCATATTTCAGGGCCCAATGTGTGGTAGTAGCTGAATCTTAAATCACACATACAGATCTCAGTTCTTATGGACGACCTCAATGAAACAACCCACCATGTACTCCTACATGGCCTCTCATCGATACCTTTACCAAAACATGTTCAACACATCCCTCACATTACCAACATAATCATTTCACTCTAGCCCATCACCCGGATGGACCAGACCTGACATAACTCTAAGCATAGCAGGCATAGCAAGGTAGGAATCACATACATGGCTCAATCAACTCCTACACATGCTAGTGGGTTTCATCTAGTTACAGTGGCAATGATAAGTCATGCAAAGGATAAGGGTTTAACTACCGTAGCACACAGCAATTTGAATCGCGTTGTCTTAATGCAGTAAACAAGAGCAGAGGCAAGAACATGGGTTTGTATCGGAATGATCAATGGGTTGCTTGCCTGTTGTAGTGGTAGTAGGGTACTGCCCTTCAGACGGATACTCGAGGTTATCCTCGGAGGCAGAACCTACCACGAAAGACACACCGAACATAATAAACACATGACAATATGCAACAATATGATGCATGCTATGACATGGCAAAATGAATGTGTCTTGGCCTAATGCAAGCTAAAACAGGATGGAATGAACTCATTTGAATCAAAGATTCAAATGTTAGCTCATTTAACATGGCCTTATTAGTGCATTACCTTATTCTGCTTAAACAGCAAGGTTAACTTGTTTTGTCATGCATGAAACCATTACAGATGGATAGATTGAATTTTTCTGATCATTTTTCATATATAAATCTTTGCATTTGGAGCTATGGTTGATTTTCTATGATTTTTAGAAGTTTTGGCTATTTCTGGAATTTCCTATTAAAGAATAAATCCAGTAATTGAATTAATGCGTCAGCATGACATAGGTGTGACGTCAGCGGGTCAACTGGGTCGGCCAGGTCAAACCTGACTGGTGGGCCCTGTCTGTCAGTGACTCAGCTAATTAACAGAATTAAATTAACACTAATTAACTATCAGTGGGGCCTGGGCCCACATGTCAGTGACTAAACTAATTAAATTTAGTTAAAACTAATCCTAAACTAATCAGCAGACCGGCCCCACCTATCATAGACTCCGGGGGGGTCAACCTGGGTCCACACGGGGTCAATAAGGGTCAACTCGCCGGCGTCTAGCCGCCGGCGAGGCCAGACGCGGGGGAGCGGCGAGGGGTTTGCACTCCGGCGACCAAAAGGGCGGCGGAGACTATCTACGTGATGCGGGGAGGAAGCCGCGTCGAGTGGTGGCAGTGGGTGGACCTGGGGTGGCCGGAAACGTCACCGGCGACGAGTTTGGCGGCGGCCGAAGCTCGGGTGAGGTTGAACTAGTCGCTAGGGGGCACGGGGAGGTGCGTGGTTTGGTGCGTTGAGCTCCTGGAGGTGCGGTAGGACTAGTGGACAGGGTGGCGCGGCCATTGGGTGGTCGGAGCCTCGTCGGCGACGAGCTCCGCGGCGGTGCGTGCCGGTGAGCTATGTGCGGTTGCTACGGGGCTCGAGAGGGAGAACGGAGAGGGTGGGGAGGTGGCTGAGCTCAACGGGGGTCTCATCGAGGCAGTCGGAGAGGTCGGGGATGAGCTGATGCGGCGGGGACGGTGAAGGGGATCTCCGGTGGCCGGAGTTGAGGACGAGCTCGGTGCAGCGTCTCCGGGGCGAGCGAGCGCTTGGGGCTCGGCCTACTCGATGTAGTCGACGACGGCGGAGCTCATGGACACGATGGCGCGGCGCGAGGACGACGGAGGGCGCGGCTACGACGACGGTGCGATGACAGGAGCGTCAGCCATGGTGGGGAACGACAAGGGAGAGAGACAGGGGGGAATGGCGTGTCCAGGGGCTTCGGGGTGCGACGTGGAGGCGTCCAGGCGTCCAGGGGCGTGGGTGGCAAGCACGTGACGCCATGGCAAGCTCGGGCACGCCGGCGTCACCTGCCTGCCTGCCTGGCGGGGAAGAAGCAGTTGGCTGGCGCGGGCCAGCACAGTGCTAGGCCGCCTAGTGGGCCGGCTGGTGGGTTAGGTGGGCTGCGCTAGATGAATTCCTGTTCTTTCTCTCCTTTTCTGTTTTTTTATTATTATTATTTCTGTAACTTCAGGGCTTTATTAAAAATGCCAGGGTATTACCATAAATCATAAAATTAATTATGGCCACTGTTTAGAATATATCCAACAGCAAACATTTTAGTTTATAATTATTTGAGCATTTAAAATATTTTATAGCATTTAAATGCCCAAATGCAAATACTATAAGGATTAGTCCAATGACCTTAGATGTCCTAGAAAAATGTGCACCATTTTTGTCAGGGATTTTAACCCAAAACAAAAATGGTGGGCTTTTTAGAAGGGCATTTCAAGTTCATTGAAAAAGTTTTTAGTAAACCCTAGTTGTTCCAGGGGGGTGCTGGGGGTTCTGTCATCCCCATTTCAAATTTAAGAGAAAAATAAATATGATGCACACTCTAATGCTTGAACTAGCTAGGGTGTGACATCCTTGCCCCCGGCGGCCCCTCGGTCATCAGCTTCCTGGCATCCAGCTTTGCCCAATGCATCTTGACGCGGGCAAAGGCCATATGCGCACCATCAATGCAGACTGACCACTTCACGGTTTCGAGCCGTGGACAGGCATTGGCAAGCCACTTAACAAGTCCAAAATAGCTGCTAGGTATAGGCTCAGCAGGCCACAGCCAGACTATCAGGTCCTTCATGGCTAGCTCTGCCGACTTGTGCAGCTCGACCAACTTCTTTAGCTGGTCGATGAAGGGCAACGGATGTTCGGGTCCAAGATACTAGGACCAGAATAGCTTCGCTGTAGGCATACTTTCTTCGGCTCTGTAATGCTCGGCAGCATCCGATATAGTGTGCGGCAGATTCGCAAACGCCCTTGGAAAACCCGAATTTGGATAAGTACAAGGAACATTTCTTGTACATACTTGCTTTGCATGGTGAGAGAATTACCTGCTGCAATCTCCTTGGCCACCTGAACTTCCTGGAGGGCGTTCCGGGCTTCGACTCGTGCATCCTGTGTGCTCTGGCAGTCCTTCGCTAGTTCGGACTCTTGCGCCTTACAATCGCGCTCCAAGGACTCAAATCTCTTGATCGCGCCCTGGAGCTGTTGCTGCGCCTCGCCGACCTGGGCCTCGTTCTTCTTGCGCGCGGCATGTTCCTTGGCCACTTTGTCCTCGGCCTTGGGCAACGCCTTCTTGAGGGCTGCCACCTCGGTCGTGGCCCCTAATAAAGTTCAGGACAACTCAGTTTGGATGGACTTTTCATTTTTTCTTAAAAGGTACCAACAGGTCAGCACATACCTTGGCTATCCTCTATCTGCTTCTTTGCGAGGCCGAGCTCTTCCTCGGCCCGCTCAAGTTTCTGCTTCAGTCCGGAGACCTCTGCAGCATGAGCGGTGGCAGCCTGCAGTGACACCTGCTTATTCACAAAGACAACTTATGTTAGACTCCTGCGATATTTCTTCTCGATCCTCTGTTCGGCTTTTTCTTTTCGAACACCAAACAGAGCATCAGGGGCTACTGTCTATACTGTGATATTCTTCCTGCAAACGCATTACTTACCTCGAAGGCTGATAGAAGGCTAGTGCAGGCTTCGGTCAGTCCGCTTTTCACGAACTGGACCTTCTCTATTACCGTGCCCATAAGGGCGTGGTGTGCATCCACAATAGAGGCGCCTCATAGCGCCTCCAACAGGTTATCCATTGCCTCTAGTTGGATAGAGTTCACCGGTGGAACAGGCACACGAGGAATCGTCCATGCGTCCGACAATAGAGGAATCGTCCTGGGGCACCACCCCGACGATCTCCGGACGCCCCCCGATCGGGGAAGGTCTTTTTCAACACCACCTCGTCGTCACCCTTAGGAGAGACGGAATGAGCAGGTGGCGGAGACATGCTAGCCATCTCCTTTGAGTCTAGCGATCCCTATGACGAGGATCGCGGGGAGCCATCGTGTGCTGGATTGCAATAACAAGGTTTAAGGTATATAAATATTACAAACCGGGAAGGCTAGACGTTTTTGGATCCTGGTACTTACAAGGCGGCCCAAGGCTTGGTCCCGTGAGGTCGCTCCGGATGCTGTCAACATCCCACACGGAGTTATCTGCGTGGGAACCCCTAACCCTCTTAGGCGCTTTCGCCTCTGGGTCTATGGGGGTTGTCGGTGTTCTGGGAACGGGGGTCCCCAGACTTGCCTGCCTGCGGCCTACGGCGTGGCTCAAAAGGGGGCCCAGCACGGCCCATCTTCACCAACACAAACTCAAGACCCTCGCGAGGGGCCAAGCCTCGCGGGGCGGACGACACGGAGCTTCCTCAGGCACGGCCTCGTCAGGCTGGCTCACGAGGAGGCGGAGAGATCAAGGCGGGGTACCTCGCGAGGTGTCCGTGCCGCAAGCCATGACGACTCAGGGCACCAGGCGGGTGCCAGCCCGCGCAGCGTCCTCCTTTCCTCTTTGGTGCAAAGGGGGCAAGCGCAGCCGCGGAGTACCGAGGCATCAGGCAAAGGTTGCCATTTCGGTGCAACGAGACCAAGACCAGGAGGACTACAAGACGGAGGTCACCATGGAGCCCAAGACGGCGTCATCATCAGAGCTTTGCACAGGCGAAGACTACCTTTATCAGGATAGCTGATACTTGCTGTCCCCTTTCAAATTAGCCCGCCAATGTTGGCTCCCTTCCCGCTCAATATTTGGGAAGAGGACCAGGGCCTCTATAAATAGGACCAGCTACCCACAGAGCAAAGGGAGGTTTTTTGGGTGGTAGGAAGAAAGAGGCTCGTTAGAGAGGCTAGAAGCAGAGAGAAAGGTGGATGAACTCCTCCCAACAGTTCATCGCCCCAGCCAAGAATAGACCCTCGCGAGGCTGTTCTTCCTTGTATTGTTCGTCATCATCAGCCCAAGAGGCAATCCACACACCACACACTGGAGTAGGGTATTACACCACAACGGTGGCCCAAACCAGTATAAACCCTGTGTCCCTTGTGTTGTTCTTTTCATAGCTTCGATCCTAGCGCGGCGGAGGGGTGCAGGTAGGTAGGAGGAGAAATCTCCGCGCGCACCCCAGTGTTCGAACCTCAAGGGTCTGCCAGAACCCGAAATCCGACATTTGGCGCGCCAGGTAGGGGTGCGCCGGAATTCGTCTTCCACCGCTCCGTGCCCCGTCGCGTCGTCATCACCATGCCTGGCGACCAGGAGGGCAACCCAGACCCATGGGCTGCGTGGCCCGCCCGCGCAGAACCGCTCGCCTCGGGCAACCCCGTGCGCCAGGCAGCTCGCGGTCCGCAGGGCGCTGCGGGCCGCGGGCGACACGGACAGGCTTCGACAACTCTTACACCGCGGTAGGCACGGTCGGCAGGAAGGGCCTCCAATCACGCCACGACCACGACACCGTACACCCGCCGGGAGCAGGCGAACTCGAGGGCCGTGCTCACGGTGGCCCGAGAGCTGCTGCAGTGCAGACTACTGGAGGGCGGCCATGACGTGCTGCTGGAGCGAGTGGCAGAGCTCCTCGGCTTCGCCGCCTCGGGGGCTCACCCCTTCTCCACCCAGCTCCCATCTCAAGCCTAGGGCGACCCACGCGGGGGCCCCGCGCACGCCCGCGGGCTCCAAGGCTACTCCGACGCCAGCGAACTATCAGCGCCGGACCGGCGGCGGCGCTACCCCCGCCCCCGGTCCGCGAAGAAGAAGGACTCAACGCGACCCGTGGCCCCAGTGGGTGGCCGCGCTGCCACCCCACGGTGGGCGCGTCAGGCAGGACCGCGTGGCATGGGGGGCGTTACGGCGTGGCATTCGGGATGACGGCGCCGGAGGAATACGTGCCCCTCATGATGGACCAAGGACACCCTCATGAGAACGGACAAGGCTCGCTCCTCAGCCCAAGCTGGGGGGACGAGGCGCTAGAAGCTGAGCCTTTCCAGGAGCCCCGGGACGGTCCCACTGGACACGCTGGAGGCAACGATTATCGGGTACCGCTAATTCTTCAGGAGCAGGTATACGCTAACCATGGATCGCAGGAGGTGTAGGTCACCGCAGCGAGCAGCTGCCCCGCTCCCACAGTCTCCTACCCCTCGGGAGGAGGGCGCAGGGGGCTGCAGGAGAGAGGCAGGGTTCCGACATCGCCACCGCGGCGTTCGGAGCAAGGCGTTCTCAGGAGGTAGGCCCTCCGCTGGGGAGGTGCCCCAGGGCCTGCCCCCGGCGGAGGACCCGTGGTCGTCAGGGGAACCGCTGGCGACCGCTCTACCCCATCGGGCGGCGTCCTGGTTTCCGGTCGTTGCTGATGGCACTAGAGTGTGGCGCAAGGCGGGGCCCTCATCTGGCGATATGAAGCAAGGCCAGTACTAGTGAAGAAGGCCCAGTGCCTGTGAAGCTCGCCGCCCCATGACACTCTCATGTAATAATGAGTGGGGCTGTACATGCCCCGGAGTCTCAGGGGTGCCGGCCTCAGGCCCTGGGGCTCCCTCCCACGCCCAGTGGCAGCACTTAGCTCCGCGCTGGTGAGAATACGTCCAAGACTAGACTAGGTGCCGGACGCGGCCTTTTGTTTGCCTTTGTTGCTCTTCCCTTTGGTTGCCGCTTTCCCCCGCTGGATTCAAGTTGGATTCGAATTTGAGATTTGCGTGTGTTCGGGGAAGGGGTGCTTAGTCTCGTTCGAGCAATTTCTCGCGTTTCGGTTACCGCTTCGCCTCAGCTGCCTCCCCTCGTGAGCCCCTCGCGAGCCGGGTCAGGCCTAGCTTGCGCGCAGCCCAGACTGCCGCCGCCGCGTCCTCTCAGGAGGGCGTCTTACTGCAGGTCCAACGGATTCAATCGGGAAACACTCCGGGCTCCATAGCCTCCTGCGGGCTGCCCTAGGGCCAGCACGGGACAAAGGTAAATTAGCCGACCAGCGCGTCGCGTAAGCCAACCACTTGGCGTGGGCGCATGGGCAATGTAGCTCCTACTGATACGATAAACACAAGTTTTACATGAGGGGCTCCCCCTCCAAAATGCTCTCACAGCTATCAGGCCAAAACCTGAGTTCTATTCATACAGGGTAAGAAGGAACGATGCACAATCAGTCGGATGAATCTCCCAATGCGTCCTCAGGAGCGCCATCGGGGCCGTTGCTGGCATCGCTGAACTCTCCACCGCTGCCCGCGTTGCCACCAGCGGCGTCAGGGCCGCCCGTCACACCACCCTCGTCGGCCGCCACGATCGCGTCGTCGTTGTCCGAGGCGAAGGCCCTGATAAGAGCCTCCACATGGTATTCCACCCAGTGCGCTAGCTCACCTCGGACGGCCTAGGGGACTGGGGCGATGGCGGCGTCGAAATTGAAGTGGGGCTCCATGCTCCGGAGATGGCTGAAGACACGAGAAAAGGCACGCCTAAGCATGGCGCGGCTCCTCTCCTCCACCAACCTGTCAGCCCTGATCGACCGCACCTCCAGCTGCGTCATCACGTCAGTGAAGAATTGAAGATTGCCCACGTAGTTAACCGCGTGCGGCTCGCCGACGGTCTCCTCGCAGATGTTGCCCAAGGCCGCCTTGGCCCTCTCCCGGAGCGTGGTGAGCATGGGGCGGTGCTCATGCTCCAGGAGCCGCCGCTGACGCATCTCGTCCACGTTCTGGCGCACGACGGCCTCAGCCTCCTTCACCCGCTGGCGAAGAAGGAGCACCTCAGCCTGGGAGGTAGTTAGGTCACCTTGCGCCACCTCAAGGGCGGCCCGGGAAGCATCGGCCCGCCGCGTCACCTCCTCCAGCTTGGCCCTCAGGGCAGCAGTCCTGCCTTCGGCTTAGGCCCGGATCAACCCCAGCTTCTCCTCGAACTCGTGCTCAAGGTTCAAATGCGCCATCGCCACCCGACGTCCGACCTCCTCCAGGACACGGGCTTCCTGTGCAGCGACATCGTCCTCCGCCTGCATCACCAAGCACTCCCTCGTCTCCAGATGCTCGTACTCGCGGGTACGTTCGGCGGCTTCCAGCGTCAGCGCCTCCTCATGCTTCTGGAGCTCCGCCGAGTCACCGAAGGCCACCTTCATCGACGCGAGGGCTGCCTCACGCAGCTCCACCTGCTCCTCCAGCGAGTGGCACCAGGCCAGGAGCTCCCGAGCCCGCTCCTCTGCATCCGTTCGCCGCCGGTCGGCCTCCCGAGCTTCCTCAGCAGCCCGAGACCGGGCCACCCGAGAGGCCACCAACGACGCCTTGGCCTCTGCTTCATCAAGGTCACGCAGACGGCGCGCAAGGGCGATGGCGCCATCCAGCTCGCGCCTCTCTGCAGCCAGGCGCAGGCCCTCGGCCTCAAGGCGCGCGTCTTCATCAGCAAGATCCTCACCAAGCAGGCTCACTGCGTCAGTCGCCCTTCGAAGGAATCCTTGGCGGAGAGCGTGACACTCCCGAGCGTGCTCAAGAACGTCTTCCACAGCATCATCTGCCCCAAGCAAGCGCAGGGGGCTGCAGGTCAGCGCTCCCCCTCTGGGCTTGGGGCTGGGGGCTGGCGCCCTCGCGACGGCCGGGCACGCCGCGTCAGAAGCCCGGCCTGGGGCCAGCCCGACCTTAGGAGAAGAGCGCAGGAAGCGCCTCAGCCAATCGCAGTCCACGACCAGGCGAGAAGCCCATGGCAGGTTGGCTATGCCACGAGAAGGCTCGCGAAGGAGGATCGCGAGGTGCATGGGGCCACGATACACCTTGGGATGGTTCGCCTCTTCGATTGCCCTCACCACAAGGGCTCCACTACTCGGGGCGCTCGAGGACGATGGAGGGGGCAAAGCCAAAGGGACGGCTCCTCAGCCGTCTCAGCAAGCTCGGCTGGAAGGGGCCTGCGGGGCAAGGGTCAGTAAGAGCAACGGAAGGATCAGGAGCAGGGAAAGGAGAAGGCTTACTCATCAGTGGCAAAGTACTTTCTGCGCTTCAGTAGGCGACAAGGGTAACCGTCGCCCAGGGCCTCCCTTCTCTTCCGGAGAGCCCCAAAGTCCACGCGGAAGCGGCCTAAGAGTCGGGCGCAGGGATCGACCTGCGACGAAGATGGAGCGTCAAGACGATCAGCACCAGGGGCGCCAGCCTGATGTGCGAAGCCAATCGCCTCCCCAAGAGAAGCAGTTGGAGCCTCAGGGGCCCCAGTCGCAGGCGCAGAGAGCAGTTGTTTGTCACCCTCAGCCTTAGCGGTACGGGCCCCGATAACTACTTCCTCATGAGCCTCGCCCGGTGCCGTCACCATGCCGAGAGCCCCCTCGGCCTCTGGCGCCTCATGCCTCCCTGCTCCGCCACTGGAGGAAGAGTCTCCTTAACCGATTGGAAGGGCAGTCACCACCACTGGATTCTCACAAGGGCCCTGGAGGCCGGCGGGGCGCAGCCCCCACTCATCAAAGACGGGCATCTGCTTCACGAAGTCAACCTTTCTCTGGAAGAGGTACAGCAAGGCCCCTCCTTGTCGGACGCTGCCGGGGTTGGGGTCCCCGACCAAGGTCAAGAGCGCCGTCTTTAGCACCTCAGGAGCCAGGTCCTCTTCCTGGAGCCTCATACTATCCTCGCGCCCACGGAAGACCCTCATCCGGCGAGAGTGGCGTTGAAGGGGAGCAACACAGCATAGCAGAAACTCCTTCACCACCTTGGGCGCTATCACGCCAAGCGACCTCAAGAGCGCGAAGCGGCGCCAGACAAAGACGAGCCAGGGGCTCTCGAGCGTCTCCTGGCCCCAACCCGAATTGGGGACAGCAGGCGAGGTCGGCTCCGATAGCAGGGGGCTGGGCACCCCTACGTCCACATACAGCCACCGCTCGCGGAACCCAACCGCGGGCAGGGGGAGCTTGAAGTCAATCCTAGAGGCCGCAGTCTCAGGTGCGGCAACAAAGCTCACGCACGCCCAGCATTGGGTAGGGTCGACAAGATGCAGCGAGAAGAAGTGGCGTAGCAAGGCAACCGAAGGAGGGATGCCCACCATGGCTTCGCAAACAAAGGCGAAGACCGAAAGGAGGGTGATGGACTCAGGACTTAGATGCATCATGTGGATCTGATAGTGGGAGAGCACGGCATTGAAGAAATCAGAAAAGGGGGGAACCAGACCCGCCCACAGGGCATCGGCAAAATATGGGTCCTCGGTAGCTATCCTGTCGATGGAGAAGTGGGGCGCGGGCCAGGCCGTCGTCCTCCCGCATTCATTGAAGATGGTGGCCAGAGCCAAGCTGACCTTGCCCAGGCCCTTGGCGGGGGCCGCCAACGGCGGCGGGCAAGGCGGAGACGCGGGATTCTTCCCTCTTGCCTTCTTCGTCGGGGCCATGGCGATAGGGAAGGGGGGGAAGGATTCGAGATTGAATTGAAAACGGAAACCAGGGTTCAAGCGGAGGAAGGACAGGAAGCGGTCGAGCGATAAAAGGGGAACGGCTGTGTACGACTATGGGTCCGCCTAGCAAGGCGCAAGATAAGGAGGGCGTGGGGGAACAGTGCCGCCCATGTCCAATCAACTGTCGCGCGGCGCCTAAGGCCGCAGGTTGTTAGGGCCCACGGCGCTTCGCTCTTGCCCTTCCGCCTCCCTGCACGGCCAAGTCTGGGCGCGCCTTGGGCCCGGGGGCTACTGTCAGCAATCTGGGAATGGGGGTCCCCAGACTTCCCTGCCTGCGGCCTGCGGCGTGGCTCAAAAGGGGGCCCAGCACCGGCCATCTTCACCAACACAAACTCAAACCCTCGCGAGGGGCCAAGCCTCGCGGGGCGGAGGAGACGGAGCTTCCTCAGGCACGGCCTCATCAGGCTGGCTCACGAGGAGGCGGAGAGATCAAGGCGGGGTACCTCACGAGGTGTCCGTGACGCAAGCCATGATGACTCAGGGCGCCAGGAGGGTGCCAGCCCGCATAGCGTCCTCCTTTCCTCTTTGGTGCAAAGGGGGCAAGCGCAGCCGCGGAGTACCGAGGCATCAGGCAAAGGTTGCCATTTCGGTGCAACGAGACCAAGACCAGGAGGAGTACGAGACGGAGGTCACCATGGAGCCCAAGACGGCGTCATCATCAGAGCTTTGCGCAGGCGAAGACTACCTTTGTCAGGATAGCTGATAGTTGCTGTCCCCTTTCAAATTAGCCCGCCATTGTGGGCTCCCTTCCCGCTCAATATTTGGGAAGAGGACCAGGGCCTCTATAAATAGGACCAGCCACCCACAGAGCAAAGGGAAGTTTTTTGGGTGGTAGGAAGAAAGAGGCTCGTTAGAGAGGCTAGAAGCAGAGAGAAAGAGAGAGAAATGTGGCTAAACACCTCCCAACAGTTCATCGCCCCAGCCAATAACAAACCCTCACTAGGCTGTTCTTCCTTGTATTGTTCGTCATCATCAGCCCAAGAGGCAATCCACACACCACACACTGGAGTAGGGTATTACACCACAACGGTGGCCCGAACCAGTATAAACCCTGTGTCCCTTGTGTTGTTCTTTTCATAGCTTTGATCCTAGCGCGGCGGAGGGGTGCAGGTAGGTAGGAGGCGAAATCTCCGCGCGCATCCCAGTTTTCGAACCTCAAGGGTCTGCCGGAACCTGAAATCCGACAGGGGCTGTCTCTTCTTCCTCCCCACTTCAGGTGGGGACTCGCTTCCTTCTTCCTCTTCGTCATCATCGTCAGCGGACGAAGAGGAAGTATCGTCCTCGGACATCATGTCTGGAGCGCATTTTCGGCGAGGGCCCTTCTTGGCCCCTTTGGCCACTTTCTTGCCCGTCTTCTCTGGCACCTCATAAGGTGCTGGAAAAAGCATTTTCGTCAATAGTGGGAATTCTTGGTCTTCGAGTAGCGGAGCCGAACTGTTAATCCCCTCCGCTATCTTGATCCAGGCCTGAAAACATGGGTAGTAAAGCTTAGGCTTTTTCTCAAAATATGCTAGTAAAGGGTACGCCTTGAAAACATTAAAAGAACTCACCGGGTTAGCCTGGCGTTTTTAGCTAAGCCCGTGATCTTCGATCATGGGCGGTGGCGTCTCGCCATCCTTGAAGAGCACTTTCCAGATTTCTTCATGCGTCGTGCCAAAGAGTTCTAGTAGCATCTGGTGCTTGGCCGGATCCTACTCCCACAGATAGCAAGTCCGGCGTTGGCACGGAAGAACCCGGCGAATGAGCATGACCTGGACCATGTTGACGAGTTCGATCTTCCTATCTATCATGTTCCGGACACACGTCTGGAGCCCAGTCAGCTCGTCTGAGGGACCCCAGGTTAGGCCCCTCTCTTGCCAGGAGGTGAGCCGCATCGGGAATCCAGATCTGAATTCGGGGGACGCCACCCATTTGGCATCATGTGGCTTGGTGATATAGAACCACCCCGATTGCCACCCTTTCACCGTCTTCGCGAACGAGCCTTCTGCTTCACGTTGAAGGTCTTCAACCATAGGCCGAAATGAGGCGGGATGTGGAGGAAGGCCTCGCACACGACAATGAATGCCGTGATGTTGATGATAAAGATGGGGGCTAGGTCATGGAAGTCTAGCCCGTAGTAAAACATCAGTCCACGGTCGAAGGGGTGGAGAGGGAAGCCCATCCCGCAGACAAAATGTGTGAGAAACACAACCCTCTCATGGGGCACTGGAGTAGGGACGATCTGTCCCCTATCCGGGAGTCGGTGAGCGATCTCCTTGGCCAGATATCCGGCCTCCCGGAGCGCCTTGATATCGTTCTTCTTGAAGGAGGAGGCCATCCACTTACCCCCAGCCGCGGATCCGGACATTTTGGAGTGCTTTCTCGGTTGAGGGAAAAGCTAGAAGCTTGGGTGCTGGAGCCCAGGAACGGGGGGACTGAGGAGAAATTGAGGTGTGGGTGAAAGAAAGGGAATCCTTATCCCCTTATAAAGGCCATGAATATCAAGCATCTCCCCACTCACCTTAAACTCAGCTATTCCCAAGGGCCGTGCTAATGGCACGGTTGGGCCGCTCACGCCCATATTGATGAGAATCACGTAATAAGGGGGAACGATCTCTGCTTTGACAAGATGTGCCAATGGAAACCGCGTCCCGAAACATGGAGCGGCAGACGAAAAACGGTTCAAAATTATGACCGGACAGACGTGATGTCATATTGTAAAAGCTGTCAGCATATTAGACTCGTGTAAAAATATATATTCTCTCTACGGTTATGTATGGTGTGCATGACAGGTCCGGATACTATCATCGCATCCAAAGACTATCTTGAAGTTCGGATAGAAGGGAACCCGCCTTGCAATTCCGAAGACAATCTGCGCGCCGGACTCCTCGTCATTGAAGCCAGGTTCAGGGGCTATTGAGGGAGTCCTGGACTAAGGGGTCCTCGGGCATCCGGCCTATTATCCATGGGCCGGACTCATGGGCTGTGAAGACATGAAGACCGAAGACTATACCTATGTCCGGATTGGACTCTCCTTGGCATGGAAGGCAAGCATGACGACCGACTATGAAGATTCCTTCTTATGTAACCGACTCTATGTAAACCCTAGACCCCCCGGTGTCTATATAAACCGGAGGGGTTAGTCCGGAAAGGATATACTCATTACCATAGTCATACAGGCTAGGCTTCTAGGGTTTAGCCATTACGATCTCGTGGTAGATCAACTCTTGTAACACTCATATTCATCAATATCAATCAAGCAGGACATAGGGTATTACCTCCATAGAGAGGGCCCGAACCTGGGTAAACATTGTGTCCCCTGTCTCCTGGTATCATTGATCCTAGACGCACAGTTCGGGACCACTACCCTAGATCCTCCGGTTTTGACACCGACAACAAGTGATAGTAAATTCCAGCACACTATATAAATGTTTCCTTACCAAATTCCACTTACCAAAGGAGCTTCACTCCCCGGCAACGGGCTAGAAAAGAGTCTTGATGACCCACAAGTATAGGGGATCTACAGTAGTCATTTCGATAAGTAAGAGTGTCGAACCCAATGAGGAGCGGAAGGAAATGACAAGCGGTTTTCAGCAAGGTATTCTGTGCAAGCACTGAAATTATCGGTAACAGATAGTTGTGTGATAATATAATTCGTAAAGGGTAACAAGTGACAAAACTAAACAAGGTGCAAAAAGGTAGCCCAATCCTTTTTGTAGCAAAGGACAAGCCTGGACGAACTCTTATATAAGGCAAAGCGCTCCCGAGGACACATGGGAATTGTTGTCAAGTTAGTTTTCATCATGCTCATATGATTCGCGTTCGTTACTTTGATAATTTGATATGTGGGTGGACCGGTGCTTGGGTGCTGCCCTTCCTTGGAAAAGCCTCCTACTTATGATTAACCCCCCTCGCAAGCATCCGCAACTATGAAAGAAGAATTAAGATAAATCTAACCATAGCATGAAACATATGGATCCAAATCAGCCCCGTACAAAGCAACGCATAAACTAGGGTTTAAGCTTCTGTCACTCTAGCAACCCATCATCTACTTATCAATTCCCAATGCCTTCCCCTAGGCCCAAAGAATGGTTATGTGTCATGTAGTCGTGTTCACATAACACCACTAAAGAAAAGATAACATACATCTCATCAAAATATTGAACAAATACCCAATTCACATGATTACTTATAACAAGACTTCTCACATGTCCTCAGGAACAAATGTAACTACCAACAAAGCATATTCATGTTCTATAATCAGAGAAGTATTAATTATCATTAAGGATCTGAAAATATAATCTTCCACCGGATAAACCACAACTAGCATCAACTACAAGGAGTAATCAACACTACTATCAACCCACATGTACCAATCTGAGGTTTTGAGACAAAGATCAGATACAAGAGATGAACTAGGCTTTGAGAGAAGATGGTGTTGGTGAAGATGTTGATGGAGATTGACCCCCTCTCGATGATAGGATCATTGGTGATGACGATGGCAATGATTTCCCCCTCCCAGAGTGAAGTTTCCCCTGCAGAACAGCTCTGCCGGATCCCTAGATTGGTTCTGCCCAAGTTCCGCCTCGAGACAGCGGCACTTCGTCCCGAAAGCTTCCTTCTGATTTTTTCCAGGTCAAAACACACCATATAGCAGAAGATGGGTGTCAGGGGCCTGCAAGGGGGCCCACAAGGACGGGGGCGCGCCCAGTGGTTAAGGCGTGCCCTCCACCCTTGTGGCTGGCAGGTGGCCCCCTCTGGTGCTTTCTTCACCCAATATTTTTTATATATTCCAAAAACATTCTCCATAAAGTTTCAGGACATTTGGAGTTGTGCAAAATAGATCTCTAATATTTGCACCTTTTCCAGTCTAGAATTCCAGCTGTCGGCATTCTCCCTCTTCATGCAAACCATATAAAATACGAGACAAAATGCATAACTATTGTGATATAATGTGTAATAACATCCATAATGCGATAAATATCAATATAAAAGCATGATGCAAAATGGACGTATCATTCCGCCAGGGAAACTTCCCTCTGGGAGGGGGAAATCATCGCCATCGTCATCACCAACGGTCCTCTTGTCGAGAGGGGGTAATCTCCATCAACATCTTTACCAGCAGCATCCCCTCTCAAACCCTAGTTCATGTCTTGTATCCGGTATTTGTCTCAAAACCTTAGATTGGTACCTGTGGGTTGCTAATAGTATTGATTACTCCTTGTAGTTGATGCTAGTTGGTTTATTCGATGGAAGATCATATGCTTAGATCCTTAATGATAATTAATACTCCTCTAATTATGAACATTAATATGCTTTGTGAGTAGTTACGTTTGTTCCTAAGGACATGGGAGAAGTCTTGTTATAAGTAATCATGTGTATTATTCGTTTGATATTTTGATGAGATGTATGTTGTCTTTCCTCTAGTGGTGTTATGTGAACATGGACAACATGACACTTCACCATTCTTTGGGCCTAGGGGAAAACATTGGGAAGTAATAAGTAGATGATGGGTTGCTAGAGTGATAGAAGCTTAAACCCTAGTTTATGCGTTGCTTCGTAAGGGGCTGATTTGGATCCATATGTTTCATGCTATGGTTAGATTTATCTTAGTTCTTCTTTCGTAGTTGCGGATGCTTGCAAGAGGGGTTAATCATAAGTGGGAGGATTGTCCAAGGAAGAGCAGCACCCAACCACTGGTCTGCCCACATATCAAATTACCAAAGTAACGAACACGAATCATATGAACATGATGAAAAGTAGCTTGACGACAATTCCCATGTGTCCTCAGGAGCACTTTACTTTATATAAGAGTTCATCCAGGCTTGTCCTTTGCTAATAAAAGGATTGGGCCACCTTGTTGCACCTTGTTTACTTTTGTTACTTGTTACCCGTTACGAATTATCTTATCACAGAACTATCTGTTGCCGATATTTCAGTGCTTGCAAAGAATACCTTGCTGAAAACCGCCGGTCATTTCCTTCTGCTCCACGTTGGGTTTGACACTCTTACTTATCGAAAGGACTATGATAGATCCCCTATACTTGTGGGTCATCAGTGTCCTTGCCGGTCGGCTCGACGACCGTGACTTGCTGCCACCGAGCATGGGGGGCCACGACCTGCCGTCGCCGGTATACACCCCTCCTCCCTCTCCTCTCTCACTATCTGCACCTCGTCGCCGAGCATGGGGAAACAACATGGATTTTAGTCAGATGTTCTTTAGCATAGATAAATTTTGTTGATGCACTGTTAGGAGTTAGGAGCTAGCTATCTTGTTTGATAGATACTGCATAGATGAATTTTGTTGATGCACTGTTAGGGGTTCTTCTACTTGTTTGTTAAGAATTCTTCAGTTGTTTGTCCAGAGATTGTTAGAAGCATAGTAATTGTAATTGATAGAACTGCATAGTAATTGTTAGGAGCTAGCTTGCTTGGTCTTCCCTGAAACATGATCCTTCTAAATCTTGGTTTGGTTTAACTTGATTTAGCCTTCTATGCGACTTAAATTCATGCCAATTTCAATGTTGGTTTGATTTACAGTTTGGTTTGTTTCAACGTTGTGGTTAGGCAATTAGCATATAAAATTTTCTAGATTTTTTACCTGCCATTACTGCCATCCATTTTCACTAACTAATATTGATGCACTTAAATTGATTGCTAAGTTCCAACAATATGTTGTCTTTGGCAGATTGATAGAAGCTGGATTAGAAAAGGAGTTAGAAGGTTTTCCAAAGAACATATAAAGGGAGTTGATGAATTCATGCAATTTGTTCTGGCAAATTTTGCCAAGGATGTCGTCATTCTTTGCCCATGCTATGAATGTCTCAATCGTTCAAGAATAGCTAAAGGAAGAGTGGAAGATCAGTGCTTCTTAATGGGATGGCTAGCACATATGATAGATGGATATATCATGGAGAACCTTTAGATGGACAACCTCAACATATTGAAGCTGATACACAAGCCCCTCATATGATGGGTGGTGGTGATGCTGGCATTGATTTTATGGAAAAGATTTTGCGAGAGAATTCTGGTTTGGAAGAAGAGGATGGGCATGAAGATGATATGATTCCTGACCTATTGAAGGGTTTGTACAATGCTGAAGACCCTGCTGATGGACAGAAGCCGATGTTTGTGTAACATCCCAAAATTCTAAATTTTGGAATATTATATTAAATAAATAATTATGATTGTTTTTTTGATTGTTGTGTGATTGATTTTGTGTGAAATTGAGTGAAATTCGAAACTTTTGAACGTTGAATGAGAGGGAATAAAAGGACTTTCCCAAAACTTACATTCTTGCATTTATTTTCCATGTATTCAAATTCAATTCAAACAGAAAACCCTAGAGTGAAGATGAAATGATTTCTACCATCAAAGAAATGAAATCGGGTTTTTGAAAAGATTTGGATTCCATTTGAAAATATTTCAAATTCAGAAACTTTATGTAAGTCAATGAGTTTCATGAGACAAGATAAAATAACTTCTTCAAATTATAAGAAAGAGAGTTGGAAGTTTAAAGAATGAGTTTGAAAGCCCCTTTAGTTCCTCTTGAAATTTCACTTTTTCTTTTAGTTCAAATGGAGTTTTGAAGTTCAAATCCTCTAGAAACTTATTCAAAAGAGAGATGGAATTTGACCCTTCAAATTTCTTAGAAAATTTTGAAATATATTTGAATAAGGGAAAACAGAAAAGATTTGAAAGTGGTTTGAAATTCAAATTCAAACCCAATTATGACTTATTTGGTTTTTACTCAAAATATTTTTCTACTAAAAATAAATATTTGTAAATAAGGGTAAAATGATTACCTTCAACAAAAAATCAGGATAAAAAAATTGAAGTCATTTTGGTATTTTAAAAGTGATTTTCATTGGCTTTTAATGCAATAGTAGCAATATTTGAATTTTGAGATTCTATAGTTAATTTATTTGAAACTGAAAAATTGTTCATATTATTCTTTGTATTTTTATGATTTTTTGCATATTATATGCCTATATAGTAGTTTTATTACATTTTTTTGTTTTGATTTTTCTTTCTGTGTTTATAAAAAGGAAACGTTATTCATCTGTACAATGTTCATCCAAACGACCCGCTACTATTCCTTGCGCATGTACGGACCATAGCAGCAGCAGCACTCCGGCAAACTATAGTGCGCCCCAGTTTTTTTGCACCAAGCCCAGCTGACCATTTCCCTTCATTTTTTCTCTCGTTTCTTTTGTTTCTCAGTTTTCTTTTCTCTTGGGTGAAATTGCACGCATGTGTGCCCCCTTCCTTTTCCCGTATGTTGGTAGTCTTTCTTTTTGTTTCCGTTTAGTCTCACATTTCCTAGCTACAGACCTTAGAGCCTCCCTCCAACCTATAAATAGAAACCCAATGTACAAAAAGAATCATCCAAGTCGGGTTAAATCATTTTTTGTTTAACTAGCTTCACACAAAATAAAAACATTATTTCTTCTCTCAGGCGGGAATTATGGAAGTCACCTCCTCCATGGAGTTGTCTCTTCTCTACATTCTGAAGGTACTTGATACGTCTCCATCGTATCTATAATTTTTGATTGTTCCATGCCAATATTCTACAACTTTTATATACCTTTGGCAACTTTTTATACTATTTTTGGGACTAACATATTGATACAGTGCCCAGTGCCAGTTCCTGTTTGTTGCTTGTTTTCTGTTTCGCAGAAAATCCATATCAAACGGAGTCCAAACAGGATGAAAACTAACAGAGATTTTTTTGGAATATATGTGATTTTGGGAAGAAGAATCAACGCGAGACGATGCCTAAGGGGGCCACGAGGCAGGGGGCGTGCCCCGGGCCCTCGTGGCCACCCCGTAAGGCGGTTGGTGCCCTTCTTTCACTGCAAGAAAGCCAATATCCAGATAGAAATCATGTTAACAATTTTAGCCCAGCCGTAGGTATGGATCTCCGGGAATATAAGAAATGGTGAAAGGCCTGAATCTGTAGCGCAGAAACAGAGAGAGACAGAGAGACAGATCCAATCTCGGAGGGGCTCTCGCCCCTCCGCTGCCATGGAGGCCATGGACCAGAGGGGAAACCCTTCTCCCATCTAGGGAGAAGGTCAAGGAAGAAGAAGGGGGCCCTCTCCCCCTCTCTCCCGGTGGCGCTGGAACGCCGCCAGGGCCATCATCATGTGACGGCGATCTACACCAACACCTCCGTTATCTTCACCAACATCTTCACCAACATCTTCATCACCTTCCCCCATCTATCTACAGCAGTCCACTCTCCCGCAACCCGATGTACCCTCTACTTGAACATGGTGCTTTATGCTTCATATTATTATCCAATGATGTGTTGCCATCCTATGATGTCTGAGTAGATTTTTGTTGTCCTATCGGTAATTGGTGAATTGCTATGATTGGTTTAATTTGCTTGCGGTTACGTTGCTATCCTTTGGTGCCCATCATATGAGCGCACGCATGGATCAAACCATAGGGTTGGTTGTATTTTGATAGGACTATGTATTGGAGGGCAAGAGTGATAGAAGCTTCAACCTAGCATAGAAATTGATGCATACGGGATTGAAGGGGGGCCAATATGTCTTTATGCTATGGTTGGGTTTTACCTTAATGAACGTTAGTAGTTGCGGATGCTTGCTAATAGTTCCAATCATAAGTGCATAGAATTCCAAGTCAGGGATGACATGCTAGCAGTGGCCTCTCCCACATAAAACTTGCTATCGGTCTAGTAACATAGTCAATTGCTTAGGGACAATTTTGCAACTCTTACCACCACTTTTCCACACTCGCTATACTAACTTTATTGCTTCTTTACCTAAAACAGCCCTAGTTTTATTTACGTGCTCTTTAAATTCATGCAAACCTATCCCATTACACCTACAAAGTACTTCTAGTTTCATACTTGTTCTACGTAAAGCGAACGTTGAGCGTATGTAGAGTTGTATCGGTGGTAGATAGAACTTGAGGGAATATTTGTTCTACCTTTAGCTCCTCATTGGGTTTGACAATCTTACTTATCGAAAGAGGCTACAATTGATCCCCTATACTTGTGGGTTATCAAGACCTTTTTCTAGCGCCGTTGCCGGGGAATTATAGCATGGGATGAATATTCTCGTGTGTGCTTGTTTGCTTTATCACTAAGTTATTTTTATTTGTTGTTCTAAGTTGTTATGTATCTTTAGTTATGGATATGGAACACGAAATACCAAAAAAATTAGGTTTACTTGCTACTCATGGAGATGGGGAACCTCCTAAAACCCTCGACGCTCATTATGTGAAAGATATTATGCACTACTTTAATAATCCTAAGAAAACCGCATTCAATTATGTAATGGGAGACATGTTGGATCAACGTGAATACTTTAGGGATTATTGCTTGACTCAAAAAGGGAAACTATTATGGGATCAAATTTATATGTTGCATAGGTATGCTCGGCAACTATGCTTGAGATATGATTATACTTGTTGCTCTTGGATGAAGGCCCCACACTTTCCCTTTTCATGCAAACTTAATGATAATGAAACATTAGCTTCTTATGCTAATGGTATATATGATTACTATGATGTGGAACGAATAGAAGAATTTGTTGCTTTTAAGGGTGCCTGTGAAATTGAATCTTTGTTTAAAGAGTTTGAAGATTTTGACGATTCAGTTTATAGACCTGAAAATTTAGATATCCTCAAATATTGCTATGAGAATTATAAATACAATTTTGATATTGATGAATTTATTGAGAAAGTCTCCGATGTCCGAGAAGAGACTAATATTTGCAGGAGTCTATGGAAGAAGAAATTGATGAAACTATGAGCTCATTGGATGAAAAAGATGACGAGGAGAGAGAAGAACAAAAGGAGGAAGATGGGATTAGCTACCCATGCCCACCTTCTAATGAGAGCAACTCTCCAACTCATACATTATTTAATGTCCCTTCATTCCTACCAAAGGATGAATGCTATGATGATTGTTATGATCCCATTGATTGTTTTGAAATTTCCTTTTTATGATGCTTGCTATGCTTGTGGCCAAGATGCCAATATGAATTATGCTTATGAAGATGAACTTGCTATAGTTCCTTATATTAAACATGAAATTGTTGCTATTGGACCCACGCATGATAGTCCTATTATCTTTTTGAATTCTCCCGACTACACTACATCGGAGAAGTTTACCATTATTAAGGATTATATTGATGGGTTGCGTTTTACTACTACACATGATGATTTTGATAGATATAATATGCATGTGCTTGCTGCTCCTACTTGCGATTATCATGAGATAGGAACAACATCTCCGCCTCTCCATGTTTCCAATATGATAAAATTACAAGAAACTGTTTATACTATGCATTGGCCTTTACTATGTGTGCATGAATTGTTCTTTTATGACATGCCGATGCATAGGAAGAGAGTTAGACTTCGTTGTTTCATGATATATGTTACTTTGTGCTCACTACTAAATCAAAAATCATTGTTAATTAAAATTGGCTTTGATATACCTTGGGATCCGGGTGGATCCATTACTTGAGCACTATATGCCTAGCTTAATGGCTTTAAAGAAAGCGCTGCCAGGGAGACAACCCAGAAGTCTTAGATAGTCATTTATTTCTATTATGTGCTTTTATAAAGTAAAAATCCATTGTACTATAAAAATAATGTGCCAAGATTTGGCTTTAGGATGTTTAGATTGCTTGTTGGTTTCTGAGGTGCAAAATAGAAACTTTGGCTGTAGTGCACGATTTAAATTTTTTACTGGAACGTCAAACGGTTCTGAAACCTTATGCACTGTATTTCTATACGAATTTTTTATTTTTCGTAAATTTATCAGAATTTTTGGAGTGCTAGAAGTATGGAGAATATTCAGACTACTACAGACTGTCATGTTTAAGACAGATTCCATTTTTGATGCATAGTTTGCTTGTTATGATGAAACTATCGATTTCTCTCAGTGGATTAAGCCAGGGAAAAGTTATATTACAGTAGCTACAATGCAAAAACAAAATATGAATTGGTTTGCAACAGTAGTTAGAGTAGTGATTTGCTTTATTATACTAATGGATCTTACCAAGCTTTCTGTTGAGTTTTGTGTGGATGAAGTGTTCGAAGATCGAGGTCTCGATGTGAGGAGAAGGAGGAGAGGCAAGAGCTCAAGCTTGGGGATTCCAAGGCACCCCAAATAAATATTCAAGGAGACTCAAGCATCCAAGCTTGGGGATGCCCTGGAAGGCATCCCATTTTTCTTCAAAAGTATCAGTATGTTTCGGATTCGTTTCGTTCATGCGATATGTGCAAATCTTGGAGCGTCCTTTGCATTTAGTTTTCACTTTTCTTTGATGCACGATGCTGGTATGAGATAGTCCTTGGTTGATTTATAGAATGCTCATTGCACTTCACTTATATCTTTTGAGTATGGCTTTATAGAACGCTTCATGTGCTTCACTTAAATCATTTGAAGTTTGGATTGCCTGTTTCTCTTCAGATAGAAAACCGCCATTTGTAGAATGCTCTTTTGATTCACTTATATTTGTTAGAGAATGGGCATATATATGTTTTGTAGAAAGAATTAAAACTCTCTTGCTTCACTTATATCTATTTAGAGAGATGACAGGAATTGGTCATTCACATGGTTAGTCATAAAATCCTATATAAAACTTGTAGATCAGTGAATATGATATGTTTGATTCCTTGCAATAGTTTTGCAATATAAAGATGGTGATATTAGAGTCATGCTAGTGGGTAGTTTGTAGCGACCCGACCTCAAATGGTCAAGTCTCTATGCTTCAGTGTCATCCCTGGATCGGTAATGCTGACACACACAGTACTCGAAGGATTTATAATAGAGTAGCAATCACACACTTATTACATCGGATGTCTCAAAAGAGAACTTATTACAATTAATATGTCTTAAGGCCATCTAATACGATAACAGCAGAAGGATTGGGAGATAAAGTGAGTCCATCAACTCCAACGGCATAGCTGAGCTGCACGGCAATGACCTAACGAACCTTACTCCTCGTCTGAAAAGTCTGCAACATAATACGTTGCATCTCGAAAACGGGTCAGCACATGGAATATGCTGTCAAAGTAACACAGTGGAGCAAGAACATAATAAAGCTATCACTACATGCTTATTTGGCTGGTGGAAAGCTCTATGGTTACAGTTTTGCGAAAAGCCAATTTTTTTCCTACAACAAAGGAATAGATTTTAAATTTTACTATCATGGTAGTTGAAACATCATTGAGAAGGTTCCTCCAACTCAATCCCAATTAAAGTGGTTAACAACCCAACAGTATTAATTAAGAGTGATGAGATACTTAAGATACTCCAAGTACTATATACTCAAGATTTGTCCATAACCAGGGACACGGCTAACCATGATTAGTTTATACACTCTGCAGAGGTTTGCGCACTTTTCCCCACAAGACTCGATCGCCTCCATTGGATTTCTCGCACAACATGGTGTTTGAGAAACGGATGACTGAGACACAGTCTTTCAGAAACATTAACTCTCTACTCCGGGTAGACCATACGAAACCTACAAACCCACTACCTGCTGATCTACCTCTTCAAGAGCTTCACGTAACTTACTCAACTATGGTAGAGCCCATATTAGCTTGTGGCTGCACACGGAAGTTTATAGCATGAATAATCTCAGTTCCCTTTGAGCCTGGGTGGCAGTCCATAGGAAGATCACACGGGTACTCCGGGATTTCCAAAAATACAGGCAACACTGGGTACTCCAGGTGCCTCAGTCCACCCAGATGTAAATTTAAGTTGCCACCTTAAGTTGAACCATTAATTAACAATCTCACATCTGTCATGGATTTCACTCACCCAAACCATGTCTACGAGCATATCATAGCAATATAAGCAAAGTGTAGAAGTAACTCCCAGGGGTTTGAATGTAACAGGGCAATAGGTTCTACCTCATCAACTACTTCCCAACCCACATGTTAAATGACATCCTAACCATGCAATGTTTGAGGATTGGAACTAATGCATAAAATCTGGGTGATAAAGGGATGTGATCAAAGTGTTACTTGCCTTGCTGACGATCTGTGTAACCTACAGACTCCAAATAACATGCTTCGCACTCCGAGAATTCTATCGCAGACAAACAATAGCATACATAAGCAACTAACAAAGAAGCACGGGTAAAACTCAAATAAGAAGATCTAACCGGAAAGTTCAACTTAAGAACTCCGGTTTGCAAAAAGAATCAAACCAAACGGAGCAACGTAACTCAAATGGCGAAAGAAACAAGATCCGTTTATTAATCTGAACTAAGGTCAAATTTTACAGTACCAAAATCTTGTTTGAGTTGGTTAAGAGGAAAGAGGGTCTCGAGACGAAGATCTAGGCGTTTGAATCGCCTGATTCTGACTAACGAGCAAAAAGAAAAACTAAAACGAAAATCAGATCAGAAATCGCGATCAGAAATAATCGTGGACTAATCCGATAAAGGAAAACTGACAAATAGGCTAATGAACGAGCGTTCGTTATCTATAACTAACGGGCGAAAACCGTTCGTCAAAACGAACGTACGGACGAACGTCCGCTAAAAAGAAAAACCGGGAAAAATCGGCGAAGCGATCTAAAAAACGAACTATGGTTTTCTAAAAAAACCGAAACGGTTTCTTTAAAAAAACCAGCAGCGAACGGCTACCTCGTCGGGTCCGGCGAGACACGGGCTTCGGCGGGGCTGCAGTGGCGGGGCTGCAGCGGCGGCGAGGCACTGTGGCGCGGGGCGGCGGCGAGGCGCTGCGGGGTGGGGCAGCGGCGGCTGTGGCGGCGTCGGTTGGTGGTGGTGGCGGCTCGGGGCGGGAGTATATAAAGGTGGGGGGGGCTCGGCTTGGAGGAGCGGCGAAGGCGGCGGCGAAGAGGAGTTCCGGCCGGACTCCTCGTCCGAGTCGGCGGCGGCGCGCGCGCGAGGGAAGGCGGCGGTGCGGGGGGCGGTTGGGCCGGCCCGGCTGGGTTTCGGCCCAGTCGGCGCTTGGGAATTTGTTTTAATAATAATTCCGCCGAACAGAAAATAAATCATAGAAAATAAAATAAAAAAAATCTAAAAATGCCAAAACAAATTTTCACCGTCTAAATAAAATATTTAGAACAAGATGAACATTTTCTTGGCCCTAAAATGCAGTTTTGAAAACGTGCAATTTTTCTTGCAAATAAAATCAAATAAATGATTTTAATATTTTCCTCCAATATTTCAATTATTTTGGAGAAGTCATATTATCTCCTCTCATATATTAATATGCAATATTTTCGGAGAGAAAAATAATTAAAATCAAAATCCTCGTTTCAATATTTGATATAAGTCAAATATGGAATCTGGGAAATCCCCAACTCTCTCCGAGGGTCCTTGAGTTGCTTAGGATTTCGAGGATTGCGAAACAAACATGCAATAAAATATGATATGCAAGAATGACCTATGTATAATATTCCAAATTGAAAGTTTGGGATGTTACAAACCTACCCCCCTTAAGATGAATCTCGCCCTCGAGATTCAGGTTGGCTAGAAAATAGGTTTGGGTGGTCTTTGCGAAGGTCATCCTCTCGTTCCAAGGTGGCTTCATCCTCAGTATGGTGGCTCCATTGAACTTTGCAAAACTTGATGACCTTGCTGCGGGTGACTCAACTGGCAAACTCCAAAATCTTGACTGGCTTCTCCTCATACGTCAAATCATTGTCCAACGGAATCGCCTCCAAGGGTACGGTATCTCTTAGTGGTATGTCGGCCATCTCAGCATGACACTTCTTCAACTGGGAAATGTGAAACACATCGTGAACTCCTGACAGTCCTTCAGGTAACTCCAACTTGTAGGCAACTTCTCGCATCCGTTCCAAAACACAATATGGTCCTACAAGTCTCGAGGCTAACTTTCCCTTAACTCCAAAACATTTCACTCCTTGCAAAGGTGATACTCGCCGATATGCTCTGTCTCCAATTTCATAGGTTACCTCCTTGCGTTTTGAGTTTGCAAAACTCTTCTGCCTGGACTATGCAATCTTTAGTCTATCACGAATCAACTTAACCTTCTCTTTAGACTCCTTGATCAAGTCTGGTCCAAACAACTGTCGGTCTCCTACTTCATCCCACATTAACGGCGTTCGGCACCTTTGTCCGTACAGGGCTTCGAACGGTGCCATCTTCAAACTGGCTTGGTAGCTATTGTTGTATGAGAACTCTACGTAAGGCAAATTGTCATCCCAACTAGATCCATAATCTAGTGCACAGGCTCTCAACATGTCCTCCAGAATCTGATTGACTCTCTCGGTCTGTCCATCCGTCTACGGGTGAAATGCTGTACTGAACTCCAATCTCGTACCCAAAGTCTGGTGTGACTGATGCCAAAACTTTGAAGTAAACTGTGTTCCTCTATCTGATACGATGGTCCTCGGAACTCCATGCAGACATACGATCCTGGACATATATATCTTGGCCAACTTCGCACTTGTATAAGTTGTTTTCACTGGGATAAAATGTTCCACTTTGGTCAAACAGTCAACTACTACCCATATGGAATCATATCCTGATTTGGTCCTGGGTAAACCGGTGATAAAATCCATGCCATGTTTATCCCACTTCCATTCGGGTATCGGCATAGGCTGTAACAATCCTGCCGGCTTTTGATGCTCTGCCTTCACTCTCTGACATACATCACATACGGCTACATACTCGGCAATATCCTTCTTCATACCTGTCCACCAAAAACGTTCCTTCAAAGCCAAATACATCTTGGTGTTTCCGGGGTGTATCGAGTATGGTGAGTCATGATCCTCCTGTAGTATTAACTTCCTGATATCTGTCTTATTGGGCACGTATATCCGGTCCTCAAACCATAAGGTATCATGCTCATCCTCACGAAAACCCTTGGCCTTTCCTTTGCTCATCTTCTCCTTTATCTCAGCAATCTCTTTGTCTTCCTTCTGAGCTTCTCGAATCTTTCCCAAGAATGTAGACTGAACCTCCATTGTTGCAACAAAACCTCTAGGAACAATCTCTAATCGAAGTTCCATGATATCCTCTACTAACTCCTTTGGCACTCCCTTACTCGCAAGGATATTAGCATAACTCTTCCGGCTCAAAGCGTCGGCTACGACATTAGCCTTTCCTAGATGATAGTGCAACTTCATGTCATAATCCTTTATAAGCTCCAACCGTCTCCTTTGGCTAAGGTTCAGTTCCTTCTGTGTGAAGATGTACTTCAAACTTTTATGATCCGTGTACACATCACAACGGTTTCCAATAAGGTAATGTCTCCAAGTCTTCAATGCATGCACTACAGCTGCTAACTCCAAATCATGCGTGGCATAATTCAACTCGTGAGGTTTTAGTTGTCACGAGGCATACGAAACAACTCTTCCGTCCTGCATAAGCACACATCCAAGTCCCAAGCGAGAGGCGTCACAATACACTTGGAAATCCTTATGTATATCTGGCAACGTCAGCACTGGGGCTGTAGTCAAACGTTTCTTCAACTCCTAAAAACTTGTCTCGCAGTCTTCTGTCCATTAAAACTTGGTATCCTTCTTTAATAACTCCGTCATTGGCTTCGCAATCTTGGAAAAATTCTCAATGAATCTCCGATAGTATCCTGCGAGTCCAAGAAAACTGCGGATCTCGCTAACTGAAGTGGGTGCTATCCATTCAGTGACTGACTGAACCTTGCTGAGGTCTACTACTATACCTTCTCCTGATATAACATGTCCAAGGAATCCGACTTCCTTCAACCAAAACTCGCATTTGCTGAACTTGGCATACAATTGGTGTTCCCTTAGTTTCTCGAGAACTAAACACAAATGCTCCTTGTGTTCCTCTTCATTCCTCGAATATACCATGATATCATCAATGAACACCACAACAAACTTATCCAAATACTCCATGAACACCTTGTTCATCATGCTCATGAAATAGGCAGGGGCGTTGGTCAGTCCAAACAACATGACCGTATACTCGTATAATCCGTAACGCGTGGTGAATGCTATCTTTGGTATATCTTTCTCTCGAATCTTCAACTGATGGTCTCCCGATTGCAAATCGATCTTAGAAAACACCTTAGCTCCTTGCAGCTGATCAAACAGATAATTGATCATCGGCAGTGGGTACTTGTTCTTGATCGTTACTTCATTCAAGGCCCGATAATCAACAACCATTCTTAGGGATTTATCCTTCTTCTCCACCAAAAGCACTGGGGCTCCCCAAGGTGATGAACTCCTTCGAATGTATCCTTTCTCCAACAACTCCTTGATCTATTTCTTAATTTCCTCCAGATCATTCGCGGGCATCCGATAGGGTCTCTTGGATATTGGCCCGGTACCTGGCAGTAGCTCTATCAAAAACTCGATGTCTCGATCCGGTGGCATGCCTGGTAACTCCTCTGGAAAAACATCCGGGTAATCCCTCACTACAGGCACTTCCTCCTGAACAACTTCCATGAGGGTATTCACTTGGCTCCTCCTAGACACATGCCTAGATACATACTTAATCCTTTTTCCCTCCGGGGTGGTGAGATAAATTGACTTACTAGCACAGTCAATACTTCCTCCATACTTTGACATCTAGTCCATGCCTAATATCACATCCAATCCTTGTGACTCCAAGATAGTTAGGTCGGACGAAAAAACATGGGTGCCAATGGTTAGGGGTATCTGGTCACACCATCGACTAGCCATGTACTCTACTCCAGGTGAACTTACTAACAGAGGGGTCCTAAGGGTTTGGGTTGGTAGTTTAAACTTATCCACAAATCCCCTTGATATGTATGAATGCGATGCACCAGTATCAAATAGAACAAGAGCGGTAAATGACTTTAACCAAAAACTTACCTATTACCGCGTCCGGCTGCTCTTCAACCTCCTCCACGTTAACGTGGTTCACTTGTCCTTTGTTGAATGGATTGGGCTTCTTCCCAGCGCTCCCATTTCCATTTCCATTCTTTCCTTCAGAGCACTTCGTGGCATAGTGTCCAGTCTTCCCACACTTGAAACAAGTAACGTGACTTAGGTCTCTCTTGGTGGGTGTGGCTGGATTGGGGCGGTTCTGATTGTTACTTGCTCCATTCCCATTCCCATTCCTTGGGTCAGTATGATTATGGTTAGTTCCTCCATTATGGTTATGGCCTCCATGGGTATGAACAAGTCCTCCCGAGTACGGGGTTAGGCAAGGCTTCTGCTGAGCTCCTGAGTTATACCTCCCTTGTCCATATTTCCTCTTACGGCTCTCAATCTGCTGGTGCTTCCCTTCAATCATAAGAGCCATATCTACCAACTCCTGGTAGTTGGTGAATGTTGCCACCATCAACTACATACTCATCTCATCATTCAGCCCTTCCATAAACTTCTCCTGCTTTGCGGCATCTGTGGCCACATCATCAGGGGCATAGCGAGATAACTTGGTAAACTCATCCACGTACTGAGCCACAGTATGGTTCCCCTAGCGTAAGTTGCGAAACTCACGCTTCTTCATACTCATAGCTCCAGTGGAGACATGGGCTGTACGGAAAGCTTGCTGAAATTGGTCCCATGTCACTGTGGCTATAGGGTAGGTGACAGTGTAATTCTCCCACCATGATGCTGCTGGTCCATCCAACTGATGTGCAGCAAAACGCACCTTCTCAGCATTAGTACATCCTGCAGTGGTCAACTCCCTTCCAATCTTGTGGAGCCAATCATCTGCTACTCTAGGCTCGGTGCTACTGGAAAACACCGGCAGTTGCAACCTCAGAAAACAGGCTAAGTTGTCAACTGGTGGTGGTGGATTATTGTTGTTGTTGCCCTGATTCTGAACTAACAACTGCATCAGGGTATTCTGCTGCTGAATCAACTGAGTGAGCTCGGGTGGGAATGCAAATCCGGGGTCACGTCTCAGAGGCATCTGATGGGTTTTAGAGGGGAGAGATTAGAATAGAATGAGGTCTAATGAGAAAGCACTACCCATATGCACATGAGACAAACACAATCATTTCACTCAATCAAACAAGCAAGGGCATACAATCGATCTAACTATCGCAAAAGTGCTCGGACTACTCTATTTACATGGTGGAATACTACTACTGATGTGGTGGTCTACTAAAAATATTCCTCGGTTGCAGACTCCATGATATCTGCTCCAGCTTCATCTTCAAAGTCATCATCGCTCAGGTCAGTCTCGGTGTCGTCGATGATGATGTAGTCCTCCGGGCGAATCTCCTTGGGTTCTTCTTCTTCTACTGGAGTGGGGTCTCCCATAAATATTCCGATCTTCTTAATCAGGTCGTCATTCTTCTCTAGTAGTGTCGCAATTTCCTCCTCATATCCATCGCGTGTAGACTTAAGTTCTTCTTCTAGCTCAATGATCCTTGTCTTCGCCTTCTTCAAATCTATCATGTCTGCGCACATCTGATTCTCCTGGCGTCAAATGTGTTGGTTTAGTTCCTGGATGAAAGCTGCAATTGATCTATCCTTCCTGGTTCTGATCATCTCCCATTGCTCGTCTCGGCGCCCACATATCTGGTAGATAGTGTCCTTAAGATCCTTGTGATATACTTCTCGAATGCATCCCATGGTGATGTGAGCTGCCATACTCTTTCCTAAACTCCAGGTTGGTGCGTCGAAGGAAAATTCTATGGGTTTAGTGACTGGCATGAAGGTCCTTCCTGGAATTTGAACTTGAATCATCCATCGCTCCTCTTTTGGTAAAGTGGCGTTGTATGTCCTGGTGAAGCTTGGTATTCCTCTATTCAAGTACCTAGTGACTTCCTTCAAGTGTCGTCCAAAAGGTGGGTCTTCATCCGGTTGTGCAAAATTGTTCTTCATCTCCGCCATCCTAAAGAGTAGAAAATGGAGAGGAGTCAAAAATGAGAAGAGAATAGTGATCTAGGGCTTTATCTTAGTGGTCGTTTCCTACACTCAGCGTGTGCTCTGATACCATCTTTGTAGCGACCCGACCTCAAACGGTCAAGTCTCTGTGCTTCAGTGTCATCCCTGGATTGGTAATGCTAACACACACAGTACTCGAAGGATTTATAACAGAGTAGCAATCAAACACTTATTACATCGGATGTCTCAAAAGAGAACTTATTACAATAAATATGGCTTAAGGCCATCTAATACGATAATAGCGGAAGGCTTGGAAGATAAAGTGAGTCAATCAACTCCAACGGCATAGCTGAGCTGCACGGCAATGACCTAACGAACCTTACTCCTCGTTTGAAAAGTCTGCAACATAATATGTTGCAGCCCGAAAACGGGTCAGCACATGGAATATGCTGGCAAAGTAACAAAGTAGAGCAAGAACAGAATAAAGCTATCACTACATGCTTATTTGGCTGGTGGAAAGCTCTATGGTTACAGTTTTGTGAAAAGACAATTTTTTTCCTACAACAAAGGAATAGATTTTAAATTTTACTATCATGGTAGTTGAAACATCATTGAGAAGGTTCCTCCAACTCAATCCCAATTAAAGTGGTTAACAACCCAACATTATTAATTAAGAGTGATGAGATACTTAAGATACTCCAAGTACTAGATACTCAAGATTTGTCCATGACCGGGGACACGGCTAACCATGATTAGTTTATACACTCTGCAGAGGTTTGCGCACTTTTCCCGACAAGACTCGATCGCCTCCGTTGGATTTCTCGCACTACATGGTGTTTGAGAAACGGATGACCGAGACAACGTCTTTCAGAAACATTAACTCTCTACTCCGGATAGACCATACCAAACCTACAAACCCACTACCTGCTGATCTACCTCTTCAAGAGCTTCACATAACTTACTCAACTATGCTAGAGCCCATATTAGCTTGTGGCTGCACACGGAAGTTTCTAGCATGAATAATCTCAGTTCCCTTTGAGCCTGGGTGGTGGTCCATAGGAAGATCACACGGGTACTCCGGAATTTCCAAAAATATAGGCAACACTGGGTACTCTAGGTGCCTCACTCCACCCAGATGTAAATTTAAGTTGCCACCTTAAGTTGAACCATTAATTAACAATCTCACATCTGTCATGGATTTCACTCACCCAAACCACGTCTATGAGCATAGCATAGCAATATAAGCAAAGCGTAGAAGTAACTCCCAGGGGTTTGAATGTAACAGGGCAATAGGTTCTACCTCATCAACTACTTCCCAACCCACATGTTAAATGACATCCTAACCATGCAATGTTTGAGGATTGGAACTAATGCATAAAATCTGGGTGATAAAGGGATGTGATCAAATTGTTACTTGCCTTGCTGACGATCCGTGTAACCTATAGACTCCAAATAACATGCTTCGCACTCCGAGAATTCTATCGCAGACAAACAATAGCATACATAAGCAACTAACAAACAAGCACGGGTAAAACTCAAATAAGAAGATCTAACCGGAAAGTTCAACTTAAGAACTCCGGTTTGCAAAAAGAATCAAACCAAACGGAGCAACGAAACTGAATTAAGGTCAAATTTTACAGTACCAAAATCTTGTTCGAGTTGATTAAGCGGAAAGAGGGTCTTGAGATGAAGATCTAGGCGTTTGAATCGCCTGATTCCGACTAACGAGCGAAAAGAAAAACTAAAACGAAAATCGGATCAGAAATCACGATCAGAAATAATCGTGGATTAATCCGATAAAAGAAAACTGACGAACAGGCTAATGAACGAGCGTTCGTTATCTGTAACTAACGTGCGAAAACCGTTCGTTAAAACGAACGTACGAACAAAAGTCCGCTAAAAAGAAAAACCGGGAAAAACCGGCAAACTGATCTAAAAAAACGAACTAGGGTTTTCTAAAAAAACCGAAATGGTTTCTTAAAAAAACAGCGGTGAACGGCTACCTTGTCGGGTCCGGCGAGACGCGGGCTCTGGCGGGGCTGCGGCGGCGGGGCAAGGCGGCGGCGAGGCGCTGCGGCGTGGGGCGGCGGCGGGGCTGCAGCGGCGGCGGTTGGTGGTGGTGGCGGCTCGGGGCGGGAGTATATAAAGGGGGGCGACTTGGCTTGGAGGATGGGCCAAGGCGGCGGCGAAGAGGAGTCCCGGCTGGACTCCTTGTCCGAGTCGGCGGCGGCGCGCGCTCGAGGGAAGGCGGCGGCGCGGGGGCGGTTGGGCCGGCCCGGTTGGGTTTCGGCCCAGTCGGCGCTTGGGAGTTTTTTTTAAATAATAATTCCGCCGAACAGAAAATAAATCCTAGAAAATAAAATAAAAATCTAAAAATGCCAAAACAAATTTTCACCGTCTGAATAAAATATTTAGAACAAGATGAACATTTTCTTGGCCCTAAAATGCAGTTTTGAAAACATGCAATTTTTCTAATGCAAATAAAATCAAATAAATGATTTTAATTTTTTCCTCCAATATTTCAGTTATTTTGAAGAAGTCATATTATCTCATCTCATATATTAATATGAAATATTTTCGGAGAGAAAACTAATTAAAACCAAAATCCTCGTTTCAATATTTGATATAAGTCAAATATGGAATCTGGGAAATCCCCAACTCTCTCCGAGGGTCCTTGAGTTGCTTAGGATTTCGAGGATTGCGAAACGAACATGCAATAAAATATGATATGCAAGAATGACCTATCTATAACATTCCAAATTGAAAATTTGGGATGTTACATAGTTGTGGATTGTAGAAATACTTGTGTTGAAGTTTGGGATTCCCATAGCATGCACGTGTGGTGAACCGTTATGTAACGAAGTTGGAGCATGAGGTATTTATTGATTGTCTTCCTTATGAGTGGCGGTCGGGATGAGTGATGGTCTTTTCCTACCAATCTATCCACCTAGGAGCATGCACATAGTACTTTGTTTCGATGGCTAATAGATTTTTGCAATAAGTATGTGAGTTCTTTATGAATAATGTTGAGTCCATGGATTATACACACTCTCACCCTTCCATCATTGCTAGCCTCTTCGGTACCGTGCATTGCCCTTTCTCACCTTGAGAGTCGGTGCAAACTTCGCCGGTGCATCCAAAGCCCGTGATATGATACGCTCTATCGCACATAAGCCTCCTTATATCTTCCTCAAAACAGCCACCATACCTACCTATTATGGCATTTCCATAGCCATTCTGAGATATATTGCCATGCAACTTCCATCATCATCATACACATGACTTGAGCATTCATTGTCATATTGCTTTGCATGATCAGAAGAGAGCTAGCATGATGTTTTCATGGCTTGTCCGTTTTTTATGTCATTGCTACGCTAGATCATTGCACATCCCGGTACACCGCCGGAGGCATTCATATAGAGTCATATTTTGTTCTAGTATCGAGTTGTAATATTGAGTTGTAAGTAAATAAAAGTGTGATGATCATCATTATTAGAACATTGTCCCATGTGAGGTTATCAAAATAAAAGTGGCCAAAGAAGCCCCCCCCCCCAAAAAAAGAGAGGCCAAAGAAGCCTTAAAAAAATAAAAAAGAGAAAAAAATAAAAAAAATGAGAGAAAATAGAGAAGGGACAATGTTACTATCCATTGACCACACTTGTGCTTTAGAGTAGCACCATGTTCTTCATATAGAGAGTCTCTTGAGTTATCACTTTCATATACTAGTGGGAATTTTCATTATAGAACTTGGCTTGTATATTCCAACGATGGGATTCCTCAAATGCCCTATGTCTTCATGAGCGAGCAAGTTGGATGCACACCCACTTAGTTTTCAGTTTGAGCTTTCATACACTTATAGCTCTAGTGCATCTGTTGCATGGCAATCCCTACTCCTCGCATTGACATCAATTGATGGGCATCTCCATAGCGCGTTGACAAGCCGCGTTGATGTGAGACTTTCTCCATTTTTGTCTTCTCCACACAAGCTCCACCATCATATTCTATTCCACCTATAGTGCTATATCCATGGCTCACGCTCATGTATTGTGTGAAAGTTGAAAAGGTTTGAGAACATCAAAAGTATGAAACAATTGCTTGGCTTGTCATCAAGGTTGTGCATGACTTGAATGCTTCGTGTGGTGAAGATGGAGCATAGCCAGACCATATGATTTTGTAGGGATAACTTTCTTTAGCCATGTTATTTTGAAAAGGCATGATTTCTTTATTAGTATGCTTGAAGTATTATCTATTTATATATAAAAAGTGCTTGACGAGCTAACCAAAGAAAAGAAAATTACGCTAGAAATTACCACAAAAATTAGAAACATCTAACCGTTAATTTAATAGGTAGAAAACTTTATCACCATTAGATTAGATTCAACTTGAAAATTATCCACCATTGCCATTATAATGTAGCAAATCGTCCCTTTTTACGCTAGAAATTACCACAAAAATTAGAAACATCTAATCGTTAATTTAATAGGTAGAAAACTTTATCACCGTTAGATTAGATTCAACTTGAAAATTACCCACCATTGCCATTATAATGTAGCAAATCGTCCCTTTCCCCATCTCTTATCTTTTTTTCCTCTAGAAAATCATATCCGGTGAACAACCAAACGAGAAGAAACGAGCTAAAAAAAGATCACAACAAACCCTAGCTTGGCTACGCCATCCTCATGGCCATTGGATTTGCGGCTTTCAGGCGAAGAACAAGCGCAGATAGGGCTAAAAGGCACATGTCGCCTCCTTCGAGGTGGCTTCCTTTACCAATATGCAGCATGCATGAGCTGCGGCCAAGGGCAAGGTATGTACGTTGATGGATTCTTCCCAAATATCCAACCCTACAATGATCAATTGCATGCATGCCATTTTGTATTTTTGCCATATCATATACGCTGATCTCACAGACCATTTTTTGGTCTGTCCCGAGTTCTTTACACAAATCTTACAATCAATCTCACGATCTCATAAACAAAACTCACCATAGGTTCAACTCATACCATCACAAGCAACCCTCCAACTTTTTTTCTTGTCATTCTTGCCGATGATGTACTATTATTCCAAATCAATATACATCACCATTATGGCTTTCCCTAAAAAAAGAACTCTCACGAGCCAGTGCCCCAATCTCCTCGATTGTGCCATCCTCCTTGATTGTGCCATCGGCTCCATCAGGTTTTCCTAAAACAGACCTCTAAAAAAGAACTCTCACGAGCGAGTGCCCCAATCTGCTCAATTGTGTGCCGACGATTCCATCAGGTGAGCAGATCACCTCCAGCAGGTGGACCATCTGCAGAGATCATATAGAACTGACATAAAGTTCAATATTTTCTTAAAAGTAATAGCATAAATGGCAGAACAACTAATGTCTTCAATTCAAGGTATGACAACACAATCAAAAGCTTTTAATTCATGTAAAATGGCTTTTTAAACTTCTCCTAAGTTCCCCTTGTGGATTTTCAGTCATTGTTGTACATCAACTTCTCATCCTCAATTGCAATCTTATCTTATTCTTAGATTTCAATATTTCTTAACAGCAAGAACATAATCAGTAATATAATGCACGTCTTCAATTCAAGGTGTGGCAACACAATCAAATGCTTTTAGTTCGTAAAGAGGTGGAAGAAAGAACTACATGCACAATATCAGATTGTACAACTCCATGTTCGCTTCCACATAAATGGGAGGAGAGGTAGACACAGAAAAAATGGTCCTATGCCTTATGTATTTGGAATGAATGGCCAAAAATATCACAGATAGGTACTCTACTACCTGAAGGTAAAGACAAACCACGCACGGCGTAGTTGCACACCTATGCCACTACAAATGAGGTAAGAATCAAAGTTGATGCATCAACATCAGAAGATAAAAGGGAATCAATAGATCCTCCCATTGTTAAGGACTTTAAAAATATATTGGATAAAGATAATAGACTAGCAAAAACACTCAGAATGGCAAGGGATGAATTCAAAGGTGACTATCCACGTGAGATTAACACGACATGACATACCATCTGCAACTAAAGTACCAGACTTGAACTATCACAATGTGAGATTAGCATGACATGACATGCCATCTGCAACTGAAGTAGCAGCCTTGATTATCAATGATACAACAGAGAATGGAAAGTACATGATATCATTGTTTAGTACAAAGACATGAGACCAAGAAGAATATCTGAGAACCATTCAAAATTCATGGTTGTGCAGTATCCATTGTTATTCCACTACGGAGAAGATGGGTACAGAGGAAATATACATTGCACAATAAAAGAAGGTGCAAAATGCAAGAGAAAGCATGTAAACACTTGCTGGTGTGTGAAAAGCTTAAATTGCAGTTCAATATGGATGCCTTTGCAGGAATTTTGCAGTAGTGTAGTACAAATAGACTGCATGAAAAGACATAAAGGAAACCTAAGAACGCAATTATATGCTGGCTTGCAACACACAATAGACAGAGGAGATGCAAGGGCTGCCCAGGTATGAAGGACAATACTATTGTCATGTGCCATTGATGTCTACTACACAAACTTCTTCTTGTAGATGTTGTTGGGCCTCCAAGTGCAGAGGTTTGTAGGACAGTAGCAAATTTCCCTCAAGTGGATGACCTAAGGTTTATCAATCCGTAGGAGGCGTAGGATGAAGATGGTCTCTCTCAAGCAACCCTGCAACCAAATAACAAAGAGTCTCTTATGTCCCCAACACACCCAATACAATGGTAAATTGTATAGGTGCACTAGTTCGGCGAAGAGATGGTGATACAAGTGCAATATGGATGGTAGATTGCTACCTCTTGAGCACTGTGTTGGGTTTCCTTGAAGAGGAAAGGATGATGCAGCAAAGTACATGAGTATTTCCCTCAGCTTTTGAGAACCAAGGTATCAATCGAGTAGGAGGTTACGCACGCGTCCCTAGTACCTGCACAAAGCAAATAACTCCTCGCAACCAACGCGATAAGGGGTTGTCAATCCCTTCATGGTCACTTATGAGAGTGAGATCTGATAGATATGATAAGATAATATTTTTGGTATTTTTGTGATAAAGATGAAAAGTAAAATAAAAGCAAAGTAAAAAAGCAAAGGAAATAACTAAGTATTGGAAGATTAATATGATGAAGATAGACGCGGGGGCCATAGGTTTCACTAGTGGCTTCTCTCAAGAGCATAAGTATTTTACGGTGGGTGAATGAATTACTGTTGAGCAATCGACATAATTGAGCATAGTTATGAGAATATCTAGGTATGATCATGTATATAGGCATCACGTCCGAGACAAGTAGACCGACTCCTGCCTGCATCTACTACTATTACTCCACTCATCGACCGCTATCCAGCATGCATCTAGAGTATTAAGTTCATGGAAACAGAGTAACACCTTAAGCAAGATGACATGATGTAGAGGGATAAATTCATGCAATATGATAAAAAAACCCCATCTTGTTATCCTCGATGGCACAATACAATACGTGCCTTGCTGCCCCTACTGTCACTGTTAAAGGACACCGCAAGATTGAACTGAAAGCTAAGCACTTCTCCCATTGCAAGAAAGATCAATCTAGTAGGCCAAACCAAACTGATAACTCGAAGAGACTTGCAAAGATAACCAATCATACATAAAAGAATTGAGAGAAGATTCAAATATTGTTCATAGATAATCTTGATCATAAACCCACAATTCATCGGTCTCAACAAACACACCGCAAAAACAAGATCACATCGAATAGATCTCCACAAGAGAGAGGGAGAACATTGTATTGAGATCCAAAAAGAGAGAAGAAGTCATGTAGCTAATTACTATGGACCCGAAGGTCTAAGGTAAACTACTCACACTTCATCGAAGAGGCTATGGTGTTGATGTAGAAGCCCTTCGTGATGGATGCACCCTCCGGCGGAGCTCCGGAACAGGCCCCAAGATGGGATCTCGTGGATACAAGAAGTTACGACGGTGGAATTAGGGTTTTGGCTCCGTATCTGATCGTTTGGGGTACGTAGGTATACATAGGAGGAAGAAGTACGTCGGTGGAGCAACAGGGGGCCCACGAGGGTGGAGGGCGCGCCTGGGGGGTAGGTGCACCCCCTACCTCGTGGCCTCCCTGTTGGTTGCTTGATGTAGGGTCCAAGTCTCCTGGGTCTTGTTCGGTGAGAAAATCACGTCTCGAAGGTTTCATTCCATTTGGACTCTGTTTGATATTCCTTTTCTTTGAAACCCTATAATAGGCAAAAAAACAAAAATTCTGGGCTGGGCCTCCGGTTAATAGGTTAGTCCCAAAAATAATGTAAAAGTGGATAATAAAGCCCAATAATGTCCAAAATAGTAGATAATATAGCATCGAGCAATCAAAAATTATAGATACGTTGGAGACGTATCAAGCATCCCCAAGCTTAATTCCTGCTCGTCCTCGAGTAGGTAAATGATAAAAAAAGATAATTTTTTATGTGGAATGCTACTTGGCATAAGTTTCATGTAATTCTTATTAATTGTGGTATGAATATTCAGATCCGAAAGATTCAAGATAAAAGTTTAATATTGACATAAAAATAATAATACTTCAAGCATACTAACAAAGCAAACATGTCTTCTCAAAATAACATGGAAAAAAAGTTATCCCTACAAAATCATATAGTCTGGCTATGCTCTATCTTCACCACACAAAATATTTAAATCATGCACAACCCCTATGACAAGCCAAGCAATTGTTTCATACTTTTGACATTCTCAAACCTTTTCAATCTTCACGCAATACATGAGCGTGAGCCATGGATATAGCACTATATGTGGAATAGAATGGTGGTTGTGGAGAAGACAAAAAAGGAGAAGATAGTCTCACATCAACTAGGCGTATCAACGGGCTATGGAGATGCCCATCAATAGATATCAATGTGAGTGAGTAGGGATTGCCATGCAATGGATGCACTAGAGCTATAAGTATATGAAAGCTCAACAAAAGAAACTAAGTGGGTGTGCATCCAACTTGCTTGCTCATGAAGACCTAGGGAAATGAGAGACTCTCTATCATGAATATCATGGTGCTACTTTGAAGCACAAGTGTGGTAAAGGATAGTAACATTGCCCCTTCTCTCTTTTTCTCTCATTTTTTTATCTGGGCCTTTTCTCTTTTTTATGGCCTCTTTTCTTTCTCTCTTTTTTATTTATTTTTCGTCCGGAATCTCATCCCGACTTGTGGGGGAATCATAGTCTCCATCATCCTTTCCTCACTAGGACAATGCTCTAATAATGATGATCATCACACTTTTATTTTCTTACAACTAAACAATTGCAACTCGATACTTAGAACAAAATATGACTCTATATGAATGCCTCCGGCGGTGTACCGGGATATGCAATGAATCAAAAGTGACATGTATGAAAGAATTATGAATGGTGGCTTTGCCACAAATACGATGTCAAGTACATGATCATGCTAAGCAATATGACAATGATGGAGTGTGTCATAATAAACGGAACGATGGAAAGTTGCATGGCAATATATCTCGGAATGGCTATGGAAATGCCATAATAGGTTGGTATGGTGGCTGTTTTGAGGAAGGTATATGGTGGGTGTATGATACCGGCGAAAAGTGCGCGGTATTAGAGAGGCTAGCAATGGTGGAAGGAAGAAAAGTGCGTATAACCCATGGACTCAACATTAGTCATAAACAACTCATATACTTATTGCAAAAATCTACAAGTAATCAAAGAAAAGTATTACGCGCATGCTCCTAGGGGGATAGATTTGTAGGAAAAGACCATCGCTCGTCCCCGACCGCCACTCATAAGGAAGACAATCAAAAAATAAATCATGCTCCGACTTCATCACATAACGGTTCACCATACGTGCATGCTACGGGAATCATAATATTTAACACAAGTATTTCTCAAATTCACAACTACTGAACTAGCACAACTTTAATATCATCATCTCCATATCTCTAAACAATTATCAAGTATCAAACTTCTCATAGCATTCAACACACTCATAAGAAAGTTTTTACTATTCTTGAATACCAAGCATATTAGGATTATTAAAGCAAATTACCATGCTATTTAAGACTCTCAAAATAATCTAAGTGAAGCATGAGAGATCAATAGTTTCTATAAAACAATTCCACCACCGTGCTCTAAAAAATATAAGTGAAGTACTAGAGCAAAATTATATAACTCAAAAGATATAAGTGAAGCACATAGAGTATTCTAAAAAATTCCAAATCATGTATGGCTCTCTCAAAAGGTGTGTACATCAAGGATGATTGTGGTAAACTAAAAATCAAAGACTCAAATCATACAAGACGCTCCAAGAAAAACACATATCATGTGGTGAATAAAAATATAGCTCCAAGTAAAGTTACCGATAGAAGTACACGAAAGAGGGGATGCCGTCCGGGGCATCCCCAAGCTTTGGCTTTTAGGTGTCCTTAGATTATCTTGGGGGTGCCATGGGCATCCCCAAGCTTAGGCTCTTGAAACTCCTAGTTCCATAATCCATCAAATCTTTACCCAAAACTTGAAAACTTCACAACACAAAACTTAATGTAGAATATCTCGTGAGCTCCGTTAGCGGAAGAAAACAAAAGACCACTTCAAGTTACTGTAATTAACTCATTATTTATTTATATTGGTGTTAAAACTACTGTATTCCAACTTCTCTATGGTTTATAAACTATTTTACTAGCCATAGATTCATCAAAATGAGCAAACAACACACGAAAAACAGAATCTGTCAAAAACAGAACAGTCTATAGTAATCTGTATCTAGCACAAGACTGGAACCCCAAAAATTCTAAAATAAATTTCTGGACTTGAGGAATTTATCTATTAATCATCTTCAAAAATAATTAACTAAATAGCAATGTCCATATAAAAATGGCAGCAGTTCTCGTGAGCGCTAAAGTTTCTGTTTTTTACAGCAAGATATCAAGACTTTCCCCAAGTCTTCCCAACGGTTCTACTTGGCACAAACACTAATTAACCACAAAAAACACAACCAAAACAGAGGCTAGGTAAATTATTTATTACTAAACAGGAGAAAAAATCAAGGAATAAAAATAAAATTGGGTTGCCTCCCAACAAGCGCTATCGTTTAACGCCCCTACCTAGGCATAAAAAGCAAGGATAGATCTAGGTATTGCCATCTTTGGTAGGCAATCCATAAGTGGCTCTCATAATAGATTCATAAGGTAATTTAATTTTATTTCTAGGAAAGTGTTCCATACCTTTCCTTAACAGAAATTGGAATCTAATATTTCCTTCCTTCATATCAATAATTGCACCAATCGTTCTAAGGAAAGGTCTACCAAGAATAATAGGACATGAAGGATTGCAATCTATGTCAATAACGATAAAATCTATGGGCACATAATTCCTATTTGCAACAATAAGAACATCATTAATTCTTCCCATAGGTTTCTTAATAGTGGAATCCGCAAGGTGCAAGTTTAGAGAGTAATCATCAAAATCACGGAAACCTAACAAATCACACAAAGTCTTTGGAATCGTGGAAACACTAGAACCCAAATCACACAAAGCATAGCATTCATGATTTTTAATAGTAGGTTCCCACTCCTCATAAAGTTTTCTACGGATAGAAACTTCCAACTCAAGTTTTTCTTCATAAGATTGCATCAAGGCATCAACGATATGTTTACTAAACGATTTATTTTGACTATAAGCATGAGGAGAATTTAGCACGGATTGCAACAAGGAAATACAATAAATCAAAGAGCAATTTTAATTATTAAATTCCTTGAAATCCAAAATAGTGGGTTTAGCAACATCTAGGGTTTCAATTTCTTTAATCCCACTTTCATCAAGTTTAGCATCAAGATCTAAAAACTCCAAATTTTTGGAACGCCTTCTAGGTAAAGGTGGATCATATTCAGTCCCATCATTATCAAGATTCATATTGCAAAACAAATATTTAATAGGGGACACATCAATAACTTTTAGATCTTCATCTTTATTTTCATAGGAACTAGAAGAACACGCTCTTATAAAGGCATCTTTCTTAGCACGCATCCTAGCAGTTCTTTCTTTGCACTCATCAATGGAAATTCTCATGGATTTGAGAGACTCATTGATATCATGCTTAGGAGGAATAGATCTAAGTTTCAAAGAATCAACATCAAGAGAAATTCTATCAATGTTCCTAGCCAACTCATCAATCTTAAGCAATTTTTCTTCAATCAAAGCATTGAAATTCTTTTGTGAAGTAATAAATTCTTTAATATTAGATTCAAAATCAGAGGGCGTCTTATTATAATTTCCATAAGAATTGTTGTAGGAATTACCATAATTATTAGAGGAATTACTAGGATAAGGCCTAGGATTAAAATTTCCTCTATACGCGTTGTTAGCAAAATTGTTCCTACCAACAAAATTCACATCCATGGATTCATTATTATTCTCAATCAAAGTAGACAAGGGCATATCATTAGGATCAGAAGAAACACTCCTACTAGCAAATAATTTCATAAGTTCATCCATATTTCCACTCAAAACATTAATTTCTTCTATCGCATGCACCTTTTTATTAGTAGATCTTTCAGTTGCCATTAAGAATAATTAACCATAATATTATCTAGGAGTTTAGTAGCTTCTCCTAAAGTGATTTCCATAAAAGTGCCTCCCGCGGTCGAATCTAAAAGATTTATAGAAGCAAAATTCAATTCGGCATAATTTTTTTGTATAATCATCCACAAATTCAAACCATGAGTAGGGCAATTATGTATCATTAATTTCATCCTCTCCCAAGCTTGTGCAACATGTTCATGATCAAGTTGCCTAAAATTCACAATATCATTTCTAAGGGAGGTAATCTTAGCGGGAGGAAAATACTTAGAGATAAAAGCATCTTTGCACTTGTTCCAAGAATCAATACTATTTTTAGGCAAAGATGAAAACCAAGCTTTAGCACGATCTCTAAGCGAAAAAGGAAATAGCTTCAATTTAACAATATCATTATCCACATCTTTCTTCTTTTGCATATCACACAAATCAACAAAGCTATTTAGATGGGTAGCGGCATCTTCACTAGGAAGGCCAGAAAACGGATCTTTCATGACAAGATTCAGCAAGGCAGCATTAATTTCACAAGATTCAGCATCGGTAAGACGAGCAATCGGAGTGCTAATAAAATCATTGTTGTTGGTATTGGTAAAGTCACGCAATTTAGTGTTATCTTGAGCCATCGTGACAAGCAAGCAATCCAACACACAAGCAAACAAGAAACAAGCGGGCAAAAAGAGGCAAATAGAGAAAGAGAAGGAGGATATAGAGAGAGAGAGGGCGAATAAAATGGCAAGGGTGAAGTTGGGGAGAGGAAAAGGAGAGGTAAATGGCAAATAATGTAATGCGGGAGATAAGGGTTGTGATGGGTACTTGGTATGTTGACTTTTGCATAGACTCCCCGGCAACGGTGCCAGAAATGGCTCGTTGTCGGGAGTCAAATCTTGACTTGCACGAACCTCCCCGGCAACGGCACCAGAAATTCTTCTTGCTACCTCTTGAGCACTGTGTTGGATTTCCTTGAAGAGGAAAGGATGATGCAGCAAAGTAGCGTAAGTATTTCCCTCAGTTTTTGAGAACCAAGGTATCAATCCAGTAGGAGGTTACGCGCGCGTACCTAGTACCTGCACAAAGCAAATAACTCCACGCAACTAACGCGATAAGGGGTTGTCAATCCCTTCACGGTCACTTACGAGAGTGAGATCTGATAGATATGATAAGATAGTATTTTTGGTATTTTTGTGATAAACTAAAAGCAAAGTAAAAAGCAAAGGAAATAACTAAGTATTGGAAGATTAATATGATGAAGATAGACCCGGGGGCCATAGGTTTCACTAGTGGCTTCTCTCAAGAGCATAAGTATTTTACAGTGGGTGAACGAATTACTGTTGAGCAATTGACATAATTGAGCATAGTTATGAGAATATGTAGGTATGATCATGTATATAGGCATCACGTCCGAGACAAGTAGACCGACTCCTTCCTGTATCTTCTACTATTACTCCACTCATCGACCGCTATCCAGCATGCATCTAGAGTATTAAGTTCATGGAAACAGAGTAACACCTTAAGCAACATGACATTATGTAGAGCGATAAATTCATGAAATATGATAAAAACCCCATCCTGTTATTCTCGATGGCAACAATGCAATACGTGCCTTGCTACCCCTACTGTCACTATTAAAGGACACCGCAAGATTGAACCCAAAGCTAAGCACTCCTCCCATTGCAAGAAAGATCAATCTAGTAGGCCAAACCAAACTGATAACTTGAAGAGACTTGCAAAGATAACCAATCATACATAAAAGAATTCAGAGAAGATTCAAATATTGTTCATAGATGTAACATCACAAAATTCTAAATTTTGGAATGTTATAATAAATAGATAGATTTAACTGATTTTTTGATTGATTGTCTGAAAGTGAGTGAATTCGAAAGTTTTGAAAGTTAAATGAGAGGGAATAAAAGGACTTTCCCAAACTTTCATATTTGTTTTCTGATCTTCGTGAATTCAAATTATTTTCAAATGCAAAACCCTAGAGAGAAGATGACATGACTTCTTCCATTTAAAATGAAAGGGGTGATTGAAAAATATTTGAATTCCATTGGGAAATATTTTCCACTTCAGAAACTTTATGCAACTCAATGATTTTCACGAGAGAAGATAAAATGACTTCTTGAAATTATGAAATATGAGTTGGGAGTTTCAAAGGATCAATTTCAAGTCCTTTTGGATTTAATTTTCAATTTGGATTTATTTGAGTTTTATTCAAATTATTTTTCTCCAAAAATAAAATATATGGAAATTAGGGTAACATGATTCCCTACATTAGAAAATTGGAGAAAAATTTATTTGAAATCATTTTGGTATTTTAAAAAGGATTTTTGTTGGATTTTAATAGACAAGTAGCACTCTTTGAATTATTAGAATTTGCGTGAATTTTATTTAATGCTAGGAAGATGCTCATGTCGTAGAAAATCTTTTTCTAAATTTTTTGATATATTATATGCCTATATAATATTTTATTTGCTTTTGTTTTATTTTCATTTGTCTGTGTTTTAAAAAAAACACTCTTCGAACAGTGCCAGGCCGAAGCCTAGCACTGCTCTCCCTCTCTCTCTCCCCACGCCAGGCCAGGCCGGCCCAGCCGAAGCCAGCCGGCCCAGCCCAGTTCCCCTCGCCTTCTCCCTCCCGAGCGGGAGACCTGCCGCCGCACGCCAGCGTCGCCTCGGCGTCCGTGCCGCCTCCGGACTCCGCCCTGCCCCTCCTCCACGCAACACCTCCCCTCCCCTCCTATAAAACCGCGGCGCCCCTCTCCCCTCGCGCCGCCGCCGCATCTCGTGCACTGCGCCGCTGCCGCACTTCCGGCAAGCCGCCGTCTGTGCCGCGCCCCTTCGCCGGCCCGCCGCTCGCCTGCTTCGCCGCACCACCCCGCCGCCTAGTCCGCCACCCCGCCTCGCTGCTCGCCGCCGCACCGTCGCCTAGCGCCGCCCCGCGTCGCCCCGCGCAGCCGCCGTCGCCACACCTCGCCGAAGCCACGCCGCCTCGCCGGAGTCCGTTCGTCGCCGCCGCCGGTTTTATTAGGCGAACCGGTAAAACCCGCACAAAACCCGATCCGGTTTTCCCCGGTTTAGCCGGTTTATTTTAGGGTTCGGTTTTCGTAAAAAAAATGGTTTAGTTTTTTTATTAGATCTATTTAGAGAACGTTCTCTGTTTAAGAACTAGTTAGCGAACGTTCACTTTTTAGCTTTTTCTTTTTCTGTTATTTTTGGCCAGGGACCTAGATGTGAATACTTTATTTACAGATTAGTCCATGTACTTCAAACCTTCATAACTTTTTACTCGTTAGTCCGAATCCAACGAAACCAACGCCCACGTCTTCGTTATGATCCCCTCTATCCTTTAATCCAACTCAAACATGTTTTTGAAAAGTTTAAAATTTGAATTAGCTCAGATTTGAATTCAAACTTCTTTTGATTATATCTTTTTACCCGTAACTCCGTTTGAGTTGATTCTTTTTGCAAATCGAAGCTCTTGACCTAAACATTCTAATAAGGCCAAATTCACATAATTTTGGTACGATTAGAAATTGTTTTACGTTGCAAGAGCTATTTTCTTGGTTTTGAAGTTTTTTCGAATCGTCTTCTTCGATCTTTCTGATCTTTTGAGTGATTGCTTATGTGTGGTTACTATTGCTTGCTTACGATAGATTGACCGGAGTGTGACGAGTAGAGCTATCAAGAGTTTTGAGTGCAAATCATCTTCATAAACATTGCAGGCAAGTTCACACTTTGATCATACCTTTTCTACAACCCAGTTTTATTGCATTAGATCAATCCCCTCACATTGCATGATTAGGATCTAATTAAATTGTGGGATGGGAAGTAGATGAGGTAGTACCTATTACCTGTTTATTATGAAACCTTTGGGAGTTACTTCTACGTTTGCTTTTATGCCATGCTATGCTAGTAGACGTGGATTGGGTGAGTGATATCCATGACAGATGTGAGTATTGTTAATTAATGGTTTATCTAAGGTGGCAACTTAAATACACATCGGGGTGGATTGAGGCACATAATGTCTATCAGGACTTGCCTGTTTTTATTTTGGACCGCCACCCAGGCTCAAAGGGATCATAAGATCTTTCATGCTAGAAACTTCCGTGTGCAGCCACAAGCCATTATGGGCTCTGGCATAGTTGACTAAGTTGTGCGAACTCTTACAGTGGTAGACTAGCAGATGTAGGGGATGTAGGTGTACCGGTCTACCCGATCGTAAGGTGCTAGCGCTTCTGAAAGACTATGTCTCGGTCATCCGTCTTCTCAAACACCCTGTAGTGCGAGAAACCAAACGGAGGCGATCGAGTCTTGTGGGGAAAAGTGCGCAAACCTCTGCAGAGTGTACAAACTAATCATGATTAGCCGTGTCCCCGGTTATGGACACCTTGAGTATCTAGTACTTGAATATCATGTGAATCTCATCACGTTACTTTAAATGAATATTGTTGGGTTTTAATGATGATGCTTAATTGGGATTGAGAATGTTGTCAACCATTCTCAATGTTCAACAACCACCATGATAGTTAATTAAAATGTATTCCTTTGCAGTAGGGAAAAATTGGCTTTACGCAAAAGCCTTATAACCATAGAGCTTTTCCACCAGCCAAATATGCATGTAGTGATAGCCATTGTTCATCATTCTCTATGGTGTGAATTTGCCGGTACATTCAATGTATTGACCCGTTTCGGGCTGTAACGTCTCATGTTGCAGGTTTCTTACGACGAGTAAGTGATACGTTAGGGTTACGATTTTACACTCGACTTTGCCGTTGGTGTTGATGGGAATCCACAACCTTGTTGCTTCTGCTATATGGATTGAGGTAATAGTATTTACGTTACTTTATACATGTGATTTACCTCTGTTATAAATCCTTCGAGTAATGTGTGTGTCAGCATACCGATCCAGGGATGACACTTAAGCACAGAGACTTGATCCATTCGGGTCAGGTCACTACAAGATGGTATCAGAGCACATGTTGACTGTAGGACGTGACCCTAGAAACTGGCAAGCCCATAGCAAAGACTTTTCTCTACAACTTTCCCTTTCAAAAGATCTTTTACCTCTCTTCTCTTCTGAGCTTATTCAAAAATTCTCTTTAGTGTGACCATACCCCTTTCCCCTTTTGACCACACAAAGATTCGACTGATGAGACCACTCCAAGAAGTACAGGATATCAGACCAGTAAGACCATTCGGAATGAAGAGGATTTTACCATACATTATGATAATGGAAACTACAGCTGTTGAAGACTCTGAAGACTAGGAGAATTTGAAGGCTCTGAAGAATCCCCAGATTTGTATGACCTAGGAATGCTACCCTTATGGAACTTGGCAGACTATGGAAGTTGTCAATACCCGAGATCAAGGTGTATCGGAGAAAGACTGAAACAAGGAGCATGAGAACTCGAAGTTTTGTCAAAGAAAACCCTAAGGCAGGGGATATCAATTATGGAAGATAGCTCATAGCAATGACAAGGGCAGAAACACGGTTATCCGTGATGTCATCCCCGCTAATGCTATTGTCACCGTGCTGAGTTAAGGATGCATTTCTTCAGAATGGATTGGATGGAAGAAGGTTGATGGAGCACCTATTAGTAAGATGAAGTTTAACCTTAGCTGGTGTATCACCAGGATCTGGAGTAGTACATCAAGAAGTTAAGATGGAGCTACAAGAAGCCGTATTTTGACAAGGAGCATTTCGTGAAGAACTTAGACGCGAAAGTAGCCAAGCTGGAGGAGCTAAAACCTCGAGATACCGGAGAATTGTCAAGAACTGAAGGACAGTATGACCATGGTTCATGTCAAGGATGTTGAAACCCGAAAGTTTGGAATGCAACTCCAGAAATATTAAGGGACATCACGATAGACTTTGCGACAACAAAGATGAGCTAGCAAAAAGGACTTGAGAAAGACAAGTATGACCGGAAGAAGCCATTGGAGACCTGAACAAGTCTTGAAGAGTTTGGAGACGTTGAAGATTTATTGACCTTAGAAGACCAAACCCCTGTTATATACCTACGTTAGATGCAACAATTGTGAGCTGTCATTTGTTTGTTGTTTTTCGACAGCCACAACAAAAAAATCTGTCTTTTCAAAACCATTGTTTGTATTGTGTGTATCCCTCTCTATCCCTCTTATCTCACCCCAAAACCCTTGGACCCAATAGAGGATGAATGGAGATGAGCTTGTATTTTCTGGACCGATGAGTCAGTTGGAGACAGACCGATGGATTCAGAACATGGAGGATCACATGAAGAATAACCCTATAGTTGGACATGATATGACCCAGCATGCTCTTCAGTGCTTTGAAAGAGGTGCTGCTACTTGGTGGAGGATGTACCAAACCATCAATGGATGGCAAGGAGTAAGCACTTGGAAAGAATTTAAGTTGACTTTGCCAAAGTCTCGGCTTGTGTCCCAGAATTTGAAGCCTTATGGAAATGATATGAAGAAAGCTTGCACCTGCAAGACTTGTGGAGAAATAGGACACACCCATAAAGAACACAAGGATGAATGACCTAATTGTGAAGGAAGTCACCCAGCTGAAGAATGCCCAACTAGGCAGATCACTTGATTCTTGTGTGAAGGGACTACCCACTACCCTGCTCAGTGTCACATTTACCCCATGGTACAACGAACCATACAGCAGAAGAAAGAAGTAAAAAAAGGAGCCCTTATGGGAATTTTAGAAGAAACTGTGATGAAGGAAGATGTGGAGGACACACCTAAAGAAGACAAACCCTGCACTAAGTCTTGCTATTCATGTGGAGAAAAAGGACACATCTCCCAAAATTGTTTGAACGGGGATCTAGTAGAATTCCCGACAGAGGAAGCAGAATATGACCCACAGGAAATAGAAGCCCTGATTGGAATGGAAAAGTCCAGGAAGAGAAACCGATTGGAGCCCAGGAGGAACCTGAGTCATATCACCTGTTATAGGTGCAAGGAGTCAGGGCACTACCTCAACAGTTGCCCAAAAAGGAAACCTCGATACTTGTCAGAAGTAATATGTTTTAGTTGTAATGGAGCAGGGCACTTTGCCAGAGAATGCCCCAAGGAGAAGGAAACTTGTGCTAGATAGTTGAGTTTGCAACAAAAGAAATGGAGTAGTAGAAGTGAGAACATTTTTCTTTTATATTGAGGTGTTGAGTTGAGACATGTAATGGAGAAGCGAGAGATTGTAATCATTTGAGAATGAATAAAGTAGCATCGTTGGTACTGATATGGATTTTATGAGTTGTTACTCTATGAAGAAGGATTTTGACCATTTTTGAGGATAAGAGAAATATGGTCTATGGAAGGTTTGTGCATCTTAAGGGCGATAGTACCCTGTAAGAACCGTTGACCCCTGGAAAAGATAAGGATACTCCACTGACTGGATTTCAGACAAAATGAATACGAGTTTTTGTCTCGATATGTTTGATACCCCAAGAGTATGTGGGATGGAGTTGGAGACCGACAGTTGTTGGACCAAATATGATCAAGGAGTCAGAAAAGAATGTTAAGTTGATTCGAGATAGACTGAAGGTAGCTCAGTCCAGATAGAAGAGTTATGCAGACTTAAAAACGCAAGGAGGTAGTCTATGAAATTGGAGATAGAGCATGTCTTCGTGTGACCCCTCTGCGAGGAATTAAACGATTTGGAGTTAAGGGACAGTTGGCCCCAAGATTTGTAGGACCATACCGAGTTTTGGAGCGTATGAGAGAAGTGGCCTACAAGTTGGAGTTACCCAAAGGACTGTCAGGAGTTCAGGATGTGTTTCACGGTTCCCAGTTGAAGAAGTGCCATGCAGAGATGGCCAATATTCCCATGTAAGGACGTTTGACCGCGGAAAGGATAATGATGTTCCACGAAGTGGAATATGGACTTCATAAGTAGAAGTTTTTATCTCGGTATGAGGGATATCCCACGAGGATGAAGAGATGAATTACTATTGGATATAAAGGAGGTATGATGCCGGAAATATGGATCAATGGAAACTCCATGATGAGTCTGGGTAATCATGTCCTAGTTTGGTGCCAATAGAAGTAAGGAAGACAATACAATTGGATGGATTTAAGAATACTAGGAAGTTGGAAGTTGGAATAATGATCAGTTGCCCGATGATAAGTTCAAGGACTACAAGTGATGAGATGGGCCATAACCCACAGGCCCCAGGACCTGCCAAGAAGCAAGCACACTCTTGCTGAAGGAAAAACCCTGGAAGAGGAGATGCCCTTATTGATAGACGATCTTATAGGAGTAACGCAAAACCTGAGAGTTGTGAAGGAACGATAGATGGTTGTCTGGCTTGCGGAATCTATGGATTTATCCGAACTTGGTTCATCGACAAGAGAAATTCTGCAATGCTTGTGAGGATGACCGAGTGTTACAATGCGAGATTCGCTAAACCGTATACAAGGTAATGATTTGGGTGCGGGATGGATTGATCACCATACCGACTTACTCTTATTATTCGCCTTGCTATATGGGATGGTAAATCTGAGTGACTTTACCTATAGTAGAGAGACGACGATATTAAACCTTGTTAAACCTTAGAATGGTATAAGAATTTTTCCCTTGTAGACGGCAGCTTTTTGCCAACCGCAGGTTATACGGTGAGGATCAACCCAGACCCATTTCCTGCAGGAGAAACCACAAATTGTTGACCACCATGAGATATCGATAGTTGTATAGTTTTGGCGCTAGACCCGTCAGCTAAGAATACCCAATCTCAAAATAACCTTACCAAAGAAAAGGACGGAAGAATTGAGGAAAAGGTTATGCCACTACCTGAAGAGCTCAGAGAAGGAATTTTCTCGAGGATCTGAGAAGCCCGACACTGTCAAGAATATGGATGAAGTATATGAGTTTTGATGGAACCGTAACCGTGCTTCTAAGGGTGGTAGCACCCCAGACCCCATGTGATGATCCATGGATTTTGAGGAGACCCCCAAACCCTAACCTTTTCTTGCTAGCCTCTCTGAATCTCGAGGACGAGATTCATTTAAGGGTGGTAGGTTTGTAACATCCCAAAATTCTAAATTTTGGAATGTTATAATAAATAGATAGATTTGACTGATTGTTTGATTGATTGTCTGAAAGTGAGTGAATTCGAAACTTTTGAAAGTTAAATGAGAGGGAATAAAAGGACTTTCCCAAACTTTCATATTTGTTTTCTGATCTTCGTGAATTCAAATTCTTTTTAAATGCAAAACCCTAGAGAGAAGATAACATGACTTCTTCCATTTAAAATGAAAGGGGTGTTTGAAAAATATTTGAATTCCATTGGGAAATATTTTCCACTTCAGAAACTTTATGCAACTCAATGATTTTCACGAGAGAAGATAAAATGACTTCTTCAAATTATGAAATATGAGTTGGGAGTTTCAAAGGATCAATTTCAAGTCCTTTTGGAATTAATTTTCAATTTGGATTTATTTGAGTTTTATTCAAATTATTTTTCTCCAAAAATAAAATATATGGAAATTAGGGTAACATGATTCCCTACATTAGAAAATTGGAGAAAAATTTATTTGAAATCATTTTGGTATTTTAAAAATGATTTTTGTTGGATTTTAATAGACCAGTAGCACTCTTTGAATTATTAGAATTTGTGTGAATTTTATTTAATGCTAGGAAGATGCTCATGTCGTAGAAATTTTTTTCTAAAATTTTTGATATATTATATGCCTATATAATATTTTATTTGCTTTTGTTTTATTTTCATTTGTCTGTGTTAAAAAAACACTCTCCGAACAGTGCCAGGCCAAAGCCCAGCACTGCTCTCCCTCTCTCTTTCCCCGCGCCAGGCCAGGCCGGCCCAGCCGAAGCCAGCCAACCCAGCCCAGTTCCCCTCGCCTTCTCCCTCCCGAGCGGGAGACCTGCCGCCGCACGCCAGCGTCGCCTCGGCGTCCGTGCCGCCTCCGGACTCCGTGCCCGCCGCCTCTGCCCTGCGCCTCCTCCACGCAATACCTCCCCTCCCCTCCTATAAAACCGCGCCGCCCCTCTCCCCTCGCGCCGCTGCCGCATCTCGCGCACTGCGCCGCTGCCGCACTTCCGGCTAGCCGCCGTCTGTGCCGCGCCCGTTCGCCGCCCCGCCGCTCGCCTGCTTCGCCGCACCACCCCGCCGCCTAGTCCGCCGCCCTGCCTCGCTGCTCGCCGCCGCACCGTCGCCTAGCGCCACCCCGCGTCGCCCCACGCAGCCGCCGTCGCTGCACCTCGCCGAAGCCGCGCCGCTTCGCCGAAGTCCGTTCGTCGCCGCCGCCAGTTTTATTAGGCGAACCGGTAAAACCCGCACAAAACCCGATCCGGTTTTCCCCGGTTTAGCCGGTTTATTTTAGGTTCGGTTTTCGTAAAAAAAACGGTTTAGTTTTGTTATTAGATCTATTTAGAGAACGTTCTCTGTTTAAGAACTAGTTAGCGAACGTTCACTTTTTAGCTTTTTCTTTTTCTATTATTTTCGGCCAGGGACCTAGATGTGAATACTTTATTTATAGATTAGTCCCTGTACTTCAAACCTTCATAACTTTTTACTCGTTAGTCCAAATCCAACGAAACCAACGCCCACGTCTTCGTTATGATCCCCTCTATCCTTTAATCCAACTCAAACATGTTTTAGAAAAGTTTAAAATTTGAATTAGATCAGATTTGAATTCAAACTTATTTTGATCATATCTTTTTATCCGAAACTCCGTTTGAGTTGATTCTTTTTGCAAATCGAAGCTCTTGACCTAAACATTCTAATAAGGCCAAATTCACATAATTTTGGTATTGTTATAAATTTTTTTACGTTGCAAGAGCTATTTGCTTGGTTTTGAAGTTTTTTCGAATCGTCTTCTTCGATCTTTTGAGTGATTGCTTATGTGTGGTTACTATTGCTTGCTTACGATAGATTGACCGGAGTGTGACGAGTAGAGCTATCAAGATTTTTGAGTGCGAATCATCTTCATCAACATTGCAGGCAAGTTCACACTTTGATCATACCTTTTCTACAACCCAGTTTTATTGCATTAGATCAATCCCCTCACATTGCATGATTAGGATCTAATTAAATTGTGGGATGGGAAGTAGATGAGGTAGTACCTATTACCTGTTTATTATGAAACCTTTGGGAGTTACTTCTACGTTTGCTTTTATGCCATGCTATGCTAGTAGACGTGGATTGGGTGAGTGATATCCATGATAGATGTGAGTATTATTAATTAATGGTTTATCTAAGGTGGCAACTTAAATACACATCTGGGTGGATTGAGGCACCTGATGTCTATCAGGACATGCCTGTTTTTATTTTGGACCGCCACCCAGGCTCAAAGGGATCATAAGATCTTTCATGCTAGAAACTTCCGTGTGCAGCCACAAGCCATTATGGGCTCTGGCATAGTTGACTAAGTTGTGCGAACTCTTACAGTGGTAGACTAGCAGATGTAGGGGATGTGGGTGTACCGGTCTACCCGATCGTAAGGTGCTAGCGCTTCTGAAAGACTATGTATCGGTCATCCGTCTTCTCAAACACCCTGTAGTGCGAGAAACCAAACGGAGGCGATAGAGTCTTGTGGGGAAAAGTGCGCAAACCTCTGCATAGTGTACAAACTAATCATGATTAGTCGTGTCCCCGGTTATGGACAACTTGAGTATCTAGTACTTGAATATCATGTGAATCTCATCACGTTACTTTAAATGAATATTGTTGGGTTTTAATGATGATGCTTAATTGGGATTGAGAATGCTGTCAACCATTCTCAATGTTCAACAACCACCATGATAGTTAATTAAAATGTATTCCTTTGCAGTGGGGAAAAATTGGCTTTACGCAAAAACCTTATAACCATAGAGCTTTTCCACCAGCCAAATATGCATGTAGCGATAGCCATTGTTCATCATTCTCTATGGTGTGAATTTGCCAGTACATTCAATGTACTGACCCATTTCGGGCTGCAACGTCTCATGTTGCAGGTTTCTTATGACGAGTAAGTGATACGTTAGGGTTACGATTTTACACTCAACTTTGCCGTTGGTGTTGATGGGAATCCACAACCTTGTTGCTTCCGCTATATGGATTGAGGTAATAGTATTTACGTTACTTTATACATGTGATTTACCTCTGTTATAAATCCTTCGAGTACTGTGTGTGTCAGCATACCGATCCAGGGATGACACATAAGCACAGAGACTTGATCCATTCGGATCAGGTCGCTACAATAGATAATCTTGATCATAAACCCACAATTCATCGGTCACAACAAACACACCGCAAAAAGAAGATTACATCGAATAGATCTCCACAAGAGAGGGGGGAACATTGTATTGGGGTCCAAAAAGAGAGAAGAAGCCATCTATCTAATAAGTATGGACCCGAAGGTCTAAGGTAAACTACTCACACTTCATCGGAGAGGCTATGGTGTTGATGTAGAAGCCCTCCGTGATGGATGCCCCCTCCGGCGGAGCTCCGGAACAGGCCCCAAGATGGGATCTCGTGGATACAGGAAGTTACGACGGTGGAATTAGGATTTCGGCTCCGTATCTGATCGTTTGGGGGTATGTAGGTATATATAGGAGGAAGAAGTACGTCGGTGGAGCAACAGGGGGCCCACGAGGGTGGAGGGCGCGCCTAGGGGGGTAGGCGCGCCCCCTACCTCGTGGCCTCGCTGTTGGTTGCTTGACGTAGGGTCCAAGTCTCTTGGGTCTGGTTCGGTGAGAAAATCACGTTCCCGAAGGTTTCATTCTGTTCGGACTCCGTTTGATATTCCTTTTCTTCGAAACCCTGAAATAGGCAAAAAAAACAACAATTCTGGGATGGGCCTCCGGTTAATAGGTTAGTCCCAAAAATAATATAAAAGTGGATAATAAAGCCCAATAATGTCCAAAACAGTAGATAATATAGCATGGAGCATTCAAAATTATAGATACGTTGGAGACGTATCATAGATATATGTTTTTGTAAACTGAAAATATAAAAACAGCAAGGTAACTAATGATAAAAGTGAGTACAAAAAGTATTCTAATGCTAGGAAACAAGGCCTAGAGTTCATACTTTCACTAGTGCAAGTCCTCTCAACAATAATAACATAATTGGATGATATAACTATCCCTCAACATGCAACAAAGAGTCACTCCAAAGTCACTAATAGCGGAGAACAAACGAAGAGATTATGGTAGGGTACGAAACCACCTCAAAGTTATCCTTTCTGATCGATCTATTCAAGAGTTCGTAGTAAAATAACATGAAGCTATTCTTTTCGTTCAATCTATCCTAGAGTTCATACTAGAATAACACCTTAAGACACAAATCAAACAGAACCCTAATGTCACCTAGATACTCCAATGTCACCTCAAGTATCCATGGGTATGATTATACGATATGCATCACACAATCTCAGATTCATTTATTCAAACCAACATAAAGTACTTCAAAGAGTGCCCCAAAGTTTCTGCCGGAGAGTCAAGACGAAAACGTGTGCCAACCCCTATGCATAGGTTCATGGGCGGAACCCGCAAGTTGATCACCAAAATATACATCAAGTGAATCAATAGAATAACCAATTGTCACCACGGTTATCCCATGCAAGACATACATCAAGTGTTCTCAAATCCTTAAAGACTCAATCCGATAAGATAACTTCAAAGGGAAAAGTCAATCCATTACAAGAGAGTAGAGGGGGAGAAACATCATAAGATCCAACTATAATAGCAAAGGTCGCGATGCATCAAGATCGTACCACCACAAGAACACGAGAGAGAGAGAGAGATCAAACACATAGATACTGATACATACCCTCAGCCCTGAGGGAGAACTACTCCCTCCTCGTCATGCAGAGCACCGGGATGATGAAGATGGCCACCGGAGAGGGATTTCCCCCTCCGGCAGGGTGCCGAAACGGGTCTAGATTGGTTTTCGGTGGCTACAGAGGCTTCTGGCGGCGGAACCCCCGATCTATTGTCGTCTTCGATAGTTTTCGGGTATATGGATATATATATATAGGAGGAAGAAGTACGTCGGTGGACCTCCGGGCTGTCCACGAGGCAGGGGGGCGCGCCCAGGGGGGTGGGCGCGCCCCCACCCTCGTGGGCAGCCCGGGACTCTCCTGGTCCATCTTCGATACTCCGTGGGCTTTTTCTGGTCCAAAAATAAGTTCCGTGAAGTTTCAGGTCAATTGGACTCCGTTTGATTTTCCTTTTCTATGATACTCTAAAACAAGGAAAAAACAGAAACTGGCACTGGGCTCTTGGTTAATAGGTTAGTCCCAAAAATAATGTAAAAGTGTATAATAAAGTCCATATACATCCAAAACAGATAATATAATAGCATGGAACAATCAAAAATTATAGATACGTTGGAGACGTATCAGCATCCCCAAAGCTTAATTCCTACTCGTCCTCGAGCAGGTAAATGATAAAAACAGAATTTTTGATGTGGAATGCTACCTAACATATTTATCCATGTAATTCTCTTTATTGTGGCAAGAATATTCAGATCCATAAGATTGAAGACAAAAGTTTAATATTGACATAAAAATAATAATACTTCAAGCATACTAACCAAGTAATCATGTCTTCTCAAAATAACATGGCCAAAGAAAGCTATCCCTAGAAAATCATATAGTCTGGCTATGTGTGACGCCCGGATAATCAAGCTATAGTAACCTCTGCTAATGATGCCACGTCACTTCGATTACTGTCGCTAATCCCACGTTAGTTCGAAACCGATTAAAATTCAAATTCAAAATTTGGCAAACAACAAAAGTTTTCAAAAATTAAAACAAAAATGTTCGAGGTGTGCAAATAAATACCTAGGAGTTTATGGTGTGAGACCCATGCTTTTATAAAAGACCCAAATATTTAAAATGAATTGAAATAGAAAAGAAAATAAATAAAGAAAGGAAAATACAGAAACAGAAAACAAATTAACAAACAAAAAATAGAAAGGAACCCCCCACTGGCCCAGCTCGCCCATCTGTTGGCCAGGCCGGCCCAACTGACCCAACCGGGCACCCCCACTCCCCATATCCCCACTACCCAAACCCTAACCGGCCGCTACCCCCACTCCCCCGAAAATATCCCCTCCTCTCCCCCGATTGGATCAGGATCGAGAGGAGGGCGCTCACCTCGCCCCGACGACTGCGCCAGGACGGCGACGATGCCCGAGCCCGATGCCACCTCCTCCGCCACCTCGCCTCCCCGCGTCGGCCTCCACCACCCAGGCCCGAACCACCACCCGCGGCCCCGTCACCGGATCGCCGCCGCCCGGAGCTGCCCTCACCCTGGAACCACCACGCCGTCGCCAGACTGCCTCCTCTACACCGTCGTCCCCGTCACCCCCTCGACCACCGCTGCCCAGTCCCTACCCTGCCGGTGAGGCCTCGGCCTCTCCCCTCTTCCTCTCCCTGTGTTGGACGTTGCCATGCCCGCCATCCCGTGTGCGCGCTCACCGCACCGTGCCCGTGCACCGCACCCGCCTGTGGCCCGGCCTTTCCTCAGCCAGTCCCGTCGTCGCCTAGCACCATAGTTCCGCGCCCCGACTCCTGCTGCCGGCCCGCGCCCGTGGACCCCTTCCCTTGCTCGCCGCAGCTCCGGCACGGCTCTGCCCGCGCCGCGTTCGGCTGCCCCCGCCGGAGCACGCCCGCTCTGGCCTTCCGCGGGCGCGCCGACCGTTGCTGGCACCGCCCGCTGCGCCCCACCACCGCCTTGCTCCGGCGCCCGCACATTGACCCGGCTCCCCGCACCATCGCCCTGATCCGCCCCACAGTCACCTCGCGCGCTGTGCGCCGTCGCCGGCCGCCGCAACCGCCGCTAACGGGCGCCCGCCCGTTGCCCGTATCTCCCTCGCCCGTTCGGGCTAGGCGCTAACGCCCCTGTGCCCGTAGCCCACTCCCGCTATGGCCCCCTTGCCTATGACATGTGGGGCCCAAACCCCCACAGAACATTTATGAAAAAGTAAATATATATATATAATAAATATAATTAATTAATTACAGAAATAATTAAGTTAATTAATTTTGATTAATTAAACTAAACATATAATTAAACTAATTAAACATTAGTTATCTAATTAACCTGGTTAGTTAATTAGCTAATTAATTAGTATGACAGTGGGGCCCACCCTCCTAATTAATACTAATTAGGTTAATTAAATTGTTTAATTAAAATGTGTCACTGACCAGTGGGACCCACTGGTCAGGTTGACCAGTCAACCCTCTTGACTGCTGACGTCAGCATGACATCATGCTAATGTCATAAATCCAATTTTGAATTAATTTAAACAATTAATTAAATTCCAGAAATTAATAAAATCTTTAGAAAATCATATCTTTTAATCTGTAACTCGGATTAAAATATTTTCAACATGAAAGTTCCTCAGAACGACGAGACGAATCCGGATACGCAGCCCGTTCATCCGCCACGCATCCCTAGCATAGCAAACATGCAACTTTCCCCCTCTGGTTCATCTGTCCGAAAACTCGAAACACCGGGAATACTTTCCCGAATGTTTCCCCCTTCACTGATACCACCTCGTACCGTGTTAGGGCACACCTAGCATCACGCTTTGTCATGTCATGCATCGTCATGTATTTGTTTGCATTATATTTATTGTTTCTTCCCCCTCTTCTCTCGCTAGACACCGAGACCGACGCCGCTGCTACCCAGTACGACTACGGTGTTGACGACCCCTCTCTCTTGCGAGAGCAACCAAGCAAGCCCCCCCTGATCACCAGATATCGCCTACTCTCCTCTATACTGCTTGCATTAGAGTAGTGTAGCCTGTTACTGCTTTCCGTTAATCCTATTCTGATGCATAGCCTATCATTGTTGCTACAACTGTTGATACCTTACCTGCAATCCTAATGCTTAGTATAGGATGCTAGTTTATCATCAATGGCCATACATTCTTGTCCGCCTTCCATGCTATACTATCAGGCCGTGATCACTCGGGAGTTGATCACGGGTATATGCCTATACATAATATATGATACTTGTGTGACTAAAGACGGGTCGGCTCGTAGGAGTACCCGCGAGTGATTCACGGATTGGGTCTGAAAGGACGTTTGTCCCGATGGCCCTCTGAGTGGATCTTTATGGCGAAGCGATAGGGCAGGTTGACACCACCTAGGAGAGAGGTGGGCCTGGGCCTGGTCGGCGTTCGCGGTTATTTCAAAATAACACGTTTAACGAGATCTTGGTATTTGATCTGAGTCTGGCTACTGGCCTATACACACTAACCATCTACGCGGGGACAGTTATGGGCACTCGACGTCGTGGTATCAGCCGAAGCCTTCGTGACGTCAGCGACTGAGCGGCGCACGCCGGATTGGACTGGAACGCCTGCTAGGCTAGGTCTGCTTCTGGCTGCGTTCGCAACGTGCAGGTGTGCAATGGGCGATGGGCCCAGACCCCTGCGCCATAGGATTTAGACCGGCGTGCTGACCTCTCTGTTGTGCCTAGGTAGATCTTCCGAGGCCGGGCATGACCCATGAAAGTGTGTCCGGCCAAATGGGATCGAGCGTGTTGGGTTATGTGGTGCACCCATGCAAGGAAGTTAATCTATTCGAATAGCCGTGATCTTCGGTAACAGGACGACTTGGAGTTGTACCTTACCTTATGACAACTAGAACTGGATACTTAATAAAACACACCCTTCCAAGTGCCAGATACAACCGGTGGTCGCTCTCTCACAGGGCGATGAGGCACTACTAGAAAAAGGGCTATAGATGGGATTGACACTAATGGCGCACCAGACAAGCGGTGCGCCATTAGTATATACTAATGGAGCACCATGTTCGGATACGCCATTAGAGTTGAAACTACTAATGGCGCACCTGGCCCAGGGTGCGCCATTAGTATCCAAATTTTTTTTAACTAGTGCGCCTGTCTAAACATACTAATGGCGCATCCAGACACAGTGCGCCATTACTAGTTGTAACTAGTAATGGCGCACCTGCCGGAAAGTGCGCCACTAATGTTGTTTTTTTATTATTTTTTTATTCCCTTTTTTGCAAAACTACTAATGGCGCACTGTTCCACCGTGCGCCATTACTAGTTTAAACTAGTAATGGTGCACTGTGGGACAGTGCGCCATTAGTATGTTTTTTTGCAAAACTACTAATGGCGCACCACTAGAAGGTGCGCCATTAGTAACTTGGATTACTAATGGCGCATTTAGAGTTGGTGCGCCATTAGTAAGTGGGCAGCAACAAGATATTTTGGACAGCCTCTCCTACCCACACTCACTTTCTCCCCACTTCATTCTCTCCACCTCCTCCTTGTCTCGGGTGCCTCCTCTTTTTCACCTCATTTCCACCATAGATTCATTCAATTTAAGTGGTTAAATTACCTTGTTTTGATAGGTAAGTAAGGGGGGAAGCTATATTTATGTTGTTCTCCCTACAACAATGTGCACATGCACTTTTTATGGCCTAGCTAGATCTATGTATGTTCGTGGTGTTGCATATGTTTGTGGTGTTGCATATGTGTTTGTGTTTGGAGGTGTACCGGTATTTGAAATGCGGTAGTTGCCAATATTTTGCCAGAATGTTGATTCATTTCCGTTTCGGCGAGAATTTTGGCATTAAGCATTCTTTTTGGTCCTATTTTTAGGGAAAGTCATGCCAAATTTTTTCTTGGTTCTAAAATATCGTTTTGCTCTAACCCGCAGGCGACCATGGTCCGCATGATGACCGAAGGCATAGTGAATAGGTTTTTGAGGTCCGCGAAGGCCGTGATGCTTCAAAAGAACGAGACGGAGATAAGATGTCCGTGTCGAAGATGCAAGCTGAAGAGCCTTATTGCGGACCCGGAATCCGGGCAGGTGCGGGACCACCTGCTCTTGCGTGGTTTCATGGATGGCTATCGGTGGCAAGGTGATGAAGATGACTACGAAGTCGTCCATGGGGGCCGGGCAAGAAATGAGGAAGGGCAGCAAGACAACCACCGCGGCTCGGGCGGGCGAGAAGACGAAGAATCCCCAGGAGATGATCAGGACGGTGATGCTGTACACAGTCATCATGTAGAAGATGCAGGACATGATGATGAGGAAGATGCCAGACCAGACGACGGGCATGATCATGAAGATAATGATGCCGGCAGAGCAGACGACGCTGGACCATCGATGGGCTGGGTGCAGGACCGTCATATTCAAGAGCTGCTTCTCAAGCAGACGGATAACGCAAGAGCTGCCGCTCGAGAGAAAGCCAAGATGGATCAACTTGAGTTAGACGCGGTTACTCCATTGTATGAAGGATGCAGGCCCGAGGATACCCGCCTGAAAGTAACGCTCATGGCTCTGGAGATGAAGGTAAAACACAAAATGACCGACGCATGCTTCGACGAGAACATGTCATTCTGGCACGAACGTCTTCCCAAGGGGAACAAGTGCCCGACCAGTTTGGAGGAGGCGAAGAAAATCATGTGTCCTCTGGATTTACCGCACGTGAAATACCATGTGTGCATGAACAATTGCATCATTTATCGGGACGAGCACGCGGAGTCTACCATATGTCCGGTGTGCGGCGTCACTCGATACAAGAAGAGGAAGAAAGCTCCTCGAAAAGTGGTGTGGTACTTTCCGATCACTCCTTGTCTGCAGCGGTATTTCGCGGACCCTAAGGTAGCAAAGCTCCTGCGTTGGCACGCGGATAGGGAGGAGAAGAAGCGACAAGATGACGCAAATGATCCGAAGATAGATAAAAAAGACAAGATGCTGAGTCACCCTAAGGATGCGAGCCAGTGGCAAGCGTTGAACTTCGAATACCCAGAATTTGGGAAGGATCCAAGGAACATCGTGCTGGGCGCGAGCACCGATGGAGTCAATCCGTTTGGCAGCCAGAGAAGCACACATAGCACCTGGCCTGTGTTTGTGTGGATGTACAACCTTCCCCCCTGGTTGTGCATGAAGAGGAAGTACATTCACATGAGTATGCTAATTGAAGGACCGAAACAACCAGGGAACAACATCAATCTGTATCTGGGGCTGCTGAAAGAGGAGCTTGACACGCTGTGGAAAACGCCAGCCAATACGTGGGACGCCGCAGAGAAAGAATATTTCCCTATGAGAGCCGCGCTGCTCACGACGGTGCACGACTATCTCGGTTACAGATATGTCGCGGGGCAGGTGGTCCACGGATTTTCTGGATGTGTCAGGTGCATGGATGACACAACGTATCGCCAGCTAGATAGAGATCCCGAGTCTTCGAAAACCGTGTTCATGGGACATCGAAGGTGGCTTCGCGACGATGACCCGTGGAGAAAACGCAAGGATCTGTTCGATGGTGAAACCGAACCCTAAGGACGCCCGCGCATGAGGAGCGGCGAGGAAATAGACGAGCTGTTGAAAAATTGGAAAGACTGCCCATTGCCGGGAAAGAAGCAAAAGGCGCCAGAGCCGGGAAAGAAGCGAAAGGCGCCAGAGCCGCTGCTGAAGGTATGGAAAACGAGGTCTGTTTTCTGGGACTTGCCGTACTGGAAGATCCACCGTGTGCCTCACAGCCTTGATGTCATGCATATCACGAAGAACGTGTGCGAGAGTCTGCTTGGTACCCTGCTCAACATGCCAGAGAGGACCAAAGATGGGCCGAAAGCAAGGGCAGACGTGAAATCAATGGGCATCAGGCAGGAACTTCACGCTATATATGATGATCATGATGATGATGATGATGATGAGGCGAAGCAGGACACGGAAAGTCGTCGCAAAGGAAAAAAGGCCAAGAAGACCGGAAATGACTACCCTCCCGCGTGCTTCACTCTAAGTCAGGAGGAGATCGAGCAGTTTTTCACCTGCCTCGTAGGAGTAAAACTTCCTTACGGTTACGCGGGGAAGATAAGCAGATACCTAGACCCAGTGAAGCTGAAGTTCAGCGGCATGAAGTCTCACGACTGTCACGTGCTGATGACGCAGATACTTCCAGTTGCAATCCGTGGGATCATGGACGCGCACGTCCGTGAAACCCTATTTGGCCTATGCAACTTTTTCAACGTCATCTCTAGGAAGTCTGTTGGCGTGAGGCAACTCAGAAGGCTACAGGAAGAGATCGTGGTGATACTATGCGAGCTTGAGATGTACTTCCCGCCCGCACTCTTCGACGTTATAGTGCATCTGCTGGTCCATATCGTGGACGATATCATCCAACTCGGGCCGACGTTCCTGCACAGCATGATGCCGTTCGAAAGGATGAATGGTGTCATCAAAGGATACGTTCGCAACATGTCACGTCCAGAGGGAAGCATAGCCAGGGGCTTTCTGACCGAAGAGTGCATCTCCTACTGCACGAATTATCTAGGCATCGAGAACCCCGTTGGTCTGCCCGTCAACAGTCACCTCGGCAGGCTCGCTGGATGGGGTCACCGTGAGGGTCGTCGCGAAATGCATGTCGACTTCGAGGGTCGACTCGCCGACTTTGAAAGAGCAAACCTAGTCGCGCTACAACACATAGACGTGGTCGATCCTTGGGTGGTACAACACAAAACCTTTATTAAGAAGACGTACAATGACCGAGGCCAACAGAGGACGGACGGAGATATACTCAAAGAGCACAACTCATGTTTCACGCGTTGGTTCAAGCAGAAGCTTCTGTCGTACCCTTTACATGAGGATTCTTCCGCGGAAGAACAACTCATATTCGCCTTGTCACAGGGCGCCGAGCACAACCTGATGACCTATGAGGCGTACGATATCAACGGCTACACATTCTACACCGAGGCCAAGGACATGAAGAGCGATGGTTATCAGAACTCCGGGGTAACGATGGAATCCTACACCGGTAACGACAAGGACAGATACTAAGGAAGGATCGAGGAGATCTGGGAGCTGAGCTACGCTGGAGAGAAGGTCCCGATGTTCCGTGTCAGATGGGCCAAGAGCGTCCTAAAAGAAGACCGGTATTTCACCACCATGGTTATACCCGAAGCCAAATCCAAGACCGCGGGCGCAAACGTCACCGCGAAAAATGAGCCATGGGTACTGGCTTCCCAAGTGGACCAATGGTTCTTCATTACCGACCCGTCAAAGCCCAGTCGTGTTGTCGTGAGGAGAGGCAAAAGGAAGATCATCGGAATGGATGGAGTAGCCAATGAGCAAGACTTCGACAAGTACGGTGACCCGAGGATCGAACATGACGACGATGATGAAGTAGCAGCATACACCACAAGAAGAAGCAGGACCACCCTACCTAAAGGACGTCCGTTCCACAGAAGAACTCCATTTGCGAAAAAGAAGGGCAAGAAGATTGTGAACAGATAGCTAGCTAAGATCGATTGTATTTAAATCGTAGCCTTCATTTCTCGATTGTATTTCATGGGCACTTTTTGAACTATCATGAATATTTTTAAATTTCATGGACACTCGATCTCGATCCCCCTCCATCTCGATCGCTATCCCACCTCGCCAGATCCGGTCCCCCTCGCCGCCGACCACCCCCCCGTCCACCGGCCGCCGCCGCCGACCCCCCGCACCCCTCCCCCTACTCAACCGCCGCCACCGACCCCCCGCACCCCGCGCACCCTCCCCCGCTCCACCGGCATTACTGTTTGATGATATTTTTAAAAAAATTATTACTGTCTTATAAAAAAATATTACTGTTACTGTCTTATAAAAAAATATTACTGTTATGATTTAAACAAGTTTAAAAAATTATTATTGTCTTATAAAAAATACTAATGCCGCACCACGCTGAGGTGCGCCATTAGTATGGATGTACTTATGGCGCACCGAGGGGTGGTGCGCCATTAGTATTGTGCCATTGCTATAAGAAAAAAAAACTACTAATGGCGCACCACGATGAGGTGCGCCATTAGTATGGATGTACTTATGGCGCACCGAGGGGTGGTGCGCCATTAGTATTGTGCCCGATCCCCCCTTCCCTCTCCCCCTTCGCCCGATCCCCCCTTCCCTCTCCCCCTCGCCAGTTCCCTCTCCCTCCCTCCACCGCGCCGCCGCCGCCGCTGCCCCGACCCACTGCACCGCAGCCGCCCACGCGCCCCCGCCGCCTCCCTCTCCCCTTCCTCCCCCTCGTCGCCGGCGGCCCGGACGACGCCCTGTCCACACCGCCCTGTCCACCTCGTCGGGCTCCTCCTCACGCTCCCACCAGCAGCCGCCGCCAGAAGTTGTTGCCCTCCCACTGCCGCCGGACGCCGCCCCCTCCCCCGTCGTGCAGAGCATCCAGGCGAGATGTCGGCGCCCCCCTCTTCACCGCCCTCCTCGACGACGCCCCGCCTCTGACTCCTCTTCCACGCCGGCCGCTGCCGACCTGCCACTGCCTCGTCACCGGACGGTGAGCTCCTCTTCTACTCTCGTGCGCGTGCTACCTGCTGCCGCTTGAGGCACTGGTGTTGTGCTGCTGCTTGCGCTACTGTTCTGTTGTGCCATGGATGGGTGGTTGTGCTGATGCTAGCTAGTGGCCGCTGTTCTAAAAAAATGGTCAATTTTTCAATTGAAGCATATGTAGAGTCAGTGTACACGATGGTCATTGCTATGTGAATTTGTCAATTGAAGCATGTATACACGGTGTGCATTTTACTTGCCAATTGATATGTGTGGAGAGAGTGTGCATTGCTATGTCGCCTGTTTATAGTACGTGATGCAACTTTTATCTTTTGATTGATACACTAGTATATTGTACACGTCGCACGAGTGATACAATTATCATATCTTATAGGTGTCATGCCTCAGTACAGCAGTCTGGCACATAGGTGAAGTATACAGATGCAAGAACAGAAATGCATCTGTAGCTGGTTAATGTCCCAAGTGTTTACTGAATGCAAGTAGCAGCACTGATGCGAATGCGATGTCCCGTGCTTCCTAAATCCCAAGTGTTGGTTGGTTTCTCTTATGTTTCGACATGCCTGACTCATCAAAGTATGCATTGTAGCCGTGAAAGTGCTCGGTTTATGGTTACTTCTTACTTGAGTATACAGGAGGATTCCAGTAGTGCAATAGTGCAGGAGTATGAACAATAGTGCAGTAGTGCACTGCTTACAGTAGCCCTAAAATCCAGTAGCAAGTGCTCTCCTTTAACTGAAACTTTAAGTGAAAATTTAATTTAACGTTAAAATCAACTAAAACTTTAACTGAAACTTTAATTTAAACTTTAACTGAAACTTTAATTAAACTTCACGTAAGTCTTTTCCTTTAATAAAAATTGTATGGTGGATGTCTTGTTGTAAAATTGTATGCATAGTCAGGCACTTTCATGTTTTCAAGGAAACACCAGACTTTCCAGTTAGTGCTTTCTCAAACTTCTGCAATTTGCACTTCCTGAACTACTGCTTGGAACTAAACAGAATTATACAATGCACTTCTGTAGGCTGATCTGAGTTGGACCATCCTCTACAGCCAACTTGTCTTCGGCAAGTGGAAGAAAGGAGAATCAGGGTAGGGTTTCATGGCTAGAAGATATATTGTTGTACAACAATTTGTTACAAATTGCATTTGTTGGTATATGTACGCTAGTTTCGTCATATCAGGATCTTAGGAATTTATCTTGGCGTTGAGCAGCTAGCACTGCTGAAGCTTAGCAGCAAAAGAGGCCCATTTGCTCATGAGAAAAGAATTTTGATGATAGTATTGCTTTTGCTACCTTTTCTTCCCAGGCATTGTTTCCACTTACTCAGCATTCTGAACCTTTTATTGAGTGGAAATGAAATTCTTAAGCATATGTTTTGGCATACAAGTATCTCTGTTTTCAAGACCGGTAAATCAAGTTGGTAAATAGATGCTGCTGCTGGACTATATGTTCTGGACTATATGTTCACTGGTACTATATGTTCAGAATGAGTTAACTTGTTGTCATTTATCGAATTTCAGAATCTGCTAGACTATATGTTCATTGGTACTTCTTGTGATGTTGCTGCTGTACTACTTGGGAATTTTGTCAACTTGTGATGCTGCTGCTGTACCCCGAGAGGCCCTTGAGTTTTCCGGAATGTCGATTAACTTCCGTTCCGGCAAATTCGGGTACTCCATATGTCCTATTTTCAGCAAAGGTCATGTTGAAATTTTCCGTGAATTTTAGCATGACTTTGCTAAAAAAAGGACATATGGGGTACTTGCGACTAATGCATGGGCCGGGGTATCTTAGTACTTAATTGAGTAGGATCAACTGCCCCTTTATTCTTGCTACATTAAACCATAGGTGGCAATAGAGCCAAGTGATTAGGCCCAACTTAGAATTCTCCTTCCCTTTCCTTGATAGGGTATATTATTAGAAGATACCCATATATATTAGTCAACCTAGGGTGCCTCGGCATCGATAAACCCTAAATGATGAAAACTTAACTTAGCATTCAGGGTGCCTCAGCGTCGACAAACCCTAAATTATAAAACCTTGGCTTTTAGGGTGCCTCGGTGTCGATAAAAACCGAAATGATGAAAGCTTAGGCTTTTAGGGTGCCTCGGCGTCGAAAAACCCTCAATGATAAAAGCTTAGCTTTTAGGATGCCTCGGTGTCGACAAACCCTAAATGATGAGACCATGATCTTGTTCCTTGACAATAACCAACTTTTTGACCAAACTTTGTTCCTATTTATAGAGAAACATGGCCAACAACGATGAGGCCGGGGGTTCGGGCGGCAAGAAATTCTGGGAGCTATCCCAGGAGATGGAGGAACAACCTCACTTGTATGAGGACGCCGCCTTCCCCACCGATCCTGAGACCACTGATGGTACCGCCGAGGATGACCCCACTGATGCCACCACTGATGGTGCCGCCGAGGATGCCACCACTGATGATGGCGGCGCACGCACAGATGGCAGCCAACCGAAGAGGCAACGGAAGGACCGGCGCCCGACCGTGCTCCGCACCCTCAAGGAGGAAGTTACTGAAGTGGACTCCGATGGGAATCCAACGGCGCCCGAATGAATAGTCAAGGGGTACTCGCTTCAGCTCGGGTGCATTCTCCGGAGCACCGTCTCGATCAACACCAAGAACCTGAGGCATCCTGACCGAGGGAATTTGCACAACCTCCTCTTCACGAAGCTGCACGAACGATACAAGTTCCCCGCTGAATTTGAAAACACAAGCCTCAAAGGGAATAAAGTGAACAATGCTGCCCTCACGAAGATGAGCAAGGCCCTGTCTACTTGGAAAAGCAATGTGAAGAGAATGATCGAGAAAGGTGAGAGTTATGAGAAGATCAAGGAGAAAAAACCTTCGATCACCGAAGATGACTACAACGACTTCAAGATCAATTGCTCGAGCACCGCAAACTCCGAATCAAGTAAGTGGGGGAAAGAAATGCGGGAGCTGAACTTAGGGGAACACACACTCGGTCCCGGCGATTACAGAGTGGCGGAGCCTATATGGGACAAGGAGAAGGCGGACCGTGCCGAGCAAGGCCTACCGCCCCTCTTCGATAAATACGGTGACAAGCAGACCAGGAACTTTGTCAGGGCCCGGTACAAGAAGGACCCGAAAACAAAGGAGCTTACCACAGATCCGAAGACCAGGGCGCTTGAGCTTGTTCTGGTAAGGAATACACCCCCACGTAATTAGCTCCATATGGTTGCATTCTAATTAATGAAGCCAAATTTCTAAATGGTTCACATTCCTTCCGCAGGCGACTGAAAGCAGTAGCCCGGGATCGACTAAGAGCAACCCTTGGGACTCCACTCTAAATAGGGCGTTGAATGTAATGAAGAACAAGGATAAGCTCAGTAAGCCGACGTCAGCTGGTCGTGTGGCCGGCAAAGGCTTGTCGACAAAATGGTCGTCATACTATAACACTGGTGGGCGAAAGGAGAAAAAGACCAGCTCGGAAAGCCAGGTGCGTGAGGTTCAAGAACTCAGGGCACAGGTGGCGCGGATTCCGGAGATTGTCCAAGAGCAAGTGCAACAACAACTCGGAGCGATGATCACCGCCATTGTGCCTACCTTGAACAAGGGGATTAGTGCGTGGATTGCGGGCGGCCAACAGGGGCCGCCCCCAATTCCTAGCTTCACGGCCAGCAACTCGCAGAACGCGATGGCGGGGCCATTGGTGTCTCCGGTGGAGGCGGCATTTGTGTCTCCGATGCCGGCACGGGAGCTTAATGCACCCAGGTGTACGTCGGCCGACACCTCTGTAGCAAGCGGTCCCTCCGTCAACTGCACCCCCGCCGTTGGAGGTGCCTCGACATTAGCCGAGCTCGACGCCATCATCACGGTAACTAATTAAGCCTCTCTCGGCCGAGGACTTCATCTCCTTGCCTTTGACTGGGCATCCCTGACGCCCTACATGTTTTCGCAGGGCGCCGCCGACGTTCCGTGCACTCTCCTGCACTTCGTGAACAACGAGTTGGTCGATGTCGCCAAGGGAAAAATTGTTCAACCGGGCAACCCCTTGTTCCACGGTACCCAGATGCCACCCAACTTGTTTAGGGTTCAACTGGTTCGGGTGCTGCCAGGCTGCGATGAGTTGTTACCTCCGATTCGACCCGTCGGGGCCGACGATGATGACGTGATGACCCTCAGCGCCTGCCTGAGCTGGCCCCTGCTTTGGCCGAAGAGCCAGATTCGTTTGGGGGCGGGGGACACCACCCCAAAGACAACACCGCCAGTCGTGCTCGCGCCAAGTCGGCCCCATGGCAAGACCGCCGCAACGGTGCCGGACATCCCTATGCCACTGGATCCAAACATGCATATGGCACAGGATCAGAATGACGACGACGATGGTACATTTGCCAACGTCGATCAGTACTTTGCCGATCATGGGTACGGTGGCGACTTCATGGGGCCTCCTTCTCAAGAACCCAACCCAACAAAAGACGTGCGCGATCTAGTTGGTACCGCGGAGAAGCCAAGTTGCAACAGGCGTCGTCTGCCGTTTAGCTCTCAGGAGACGCCTCCAGCTGCCGACTTCACCGAGCCTCAGATAGGCGAGGTGCGAAATATTATCAGCCACAACACACTCAAGAAGGCGGTCTGTGAGCAGAACTCGGTCCCATTACAGGAGAAGAAGAAGGCACGCAAAAGAAAGACTAACAAGGGTGCGGTCCAGCCGGCACCGAGTATGATCCGTGCTCAGGACGGGCCACCTTCACCTGAGGATATCTCGAGGAGGGTGCATGTGGCGGGTAGGCCGATGCTACCGAGAAATATGCTCGATGCTGCAACCGGTGCTATGCGGAGTCTGCATGATAGTGTTCTTTCTTTGGAGAAGCGGCGTCTCGGAGAGAAGGATGTGGCATACCCGGTTTTCTCGGCCAAGGTGCCAGAGTGCAAGGGCTTTGTGGATAACTCCATCGGGGGTACGATCGTCCTGCGGTTTGATGACATCCACACTATGTTGAACCTTCATCCGCTGCACTACACCTTCGTTCGGCTATTTTTGCTGAGTATGGAGATGCGGATCATTCGCGACAAGACCCCGGACATCGTGATAGTCGACCCCTTCTACATGTGTGCCAAGATCTTGGGCAGCGCTGGGGACCGGCAAGTCGCGAGTTCTTACCTCGAAGGCATCATTCTGGCAAACCAAGATAAGGATAACTTCCTCGTGCCTTACTTTCCCGAGTAAGTCCTCCCCTCAACCGCCCCATAACATATGAATTCTTAGATTTCGATCATTTTTCTTTTAACATTCTGTGTTTTCTGCAGTGACACACATTGCACGCTCATCCTCCTAAGCCCCAAATATTCCATGGCCACGTATTTCGACCCGGACCGTCAGTCGAACGTAGACTACACAAATGTCAAGAAGGTTCTTGATGATGTTCTCCCCGGCTATGTCAAATCTGGAGGCACCTTCACCAGGCCTATTCGTAAGTACGGCAAGCACGTGTTCTCCCACAATACGACGTTCTGCTGCGTCAAGCAGCCGCCTGGCGGTCAGAAGGGTGCCTACTACGCCATCCATCACATGCGGGCGATCGTACGGGACCATCATCAACTTCTGCTACCGAGTAGACTCAAAGATTGGGCCGCGAGCGTGTCGGCAATCCAGGACGCGGACATCAGACAAGAATTCTTTCGCATCCAGTCGGAGTTTGCGGAAATCATCCATCAAGATGTCCTTCGTACCTCGGGGCAGTTCTACCTCAGAAATCAACCGTCCAACAGTGACATCGACACAATCCTACAAATGCAGGCTGACAACGCCCGTTGTTTCATGACTCCCACGATAGACGGCGGGCTTCATCCACGCTCCGGTCCCTTGAGTCGAGTCGAAAGCAGTGATGCTGTGTCTAGTTCTGAAACATCGATTGGCTCATGTTGTAATTAAACTTTAATGAACTTGTAGTATGTCTCTTTGGTTTCGAGAGTCATTCAACTTAGATGTAATCGATGCTATTAATGTCTTGCTTTTCTCTTCCGATCGTTCTGTTGCATACTTATATATTGCTTATGTATTGTCTGTGAATTGGTACTAACGTTTCGTTTGGCTACTGCATAGCGATGCCGTGGTATGTCGTGTACAAGGGTAAGGTTCCCGGAGTCTACGACGACTGGGAGGAGTGTCGGAGACAGGTTCACCGATTCAGCGGTAACAGTTACAAAGGGTACGCCACTAGGGCCGAGGCCGCATCTAGATACGCCCGCTATCTAGCGGGAGAGGGGAGGGAGCGTTGGAGGAACCGGATGAAGACGAGTTTCATCGTGATGACCGCAGCTCTCTTCTATGTGATGGTAGTTTAGATGATCGATATCGACTTGTAATGTGAAGACAAACTCGCGGTCTCGAGACTTGTAATATAATGTTCTATCTTTGTTCGGTATTTTCAATTCGGAGACTAATATGATGAATTATATTCGGAGACTAAAATGATGAATTGTATTCAGAGACTAATCTGCTATTGTATTTGATGAATCTGTTGTTGATGTGTGCTGTCTATATTTTGTCCAATTATACATTTTGTAACCTGTGCAAAAAACAGAAAATTAAAAAATAAAAAAACCTAATATTCATACTAATGGTGCATCACATCATAGTGCGCCATCAGTATGCCAAAGGATACTAATGGTGCATCATTAAACAGTGCGCCATTAGTATGCCGAAGTTACTAATGGCGCATCCTGTTGTTGTGCGCCATTAGTATTCCAAAGCACCTGGGTATACATGGCCCCCTGGGAGGCATACTAATGGCGCACTGTTGTATATACTAATGGCGCATCTGAGGTGCGCCATTAGTATACCAGATACTAATGGCGCACCAGTGGTGCGCCATTAGTATACCAGATACTAATGGCGCACCAGTGGTGCGCCATTAGTAAAATATACTAATGGCGTGGCACTAATGGCGCACCACTAATGCGCCATTAATGGCCAAATTAGGTGCTCCATTAGTAGGCCTTTTCCTAGTAGTGAGGGGAGGATCATCGGTTAGGGTTATGCTACACGATGCTACTTGGTGAACTTACCATCTACTTTCTTCTCCTGCTGCAAGATGGAGGTTACTAGAAGCGTAGTCTTCGATAGGACTAGCTATCCCCCTCTTATTCCGGCATTCTGCAGTTCAGTCCACATATGATACCCTTATTCCATTTGATACCAATGCATACATATGTAGTGTAGCTCCTCGCTTGCGAGTACTTTCGATGAGTACTCACGGTTTCTTTGCTCCCCCTTTTCCCCCTTCCTATACTCGATTGCTGCGACCAGACGTTGGAGCCCAGGAGCCAGACGCCACCGTCGATGACGACTACTACTACTCGGGAGGTGCCTACTACCACGTGCAGCCCGTTAACGACGACCAGGAGTAGTTTTGGAGGATCCCAGGCAGGAGGCATGTGCCTCTTTTGATCTGTATCCCAGTTTGTGCTAGCCTTCTTAAGGCAAACCTTTTAACTTATGTCTGTACTCAGATATTGTTGCTTCCGCTGACTCTTGTGCCTTCGAGCATTTGTATTCGAGCCTTCGAGGCCCCTGGCTTGTAATATAAAGCTTGTATTATTTTATTTTGTGTCTAGAGTTGTGTTGTGATATCTTCCCGTGAGTTCCTGATCTTGGTCATACACATTTGCGTGCATGATTAGTGTACGATTGAATCGGGGGCGTCACACTATGCTCCATCTTCACCACACAATGTATTTAAATCATGCGCAACCCCGATGACAAGCCGAGCAATTGTTTCATACTTTTGATGTTCTCAAACTTTTTCAATCTTCACGCAATACATGAGCGTGAGCCATGGACATAGCACTATAGGTGGAATAGAATGGTGGTTGTGGAGAAGACAAAAAGGATAAGATAGTCTCACATCAACTAGGCATATCAGCGGGCTATGGAGATGCCCATCAATAGATATCAATGTGAGTGAGCAGGGATTGCCATGCAACAGATGCACTAGAGCTATAAATGTATGAAAGCTCAACAAAAGAAACTAATGGGTGTGCATCCAACTCGCTTGCTCACGAAGACCTAGGGCATTTTGAGGAAGCCCATCATTGGAATATACAAGCCAAGTTCTACAATGAAAGATTCCCACTAATATATGAAAGTGAAAACATAGGAGACTCTCTATCATGAAGATCATGGTGCTACTTTGAAGCACAAGTGTGGTAAAAGGATAGTAGCATTGCCCCTTTTATCTTTTTCTCTCATTTTTTTATTTTATTTTCTAAGATTTTTTTATTTGGGCCTTTTCTCTTATTTTTATCGCCTCTTTTTTCTCGTTTTTTTTATTTTTCGTTCGGAGTCTCATCCCGACTTATGAGGGAATCATAGTCTCCATCATCCTTTCCTCACTAGGATAATGCTTTAATAATAATGATCATCACACTTTTATTTACTTACAACTCAAGAATTACAACTCGATACTTAGAACAAAATATGACTCTATATGAATGCCTCCGGTGGTGTACCAGGATGTGCAATGACTCAAGAGTGACATGTATGGAAGAATTATGAACGGTGGTTTTGCCACAAATACGATGTCAACTACATGATCATGCAAAGCAATATGACAATGATGAAGCGTGTCATAATAACGGAACGGTGGAAAGTTGCATGGCAATATATCTCGGAATGGCTATGGAAATGCCATAATAGGTAGGTATGGTGGCTGTTTTGAGGAAGGTATATGGTGGTTTTATGGTACCGGCGAATGTTGCGCGGTACTAGAGAGGCTAGCAATGGGGGTAGGGTGAGAGTGCGTATAATCCATGGACTCAACATTAGTCATAAAGAACTCACATACTTATTGCAAATACCTATTAGTTATCGAAACAAAGTACTATGCGCATGCTCCTAGGGGGTAAATTCGTTGGAAAATACCATCGCTCGTCCCCGACCGCCACTCATAAGGAAGACAATCAATAAATAAATCATGCTCCGATTTCATCACATAACAGTTCACCATACGTGCATGCTACGGGAATCACAAACTTTAACACAATTGTCTCTCAAATTCACAACTACTCACTAGCATGACTCTAATATTACCTCATATCTCAAAACAATCATCAAGAATCAAACTTTTCATAGTATTCGATGCACTTTATATGAAATTTTTTTATTATATCCCTCTTGGATGCCCATCATATTAGGACTAAATTCATAACCAAAGAAAACAAGCATGCTGTTTGGAGACTCTCAAAATGATATAAGTGAAGCATGATAGTTCATCTATTTCTATAAAACAAAACCACCACCGTGCTCTAAAAGGATATAAGTGAAGCACTAGAGCAAATGATAAACTACTCCAAAAGATATAAGTGAAGATCAATGAGTAGTCGAATAATTATGCAACTATATGAAGAGTCTCTAACATTTAAGAATTTAAGATCTTGATATTTTATTCAAACAGCAAGAAAAACTTAATAAAATAAAATGATGCTCCAAGCAAAACACATATCATGTGGTAAATAAAAATATAGCACCAAGTAAAGTTACCGATGAACGAAGACGAAAGAGGGGATGCCTTCCGGGGCATCCCCAAGCTTAGGCTTTTGGTTGTCCTTGAATATTACCTTGGGGTGCCTTGGGCATCCCCAAGCTTAGGCTTTTGCCACTCCTTATTCCATAGTGCATCGAATCTTTACGCAAAACTTGAAAACTTCACAACACAAAACTTAACAGAAAACTCGTAAGCTCCGTTAGCGAAAGAAAACAAAAAACCACTTCAAGGTACTGTAATGAACGCATTCTTTATTTATATTGGTGTTAAACCTACTGTATTCCAACTTTTCTACGGTTCATACCCTCCGATACTACTCATAGATCCATCAAAATAAGCAAACAACACATAGAGAACAGAATCTGTCAAAAACAGAACAGTCTGTAGTAATCTGGATCAAACGTATATTCTGGAACTCATAAAATTATCAAATAAATTGGTGGACCTTAGGAATTTTTCTATTAATCCTCTGCAAAAATAATTAACTAAATATCACTCTCCAATAAAAATGACAGCAATTCTCGTGAGCGCTAAAGTTTCTGTTTTTTACAGCATGATCAACAAGACTTTACCCAAGTCTTCCCAAAGATTCTACTTGGCACAAACACTAATTAAAACATAAAACCACATCTAAATAGAGGCTAGATGAATTAGTAATTACTAAACAGGAGCAAAAAGCAAGGAACAAAAATAAAGTTGGGTTGCCTTCCAACAAGCGCTATCGTTTAACGCCCCTAGCTAGGCATGATGATTTCAATGATGCTCACATAAAGGATAAGAACTGAAACATAAAGAGAGCATCATGAAGAATATGACTAGCAAATTTAAGTCTAACCCTCTTCCTATGCATAGGGATTTTGTGAGAAAACAACTTGTGGGAACAAGAATCAACTTGCATAGGAAGGTAAAATAAGCATAACTTCAAAACTTTAAGCACATAGAGAGGAAACTTGATATTATTGCAATTCCTACAAGCATATATTCCTCCCACATAATAATTTTCAGTAGCATCATGAATGAATTCAACAATATAACCAGCACCTAAATCATTTTTTCATGATCTACAAGCATAGAAATTTTATTACTCTCCACACAAGAAAAGTTCTTCTCATGAATAATAGTGGGAGCAAACTCAACAAAATAATTATCATGTGAGGCATAATCCAATTGAAAACTAAAATCATGATGAGAAGTTTCATGGATATCATTATTCTTTATAGCATACAAGTCATCGTAATAATCACCATAGATAGCAACTTTGTTCTCATAATCAATTGGAACCTCTTCCGGAATAGTGGATTCATCACAAAATAAAGTCATGACCTCTCCAAATACACTTTCATCAATATAATCATCATAAATAGGAGGCACTCTTAAATCATAATAAATTTGCTCATCATATCTTGGGGGACAAAAAATATCATCTTCATCAAATATAGCTTCCCCAAGCTTGTGGCTTTGCATATCATTAGCATCATGGATATTCAAGGAATTTATACTAACAACATTGCAATCATGCTCATCATTCAAATATTTAGTGGCAAACATTCTAATGCATTATTCTTATAACACCTGAGCACAATTATCAGAATCCTTATTTTCATGATAGATATTAAAAAGATGAAGCATATGAGGCAATCTTAATTCCATTGTTTTTGTAGTTTTTCTTTTATAAACTAAACTGGTGCTAAAACAATAAACAAAAAGATTCGATTGCAAGATCTAAAGATATACCTTCGAGCACTCACCTCCCCGGAAACGGCGCCAGAAAAGAGCTTGATGTCTACAACACAACCTTCTTCTTGTAGACGTTGTTGGGCCTCCAAGTGCAGAGGTTTGTAGGATAGTAGCAAATTTCCCTCAAGTGGATGACCTAAGGTTTATCAATCCGTAGGAGGCGTAGGATGAAGATGGTCACTCTCAAGCAACCCTGCAACCAAATAACAAAGAGTCTCTTGTGTCCCCAACACACCCAATACAATGGTAAATTGTATAGGTGCACTAGTTCGGCGAAGAGATGGTGATACAAGTGCAATATGGATGGTAGATATATGTTTTTGTAATCTGAAAATATAAAAACCGCAAGGTAACTAATGATAGAAGTGATCGCAAATGGCATTGCAATGCTTGGAAACAAGGCCTGGGGTTCATACTTTCACTAGTGCAAGTTCTCTCAACAATAATAACATAATTGGATCATATAAATATCCCACAACATGCAAAAAAGAGTCACTCCAAAGTCACTAATAGCGGCGAACAAACGAAGAGATTATGGTAGGGTATGAAACCACCTCAAAGTTATCCTTTCTGATCGATCTATTCAAGAGTCCGTAGTAAAATAACATGAAGCTATTCTTTCCGTTCAATCTATCCTAGAGTTCGTACTAGAATAACACCTTAAGACACAAATCAACCAAAACCCTAATGTCACCTATATACTCCAATGTCACCTCAAGTATCCGTGGGTATGATTATACGATATGCATCACACAATCTCATATTCATCTATTCAAACCAACACAAAGTACTTCAAAGAGTGCCCCAAAGTTTCTACGGGAGAGTCAAGACGAAAACGTGTGCCAACCCCCATGCATAGGTTCATGGGCGGAACCCGCAAGTTTATCACCAAAACATACATCAAGTGAATCAATAGAATAACCCATTGTCACCACGGTTATCCCATGCAAGACATACATCAAGTGTTCTCAAAGCCTTCAAGACTCAATCCGATAAGATAACTTCCAAGGGAAAACTCAATCCACTACAAGAGAGTAGAGGGGAGAAACATCATAAGATCCAACTCAAGAACACGAGAGAGAGAGAGAGAGATCAAACACATAGCTACTAGTACATACCCTCAGCCCCGAGGGAGAACTACTCCCTCCTCGTCATGGAGAGCACCGGGATGATGAAGATGGCCATCGGAGAGGGATTTCCCCCTACGACAGGGTGCCGGAACGGGTCTAGATTGGTTTTCGGTGGCTATGGAGGCTTCTGGCGGCGGAACTCCCGATCTATTGTCGTCTTTGATAGTTTTAGTGTATATGGATATATATATGAGGAAGAACTACGTCGGTAGACCTCCGGGCTGGCCATGACACAGGGGGCGCGCCCAGGGGGTGGGGGTGCCCCCCACCCTCGTGGGCAGCCCGGGACTCTCCTGGTCCATCTCCGATAATTCGTGGGCTTCTTTTGGTCCAAAAATAAGTTCCGTGAAGCTCCAGGTCAATTGGACTCCGTTTGATTTTCCTTTTCTGCGATACTCTAAAACAAGGAAAAAACAGAAACTAGCACTGGGCTCTGGGTTAATAAGTTAGTCCCAAAAATAATATAAAAGTGTATAATAAAGCCCATAAACATCCAAAACAGATAATATAATAGCATGGAACAATCAAAAATTATAGATACGTTGGAGACGTATCAGCCATCCAGCTTCACAGATAGCCCAAGATACAAAGCATAAAACTACTAAGATGCTATGGCAATATGTCGATGGGCTGGATACACAGACCTATTTGTGACATTCAATCTTTTCTACGGAAAGTAGGCATAGCAGCATCATGAAGACCTGATATTGTTGACCGGGTGATCTACATAAAGATCAAAGTGTTCAAGAGAAATATAAGAGAAAGTTTATACTTTGGAAACGCACTCGCAAGTAATACCCTACCGACTTGATCACACCTATTATTTTCTTTTGTATAGCAAATGAACTAACAACAAGAATGATGTGGTGAAGAACATAGTCTTCACAGAAATATCCTCAAGGTAGGAACTAAAAACGCACTTACACATGCTACTAGCCCTGCTTTTTCTATGCTAACATGATACTCCTATGATGGAACATAACCATAAGAAGATGGAACTAAACATATTTTTCTATGCTAACATGATATGACGGCGGATATGATCTTATAATCCCAGAATTATTGAAACATGCATCAACATTCGATGGAAATAGCTCAATAATACCAATTGTCGGTGCTATATATATTTTTTGATATTTGAAAACTATTCTACTGAACATGACAATAGTTACAGCATCCACGGATCGTTATAGTTAGTATGTAAAATTAAATGACACCTACTTTGATATTCACTTACTAAAATAATTCTATCTTTGGGAAATTGTAAAATTATAACAAATTAATTAATTACATATTAAATCTGTTGAAAAGAATGGGAGCAGGGGGGCAAACATTGTTGATGCCAGTCCCAAGTACTAAAAAAAGTGGAGGGGGCATAGATAAATTTACACCTTTGAGTAACAAGTTGTACCTGAAAGCACATTGTACTCCTATTAGTTTAGTCATACACATGCAGAGAAATGATAAGGACCAAGAAAAAAATATATGATAAATGCATGAAATGGAGAAGTGAGGACCTACAGGTGGATGAATGAGCCGCCGAAATCAGGCTACCTCTATCGAGGAGCAAGACGACCTGCTGGGCTGTCTTGCTTGGGGACAACCACGATATAATGTGGATCCAAGCTCGATGTAGCAGACGAGATCCACACCCATATCGCCTCCAAGGACGGCGACGACAACGGCACTGTCAAGATCGACAAGCTCGCTGTTGTGGTTCTAAGTCTTACAGTAATGTAGGGGGTAGGTATGGAGAGGCAAGATCTTAGCTATGGAATAGTTGTAAGCACACGAGGTTTACGAGTTCAGGCCCTTCTCGGAGGAAGTAATAGCCCTACGTCTTAGAGCCCGGAGGCGGTCGACTGGATTATGTGTGTATGAATTACAGGGGTGCGAACCCCTTACATTGAGGAGGGGTGGCTTATATAGAGTCCGCCAGACCCCTCCGGCCCTCAGTTATGTAGGGTTTCAAATACATTAAGGTCGGGCGTTACTGGTAACGCCCCTAATAAAGTGCTATGATGACCATAAAAGCTACTTAATGACCAACCGTTAGTGTGCGGAGTGACTTTAGGTCTCCTGGCCGTCGAGTGGTTGGATCTTGGTCGAGTGATTGCTTCTTGGTCGAGTGTCTTCGAGTCTGTCGAGTGGAACACCTCCAAGTCGATTGAAAGGTGATTTCTTCTAGAGATGTCCTTGGGTAGGGTAGTTAGGACAGGTCCATGACCCTACCCTAGGTACATAGCTTCATCATTAGCCCCCGAATGGATCGAGGTTTGAGTGGGGAAGGAGTTGAGAACTTCTTCAACTCATTTTTCATGCCATGAGCATATCTTGTTTCGGATCAATGAACCTGAGTGAGTTTCTTTACTTGAAGAGCTTCGAGTGACGGTGTGGAGGAGATCTTCCGTCTGACAAGTTGTTGCTGCCCGCAGATTTCGCGGGATTCAAATTTTGGGAAGCGCGCGAGAAGGGGGAGGCCGCAGTAATCGGATGGGATAGGGCAGAGCCGCCTCGATCTCTGCACCACCTTTTTCGCCACATATCACGCGCGCGATTGTTACGGGATTTGACAGGATCGTCCGGGCCTACCAGTCAGGCACTCGGAAGCGACCTCATATAAGGCGTCGGACCGGGGTTTCTTGAACAGTGCGTTCTCATTTCCTCTTGTCCTCTTCAGGCTTCTTCATTGCGCTCGCTCTCGCCCCTGCGCCGCCGCTCCGTACGCGTCTCGCCAGCGACGATGGGGAAGGAGAAGACGGCGGCTCTGGAGCGGGCGAAGAAGACGACGGCAAAGGCGAAGGGGAAGGCGACCAGTCGGGGTGGATCTTCCTCACGAGCCGGCCTGCCGAAGGGCTGGATCCAGGGCGAATGGATCCGCTCGGCGATCAGCCAAGAAGACCTCGACGACCTAGCCGACGGAGGACTGATCCCCCATGGATCGGCGCGGCTTCCGGGGAAGGAATCCGAGCCGCAACCTCGTGAGGGTGAGCGCGTTCTCCTTGCCACCCACGTCGACCGTGGATTTTCCATGCCTCCTCACCCTTTCTTTCGGGGATTTCTGAATTTCTTTGGGGCACAACTCCACCACTTCACTCCCAACACAATAGTGTATCTCGCTGCTTTCGTGTCTTTGTGCGAGAATTTCTTGGGTTGTCGGCCACATTGGGGTCTTTTCAAGCACATTTTCACCTGTCGTTCTCAGACGGTGAAAAAGGCCAATCCGAGTGACGAGAGAACACAAGTGATTCAGATGTGTGGGGGTCTTGGTGTTTAGATGAGAGGGAAAAGTTCCTTTCCAGCCATGATTCTTCCCGACTCGGTCCGCGGATGGCAGTCGACTTGGTTTTACTCCAAAGAACAGTCGACGCCAGGGCAGTCGACTGGCCTCCCTCCTTTTACCATGGACCGAGTGAGGAAACCCTCCTCTTTTAAGGTGCTCCCGGAGGAGAAGGCGCAAGTTAGGGTGCTGGTCGAACGAGTGGTCCAGCTTATCCGTGACGGGGTCACTGGTATGGATCTCTTGGAGGTTTTCCTTCGGCGGTGCATCCAGCCTCTTCAAGCTCGAGACCATCCGATGTGGATGTATTCGGATCTTGACGACACCACTCGGATTCACCCGGAGGAGGTCGATGATGACACACTGGAGGGGGGGCTGTCGGGCATCACCGGAAACAAGGACAACCCCAGGGGAGCCAGGAGAGTTCCTCCATTCGACCAGTCGCACGAACCAGAAAAGGTCCGATTATGAGCTTTTGATTATAATCTGAATTCACTCGTGCAGCTGTCTATACTGCGTCGACTGACTTTATTCTTCCTGCTTTCTTTCATGTCCTTATCGAAATGTACTCAGTGCCCAACGGAGAGCAAGAGCAAGATCTGGAAGGAGAGGCGAGCGGCAGAGACAGTGGTGAATGGCATTCTGACAGAGAAGGGGACAAAGAAAGCGACGACCCAAGTGACGAAGAAGAAGTCGAGTCGCCTCCTCGCAGGGAGAGGCGATCCAAGCTTGACCAAGAACGACCGAGCGCCCGTGAAAAGGCGATTGCTCAGACTGGTCAGTCTTCAAAGCATCCTCGGACCTCTTCACCAACCCCAACTGAAAAAGCGTCAAAGCATCCCAAAGTTGCAGAGCAGAAGCCTCGGAAGGCGTTGCCAAAGATTAAGATTGACATCCCCGTCGCTTCTGCGTGAGTGTCTCCCTTTGTATTCACTCGATGCTCCGTGCTGTTTATTTTTTCTTGATTTAACCAGACGAACTTTGGAACTGGCAGCGCTGCTACTTCCGGGACCTCAGCTTACAGGGATGAGGATGAGGTAATGGAGGATGCAGTCACTTCCAATCTGGGTATGATTTCTGTCATTCTGTCTTTATTTGGTCGACTCAACTGCAATGTGTACCATTGGGTGATGTGATTTTGGCAATTGATCTTTGAACAGCTCCTAACATTATTGACCTCCCCGATGATGATGATGAAGAGCCTGAGAGGCCTTTGACGAGGAAAAATAGGAAAGATCCTGCAAGCAAGGTGCCACAGTTGACGCCGATGGCGGAACCAGTCGTTCAGGACGCTGGTGATGCCAACCGGGGTTCTGTTACCTTCGCCGTACCATTGTCGAGTGCCCTGCCTTCTTCGTCGACTGTTCAAGCTCCTGCCGACCCACCTTCAGTTTTTGCGATCCATCATGTCATAGAGGACGAAGTGAATGCTGCCAAGGAAGCCATACGCCAGGCGGGCATTATGATGGAGACGATGAAGGCGGTGCGGGACGCCAGTCAGGCCGCCTATGACGCCAGCTCAGTGCTTCGAAAATCTTTGCATTTGCACACCCACTGGGTGCATCGATTGAATTTTTGGACTAGTGGGGGCGCGCTGAGCGCACCCACTAGGTGTAGTCCCCGAGACTATGATGGACTGCTGGCAGTCGACTGTAGTCTTTGTATTTTGATTCTTTCGCTCGATCTGGTCTGGCCATGTCAAGTGTAAACCGAATGGGTGTTGCTGTCGTTTTTCGTAGTTTCGCTCTTCCACTCAGTCTGGGCGAGTGGGATCAGAATCGGTGGGGGCACGCCAAGTGCACCCACTGGGTGTAGTCCCCGAGACCGTGGTCGACTGCTGGCAGTCGTCTGGGGTCTGAACAGCTTGTTGTCCAGTTCTTTCTCTTTTCTTTTTTTACTCCATGCACTCGACTTCGGCGGGCTGGTCGAGTGGGATCAGAGCCGCTGGGGGCATGCAAAGTGCACCCACTAGGTGTAGTCCCCGAGACTATGGTGGACTGCGGCAGTCGACTGTAATCTTAGTATTTATTGTCTTTGTCGTTTTTCACTGTAAAATAACTTCCCCTCCCTGATTGCAGAAATCTTGTGATCTTGGAGCTTGCTTTGCTGACTTGGAGAAACAGCAGATCCAGCTAAACCTTGACTTGGAATTGGCCAAGACAGAGCTGCAAAAGGCCAAGGACGACGCCAATGGTAAGACGAGCTTGTCGACTGGTTTGTCTTAGGCTTGAGTACTCTTCTGCTCTTTCTGAATCAAGCACCATTTCTTTGTAGAAAAACTGAACGAAGCTCTGGCGAAGAAGGACCAGGATTTGGCTGCTGCTCAAAAGAAAGCTGACGAGAGAACCGCTCTGGCTGAACAGAAACTGGCTTCAGTCGGCCAATTGGAAGAAGAGAACGCCAAGATGAAATTTGCCCTGAACGAAGCCAACAAGGAGTGCACGCGCTTGAAGATGGACAATCTCAACCTATACAAGAAGATGGAAGGCATCGCTCGCAGGAGGGACGATCTGGAGAGCTATCTGAGGAGCCTTGCCAAGAAGTTGTTCATCAAGCTTGAAGGTATACATTTTTTTCCGACTGATGTTTTTTTTTGTCGACTCAGCATACGAAAATGACTTATCCTTGGATCGTGGATGCAGAGTTTTGCCAGAACTTCGAGGAGGAGACTGGGCGGATTGAGCCAGGTTTGGACCCCATCAACTCTCCCATGAAAGATGAAACTGCCATGAATCTGCTCCAACTAGAATCCTGCATCGACGGTGTTGTGGACTACTTGGCTCGACTGAAGGTCGCCACGTCACGGATCGACATGGCACTTTGGCTAGGGGCCATGCTCCAGAATGATCTCGAGTCCCTGATGACTCGACTTAACGAGATCCCTGGTCAAGTGCAGGAGTGGAAGAAATCTTCTGCCCGGTGTGGTGCTGATGTGGCTCTGTCTTTGGTTCGTGTCCACTGCAAGGAGGTGCGACAAGATAAGCTGGCAGCAATCAAGGTCGCCAACACCCAGAGGCATGACTTCCGATCTTTTATGGAGACTTTTATTGCTGCAGCCACTCCGATCGCCGACGGCGTCGACCTGGACGAGTTCGTCGAGCCTGCCAGTCCTCCTCCTGCGGAGTGAACAAACTTTTATGCCCCACCTTAAATTTGCCTCGGAATGCCGAGTGGTTTTTGTAAACGTTAAACTCTTTCGGGCTGAATGCTTGAGCACTTCGATCTGCGGTCTGGAACCTTTAGGATTTATCTGAACTTGGTTTATCGTTGAATATCTTCATGAATTATCCGTCGAGTGGAACTCGTTCTTCACTCGAGACAACTTTTGTATTTGTGGTGCAGCTTCGAAGGAGAAGGCAGCAGTCGACCTGCACCTCATCTTCCTTGCGGGTCGGGATGGAGCGCACGTTGTATTTGTGGCGAAGCTCCGAAGGAGAAGGTGGCAGTCGATCTGCACCTCGTCGTCCTTGCCGAGTGGGATGGAGCGCACGTTGTATTTTTGTCGAAGCTCCGAAGGAGAAGGTGGCAGTCGAGCTGCACCTCGTCGTCCTTGCGGAGTGGGATGGAGCGCACGTTGTATTTGTGGCAAAGCTCCCAAGGAGAAGGTGGCAGTCGACCTGCATCTCGTCGTCCTTGCGGATTGGGATGTGTTTCGTACATAGGCGAGTACTAGACTGCAGCTAAGCCGCCGAGTGGGAGGGTCGCTCTCCACTCGATAGGATATTTCAAACTTAGGCGAGTACTAGACTGCAGCTAAGCCCCGAGTGGGAGGGTCGCTCTCCACTCGGTAGGATTTCTCAAACCTAGGCGAGTACTGGACTGCAGCTAAGCCCCCGAGTGGGAGGATCGCTCTCCACTCGGTAGGATTTTTCAAACTTAGGCGAGTACTAGACTGCAGCTAAGCCCCCGAGTGGGAGGGTCACTCTCCACTCGGTAGGATTACTCAAACTTAGGCGAGTACTGGACTGCAGCTAAGCCCCCGAGTGGGAGGATCGCTCTCCACTCGGTAGGATTTTTCAAACTTAGGCGAGTACTAGACTGCAGCTAAGCCCCCGAGTGGGAGGGTCACTCTCCACTCGGTAGGATTACTCAAACCTAGGCGAGTACTGGACTGCAGCTAAGCCCCCGAGTGGGAGGATCGCTCTCCACTCGGTAGGATTTTTCAAACTTAGGCGAGTACTAGACTGCAGCTAAGCCCCCGAGTGGGAGGGTCGCTCTCCACTCGGTAGGATTCCTCAAACTTAGGCGAGTACTGGACTGCAGCTAAGCCCCCGAGTGGGAGGATCGCTCTCCACACGGTAGGATTTTTCAAACTTAGGCGAGTACTGGACTGCAGCTAAGCCCCCGAGTGGGAGGGTCGCTCTCCACTCGGTAGGATTTCTCAAACTTAGGCGAGTACTGGACTACAGCTAAGCCCCCGAGTGGGAGGCTGGCTCACCGCTCGGTAGGATTTTAAAATACTTAGGCGAGTACTGGACTGCAGCTAAGCCCCGGAGTGGGAGGCTGGCTCTCCACTCGATAGGATTTTCAAACACTTAGGCGAAATGGGTTCGCAGCTAAGCCCCCGAGTGGGAGGCTGGCTCCCCACTCGGTAGGATTTTCAAACACTTAGGCGAAACGGGTTCGCAGCTAAGCCCCCGAGTGGGAGGCTGGCTTACCACTCGGTAGGATTTTCAAATACTTAGGCGAGTACTGGAGTGCAGCTAAGCCCCCGAGTAGGAGGCTGGCTCACCACTCGGTAGGATTTTCAAACACTTAGGCGAAACGGGTTCGCAGCTAAGCCCCCAAGTGGGAGGCTGGCTCACCACTCGGTAGGATTTTCAAATACTCAGGTGAGTACTGGACTGTAGCTAAGCCCCCGAGTGGGAGGCTGGCTCACCACTCGGTAGGATTTTCAAATACTTAGGCGAGTACTAGACTGCAGCTAAGCCCCCGAGTGGGAGGCTGTCTCTCCACTCGGTAGGATTTTCAAACACTTAGGCGAAATGGGTTCACAGCTAATCCCCTGAGTGGGAGGCTGGCTCACCACTCGGTAGGAAATTATTTTTGCAAACTTAGGCAAAACGGATTCGCAGCTAAGCCACCCACTGGTGGATTTCTCACGCAAACAAAAACGATAACAATCACTGGGAAAATTATAACGCTCTTGCCTTTGATAAATAAACTACAGAAGTTTTTCTTATTACATCTCATTCGAGTGAGAATTCAAGTATAAAAGGGGCGGAGCAGCTCCGCACTCCAGGCTCGTGGCTCATCAATCTGGCGATCGACATTATAAAGGTGGTACGCTCCATTGTGGAGGACTCTGGTGACTATGAAGGGACCTTCCCAAGTAGGAGCGAGTTTGTGTGGTTTCTGTTGATCCACTCGGAGGACCAAGTCTCCTTGGAAGGCTTGACTCTTCACATTTCTGGCATGGAATCGATGCAAGTCTTGCTGATAGATGGTCGATCGGATCATGGCCATTTCTCTTTCTTCTTCCAGGAGGTTGACTGCGTCCTGCCGGGCTTGTTCTACTTCATCTTCAGAGTAGAGCTTGACTCGGGGTGCGTTGTGAAGCAGGTCACTCGGCAAAACTGCTTCGGCTCCGTAGACCAGAAAGAATGGGGTTCTTCCAGTCGATCGGTTCAGGGTTGTCCTCAATCCCCAAAGAACTGATGGAAGCTCGTCGACCCATGCACCTGCTGCGTGCTTGAGATCGCGCATCAGTCGGGGTTTCAGTCCTTTGAGAATTAAGCCGTTTGCTCTTTTCGCTTGTCCATTCGACTGGGGGTGAGCGACTGAAGCATAGTCGACTCGTGTGCCTTGAGAGGCGCAAAAGGCTCTGAATTTGTCGGAATCGAAGTTTGACCCATTGTCAGTAATGATGCTGTGCGGAACTCCATATCTGAATATCAACTCTCTGATGAAACTAATAGCAGTGCAAGCATCAAGATTCTTGATAGGCTTAGCTTCAATCCATTTGGTGAACTTGTCAACTGCTACCAGCAAATGAGTGAAGCCACTCCTGCCCGTTCTCAGTGGTCCAACCATGTCCAGTCCCTAAACAACGAAGGGCCAAACGAGTGGAATGGTTTTCAGGGCTGACGCGGGTTTGTGCAACATATTGGAGAAAAACTGACATCCTTCACATTTTTCGACTATCTCTTTCTCCATTTCATTCGCCCTTGGCCAGTAGAATCCCGCTCGGTATGCTTTAGCCACAATGGTCCGAGAGGACGCATGACGACCATAGGTCCCCGAGTGGATATCATCAAGGATTATTTTACCTTCTTCTAGTGTTATACACTTCTGACTGACTCCAGTCGCGCTTTCTCTATACAACTGTCCCTTTATGACCGAAAGGCCTTGGATCGACGGACGATCTGTCGAGCCTCTTCTTTGTCCTCTGGGATTTCTTTCCTTAGGATGTACGCGATGTACAGTACTGTCCAGTCGGGAGTGATGACCAAAACTTCCATGATCAGGTCGACCACAGTTGGAACTTCAACTTCAATCGGATCCGTGGTACTTTTTGGCTGCGGGGCTTCTTCAGTGAAGGGATCCTCCTGAACTGATGGTGTGTGGATGTGTTCCAAAAACACATTGCTGGTAATGGCTTCTCCTTTGGAACCTATTTTCTCCAAATCATCAACTGCTTGATTTTTCAGTCGGGGTATGTGATGAAGTTCTAACCCCTCGAATTTCTTCTCCAGCTTTCTCACTGCATTGCAATAACCAGTCATGGCTGGACTTCTCACGTCCCACTCTTTCATCACTTGATTAACCACCAAATCTGAGTCGCCATAGACCATGAGGCGATGGACGCCGAGTGAAATGGCCATGCATAACCCATATAAAAGTGCTTCGTATTCTGCTTCGTTATTGGAGGAATCAAAGTGGATTTGAAGAACATATTTGAGCTTATCTCCTCGGGGGGAGACCAATACTACCCTGGCATCGGAACCATTCAGCATTTGGGAACCATCGAAGAACATGGTCCAATGCTCTGAGTGAACCTGAGTTGGCAGTTGTTGTTCAATCCACTCGGCGACGAAATCTGCTATTGCTTGGGACTTGCTAGCTTTATTTGCCTCAAACTTGGTATCTAGAGGAAGGAGTTCAATCGCCCATTTTGCCACTCGACCAGTTGCATCTTTGTTGTGCAGGATCTCTGACAATGGAGCGTCACTGACGACTGTAATGGAATGATCAGAGAAGTAGTGAGCAACCTTCTTTGTGGTCATATAAATCCCATATACAAGCTTCTGATAATTAGGATATCTTTGCTTCGATGGGGTCAAAACTTCAGAAATATAATATACTGGGCGCTGAACTTTGAAGGCTTTTCCTTATTCTTCCCGCTCGACCGTAAGTACCATACTGACGACTTGTCCCGTGGCTGCGATGTAAAGCAGCAAAGGCTCTTTGCTGATTGGGGCAGCAAGCACCGGCTGGGTGGAGAGCAGAGCTTTGAGCTCTGCAAACGCTGCATCAGCTTCAGGAGTCCACTCAAACTTGTCTGACTTCTTCATCAATCGGTAAAGAGGCAATGCCTTTTCACCGAGATGAGAGATGAATCGACTTAAAGTGGCCAAGCAACCAGTAAGCTTCTGGACGTCGTGCACTCACACAGGATGTTTCATCCGGAGTATAGTACCGACTTTTTCTAGATTGGCGTCGATTCCTCATTCGGAAACAATAAAACCGAGTAACTTTCCGCCAGGAACTCCGAATGTGCACTTTGATGGATTAAGCTTGATATCATACCTCCTGAGGTTGGCAAAGGTTTCAGCAAGGTCAGTCAGCAGGTCGGAACCTTTCCGTGACTTGACCACAATATTATCCATTTATGCTTCCACATTCCGACTGATTTGAGTGAGCAAACACTTCTGAATCATCCTCATGAATGTGGCTCCGGCATTCTTGAGGCCAAATGGCATGGTAACATAACAGAAGCACCCGAATGGAGTGATGAAAGCTGTTTTGATCTCATCAGGTCCATACAGACAGATCTGATGGTACCCGGAATAGGCGTCTAAAAAAGATAGTCGTTCACATCCAGCAGTCGAGTCGACTATCTGGTCGATGCGGGGGAGAGGAAAATGATCTTTCGGGCAGGCCCGATTGATATGTTTAAAGTCAATGCACATGGGAAGTGACTTGTCCTTCTTGGGGACCATAACAACGTTGGTGAGCCACTCGGAGTGGTAAATCTCTCGGATGAACTCCGCTGCTAAGAGCCGAGCCACCTCCTCACCAATAGCCTTTCTCCTCTAGATGGCGGACCGTCGGAGATGTTCTATGACGGGTTTCACTTTTGAGTCGACTCATAGGCGGTGCTCAGCCAGCCCCCTGGGAACACCCGGCATGTCAGAAGGCTTCCATGCGAAGATGTCCAGTTCTCACGGAGGAACTGGATGAGCGCTTCTTCCTATTTGGAGTCGAGTGTTGTTGAGATATGAGTCGGAGCAGCACTGGGATCGGTCGGATGAATGTGAACCGGCTTCGTTTCACCAGACGACTGAAAAGCTGATTCTGTAGCGAGCTTCTTGGCTCACAACAAATCACTCGGTCTGCAATCTTCTGGTACTCCTGCAGCTCCACCACTACCATCTGAGCATTAGCGATCTTTGAGCCTTTCTGAAAACACTCTTCTGCTTTCTTTCGATTGCCCGTAAATGTGATCGCACCTTTGGGACCAGGCATCTTCAATTTGAGATACACATAACATGGTTGAGCCATGAAGCGTGCGTAAGCTGGCCTGCCCAAAATAGCGTGATAAGCACTCTGGAAATCCACAACTTCGAACGTCAACTTTTCTTTGCGGTAATTCCTAGAATCACCGAAAACCACATCAAGAGCAATTTGGACGAGTGACTCAGCCTTCTTCCCAGGAATGACTCCATGGAAACTCATGTTGCTGGTACTGAGTCTGGACATCGGAATGCCCATCCCTTTCAATGTCTCAGCATACAGTATGTTCAAACCACTGCCACCATACATCAAGACTTTGGTCAGTCGAGTGCCTTCAACAACTGGGTCGACCACCAAAGCTTGCCTCCCAGGGGTGGCAATGTGCATTGGGTGATCAGACTGGTCGAATGTGATGGCAGTCTGAGACCACTTCAGATAACTGGGTGTCGCCGGAGCAACCATATTCACCTCACGGTTGATAACTTTCAGTCGACTTTTGCTTTCAACATCAGCAAAAATCATCAAGGTGGAATTGACCTGGGGATATCCATCATCACTATCCTCCTTGTCTTCAACTTTGTCTGACTCCTTTTCCTTATCTTTGGGCTATTTTCCCTGGAACTGCTGGATCAAGAGCCGACACTGTCGAGTGGTATGTTTCGGGTAAATGAGCTTACCCTCTTCATCTTTCTTGGTGTGGATGTGACACGGCAAATCCAACTCATCATTTCCGTCTTGGTCTTTATCTTTCTTGGGGTTCCAAGGCCCTTTGGGTTTCCCCTTAAACTTTCCTTGAGTTACAGCCAAGGCTTCCCCAGGAGCAGCTGGCTCGTCTTTCCGCTTCTGTTTCCGATTGGAATTTCCTCCTCTGGTTTCTTGGGTGACTGACTTGTGCTTGCCACTCCGGAGCCGATCCTCATCTTCACCATTAGCGTACTTGGTGGCAATCTCCATCATCCGATTCAGAGACATGTCTCCGGTTCGATCGAATTTCAGATTCAGTTCCCTGTACTTGACGCCTTCTTTGAAGGCACAGACTGCTTGGTGATCAGGCACATTCTCTATCGTGTGATGTAACGTGATCCATCTCTGGGTGTGATCCCTCAAAGTTTCATTCGGCTTCTGCACGCAAGACCGCAGTTCCGTCAGCCCTGCCGGTCGCTTGCATGTTCCTTCAAATGTGGTGACAAACACTCGGCCGAGATCTTCCCAAGTGTAAATGCTGCTGGGTGCTAACTGATTCAGCCACGCTCTGGCCGAGCCCTCCAACATGAGAGGCAAGTGCTTCATGGCCACTTCATCATTGCCACCGCCAATCTGGACAGCCACTCAGTAGTCTTCAAGCCAAGTATCAGGCTTGGACTCACCAGTGAACTTACTGACTCCAGTCGCCAACCTGAAGTTGGGAGGAATCACAGCGGCCCTGATGGCTCTACTAAAGCACTCTGGCCCCGAAACATGTACTCTGCTGCTGGTAGGTGCATCTCTGTCGTGACCTTCTCGGGGAGCTCTGTTCCTGCCGACCAAACCTTGAACGAGAATGGATCTCGCATCAAAGCCTCGTTCCCTGGGGTCGACTAGAATCCTTCGCCCAACACTATGAGGGCGCCTGTCATCCTGCTATCGAGGCACATACGACCCACTCCTCGGGGGAGGGGTAGGCACTCGACGTCGATCATCACGATCGAATCGGTGATCATACTACTCACGGTTCCCGTACTGATCGCGCCGGTCCCCATGTCCCTCACGCCTCGGGGCCGATCTTGGGCTATGAGCCGACTGGACTGTGTCTGCAGCAATGGATCTGCTATGAATCCTGTTCTGCGACTGAGAAACAGCGGAATTCTGGTCTCCTGCTGCCCGGAGTAACGCTCTGATCTGCAGCAAGCCTCTTCCAGCCTCTGACTGGGAAGGTTGAATTGACTCTGCTATATAGGCTGCATCTGCTAAATTCTGAATCGGAGTTCGATATACCTGCGGGGGCGGAAAGAGCTGATGTCGACTAGATTCTGGAACCCGTTGTCGCGCACGCTCGTCGAGTGCTCGCTGGAGGTTCTCCAGTCGAGTCCGCTCAGCCAAGTTTGCCAGGCGCGTGTCCTCCAAGGCACAAGCCTCGGGGGTTTCTCCAATGATAGGAGTGTGCAGTGCATCCATGTTCCGGCGACGAAGTTCTTCTCTCTGCAGCGACGTGAGAGGCTCGGGGAGATATTCCTCATGGGGATGCGACGGGTCGCCTCCACCAGCGCCTCCGTCGGTGCGGGGAAAACCGGGAGGACTGCGCGGTCCATCGACCATCAGAACCTCCGCCGCTGGATCGCTGTTGTCGCACTCGGATGCGGTCTCTGTGGAGCCAGTCGAACAGGCCGTAGAGGGATTCGTCGGGCTCGATCGCCACGACTTGAGGGGTGGACGACTAGCGTACCACCGCGTGTCTCACCCACCGCTGAAGTCTCGACCGACCGGAGCGCTTGCGCCGGCGGGAAACAGGGAGGGAGGACAACATAGGTGCCGACCGATAATGGGTCGACGATTGCCACAAGACGATGCCGCGGACGCACGCGCGAAAATGTGTTGCCCGGCGGACAGGGAGTGCGTCCACGTCAAGCGGATCCTCCTGAAGCCAAGCGGAGTCATCGGCGATGAACGTGAGCGCGTCGAGACGGATCTCGCGGCCCTCCACCAAAACTCCGCCAAAAACCATGATTATTTGGGTCGGAAAAGATCGCAACTCCTCCAACAAATCGCTAAGACACCGGCCCCAAGGTGGGGGCCAACTGTCGTGGTTCTAAGTCTGACAGTAATGTAGGGGGGTAGGTATGGAGAGGCAAGATCTTAGCTATGGAGTAGTTGTAAGCACACGAGGTTCACGAGTTCAGGCCCTTCTCGGAGGAAGTAATAGCCCTACGTCTCGGAGCCCGGAGGCGGTCGACTGGATTATGTGTGTATGAATTACAGGGGTGCGAACCCCTTACACTAAGGAGGGGGTGGCTTATATAGAGTCCGCCAGACCCCTCCGGCCCTCAGTTATGCAGGGTTTCAAATACATTAAGGTCGGGCGTTACTGGTAACGCCCCTAATAAAGTGCTATGATGACCATAAAAGCTACTTAATGACCAACCGTTAGTGTGCGGAGTGACTTTAGGTCTCCTGGCCGTCGAGTGGTTGGATCTTGGTCGAGTGATTGCTTCTTGGTCGAGTGTCTTCGAGTCTGTCGAGTGGAACACCTCCAAGTCGATTGAAAGGTGATTTCTTCTAGAGATGTCCTTGGGTAGGGTAGTTAGGATAGGTCCATGACCCTACTCTAGGTACATAGCTTCATCACTCGCCTCCTCCATTGCGCAGCTTCTCGTTGAGCCCTGCTACCCCTCCGCCGCCGTTGACCAGCATAAGAGATTGAGGAGGCATACATCGGGGAAAACCAGGCGCCATAGATGGTCACGCCGTCGCCGCACCAGTGAGCCGAGCTGCAAAGGTGCGTGCAGGTGAGGATAAGGAAGATCACGACAAGGAATCAAGAGGGGAAACTAAGGTTTATTCAGAATTGAATCTGCAGCGCTCGGGTGGAAGCAATTTTGGTACGAGGGGATAGAAGGAGATGAAAGGATCAGGCAAGAGCCACGTCTAATGGTTGGAGAGTGTGAGGTTCTCTTTTTTCTTATTTTTTTGACAATTGTGTGACAGGTTCCCTTTGTTTTGAGGAAGTGTGTGAAGGTGTGAGTGTGAGGTATTCAACGACAAAAAAATGTGTGCGGGCTGTGTACATCTCTGTTATCCTGTTCGGCTTCCATAAGAAAAGAAAAAACCCCTAAAAACATTTTCGAAAATAACACAAAGAATTCCTACCAATCAACTACGATTTCGAAAACAACACAAAGATTTCCCACTAATCGACTACGATTGCGTACAGGTGGAATTCACATACATGTGTGCTCCAACATAAATCATACTCCCTCTGTAAAGAAATATAAGAGCATTTAGATCACTATGCTAGAAATTCTTTTGAACATAAATTCTTTTGAACAAATTCTTTTGAGCATTTAGATCACTATGCTAAAAATATATATTATACGATGATAAAAAATATATCAAACCGGAACCAATCATTCGTATTCGGGTTATGCATATGAAATTAAGTACAATTTCATGTCAAGCCGTCACGGACTATAAACATGATCATGCGGCAGCATCCGGCAAACCCACGGGTTGGAGAGAGGTGCTTGCAAAGAATTTGATGAGAAAGATCAGACCCCATATTTTCCTGAACATGAAAGGAAAATTCCTCTTACCACCACATAAGCCATGTCTAAGGGTAAAATCATGTTTACAACCGCAACACTTGATGAACAAACGATGAAAATGTTATATATTTACCTTTGTTAGTTAATTAAACTTTGTTAAGTACTAGCCCGCGCATTTGCGAGGGCCATTTTGCAAGTTGTCTTAATGTCAAATGATAGACTATTGCTTTGAATCACTCGTGTCTTAATATTCATGCCATGATTAGATTAGATGATGAAGATTATGCTAGGTAGCATTCCACATCAAAAATTATCTTTTTTATCATTTACCTACTTGAGGACGAGCAGGAATTAAGCTTGAGGATGTTGATACATCTCCGTCATATATATAATTTTTTATTGTTCAATGCCAATATTCTACAACTTTTATATACTTTTGGCAACTTTTTATACTATTTTTGGGACTAACATATTGATCCAGTGCCCAGTGCCAGTTCCTATTTGTTGCTTGTTTTTTGTTTCGCAGAAAATCCATATCAAACGGAGTCCAAACAAGATAAAAACTGACAGATATTTTTTTTGGAATATATGTGATTTTTTGGAAGAAGAATCAACACGAGACGATGCCCGAGGGGGCCACGAGGTGGGGGGCGCGCCCCAGGGGGTCAAGCACGCCCAGGGCCCTCGTGGCCACCCCGTAAGGCGGTTGGTGCCCTTCTTCCGCCGCAAGAAAGCCAATATCCGGATAGAAATCGTGTTAAAATTTTAGCCCAATCGAAGTTACGAATCTCCGGGAATATAAGAAATGGTGAAAGGCCAGAATCTGGAGCACAGAAACAGAGAGAGAAAGAGAGACAGATCCAATCTCGGAGGAGCTCTCGCCCCTCCACTGCCATGGAGGTCATACACCAGAGGGGAAACCCATCTCTCATTTAGGGAGAAGGTCAACAAAGAAGAAGAAGGGGGCCATCTCCCCCTCTCTTCCAGTGGCGCCGGAACGCCGCCGGGGCCATCATCGTGTGACGGCGATCTACACCAACAACTCCATCATCTTCACCAAAATCTTCATCACCTTCCCCCATCTATATATAGCAGTCCACTCTCCCGCAACCCACTGTACCCTCTACTTGAACATGGTGCTTTATGCTTCATATTATTATCCAATGATGTGTTGCCATCCTATGATGTCTGAGTAGATTTTTGTTGTCCTATCGGTAATTGGTGAATTGCTATGATTGGTTTAATTTGCTTGTAGTTATGTTGCTGTCCTTTGGTGCCCATCATATGAGCGCACGCATGGATCACACCATAGGGTTAGTTGTATGTTTATAGGACTATGTATTGGAGGGCAAGGGTGACAGAAGCTTCAACCTAGCATAGAAATTGACGCATATGGGATTTAGGGGGACCAATATATCTTAATGCTATGGTTGGGTTTTACCTTAATGAACGTTAGTAGTTGCGGATGCTTGCTAATAGTTCCAATCATAAGTGCATAGAATTTCAAGTCAGAGATGACATGCTAGCAGTGGCCTCTCCCACATAAAAATTGCTATCGGTCTAGTAATGTAGTCAATTGCTTAGGGACAATTTTGCAACTCCTACCACCACTTTCCACACTCACTATACTAACTTTATTGCTTCTTTACCTAAAACAGGCCCTAGTTTTTATTTGCGTGCTCTTTATATTCTTGCAAACCTATCCCGTTACACCTACAAAGTACTTCTAGTTTCATACTTGTTCTAGGTAAAGGGAACGTTAAGCGTGCGTAGAGTTGTATCGGTGGTCGATAGAACTTGAGGGAATATTTGTTCTACCTTTACCTCCTCATTGGGTTCGATGCTCTTACTTATCGAAAGAGGCTACAATTGATCCCCTATACTTGTGAGTTATCAGTACTCTCTTTGTATTTTCCTTAACTCTCGTAGTTTAGTTCCCCTAGTTTATTATTCCTAGACTAATATACGGTAGAATATTGTCTAAATTATTTATTTTGTTCTATGTAGGGTATTATATATATATAATAGTTAAATTATCAATTCGTTTCTATATTTACACACAAACCTTAGAATTCTTTCAGGCGTGGTTTTTCGTCCGTAAAACAACTTGGCCCTGATTTTTTCAAATGGCCATAACTTTTTACTTGTTGATCCAAATTTGATGAAACCAACGCCTATATTTTTGTCTTGATCCCACCTATCTGGTGAACCTATCAAATCAATTTTTTTGTAATTTCCAAATTTTGAAGGTTATTCAGATTCATATTCAAACTTCTTTTGATCATTTATTTTTGTCCGTAGGTCCGTTTATGATGAATCCAATTGCGCCGGGTTCGTATCGAAGAAATCTTTCTGTTCGTAGGACTAGGGTTATCTTTTCAACATAAAATTTTGATCATACTCAGATTATTCAACTAGTTTAGAAGTGTTGCCATACATCGTTCTAAGCAGATTCAATGTCATATTGAATTACTTGTGTCTTCATTCGTTATTCTGAATCTAGTAATTATTCTTCCTACATGTTCAGTAACATGATTAGATTTATCCTTTGAACCTTTCAAATTTGAGTGATTCAAATTTGTATTCGAACATTCAGTTTATGATATCTTACAATCTGTAGCATCTTTTCAATTGATTTCTCTAAACACTTATGTCATATACTTTATGTCCATATCCACCATACTCCAATTCAAATATTCTTGAATTTCTAAATTCCAAATATATTCATACTTAAATTCGCTATAACCTGCATTGTAGTACTTTGTTTCAATTGATTATTTTGTAAATAGATTCTTATGCCATATATGCTATCTCTCAAGCTACATTCTAGTTGTTCTCCTTATACTTTGGATCATCTTCTATAGTGTCTTCAACCTAAGGTTATATAGAAATAGTTTATCATGCATTAACTCTTTTGAGTTGATTCCTTCACCTTTCCCATAAGAACCTATTTTCCTATTAAACCTTAGTACGTTGTTATTTTCGTACGATGACATATTTTGTTCTTATGTTCTTTTGGTTCTTCTTTTTGGCATGGGTGTTCATTTGGATGTTGTTAATTTATGATAGATTTTCTTGGAGTGTGATGAGTAGAATTATCACAATTTTGAGTGCGATGAATCTCCATCAACCGTACCAAGAAAGTTCACTTAGACCATTTGTTTATACCTATGTTTTACTTGCATGTAGTGTCAGCTTTTCAACAAATCCCTCTAGTAGTGATATTGAATTTTTGTAGTTGAGTAGAATGCATGAGGTAGTGATGTCTACTACACAACCTTCTTCTTGTAGACGTTGTTGGGCCTCCAAGTGCAGAGGTTTGTAGGACAGTAGCAAATTTCCCTCAAGTGGATGACCTAAGGTTTATCAATCCGTAGAAGGCGTAGGATGAAGATGGTCTCTCTCAAGCAACCCTCCAACCAAATAACAAAGAGTCTCTTGTGTCCCCAACACACCCAATACGATGGTAAATTGTACAGGTGCACTAGTTTGGCGAAGAGATGGTGATACAAGTGGTATATGGATGGTAGATAATGGTTTTTGTAATCTGAAAATATAAAAACAGCAAGGTAACTAATGATAAAAGTGAGCACACAAACGGTATTGCAATGCGTTGAAACAAGGCCTAGGGTTCATACTTTCACTCGTGCAAGTCCTCTCAACAATAATAACATAATTGGACCATATAAGTATCCCTCAACATGCAATAAAGAGTCACTCCAAAGTCACTAATAGCGGAGAACAAACGAAAAGATTATGGTAGGGTACGAAACCACCTCAAAGTTATCCTTTCTGATCGATCTATTCAAGAGTCCGTAGTAAAATAACATGAAACTATTCTTTCCGTTCAATCTATCATAGAGTTCATACTAGAATAACACCTTAAGACACAAATCAACCAAAACCCTAATGTCACCTAGATACTCCAATGTCACCTCAAGTATCCATGGGTATGATTATACGATATGCATCACACAATCTCAGATTTATCTATTCAAACCAACACAAAGTACTTCAAAGAGTGCCCCAAAGTTCTACCGGAGAGTCAAGATGAAAACGTGTGCCAACCCCTATGCATAGGTTCATGGGCGGAACCCGCAAGTTCATCACCAAAAGAAACATCAAGTGGATCAATTGAATACCCCATTGTCACCACGTGTATCCCACGCAAGACATACATCAAGTGTTCTCAAATCCTTAAAGACTCAATCCGATAAGATAACTTCAAAGGGAAAACTCAATCCATTACAAGAGAGTAGAGGGGGAGAAACATCATAAGATCCAACTATAATAGCAAAGCTCGCGATACATCAAGATCGTTCCACCTCAAGAATACGAAATTGAGAGAGATCAAACACATAGCTACTGATACATACCCTCAGCCCCAAGGGAGAACTACTCCCTCCTCGTCATGGAGAGCGCCGGGATGATGAATATGGCCACCGGAGAGGGATTCCCCCTCCGACAGCGTGCCAGAACAGGTCTAGATTGGTTTTCGGTGGCTACGGAGGCTTCTGGTGGTGGAACTCCTGATCTATTGTGCTCCCCGAAGTTTTTAGGGTATATGGGTATATAAAGGAGGAAGAAGTACGTCGGTGGACCTCCGGGCTATCCACGAGGCAGGGGGGGCGCCCAGGGGGGTGGGCGCGCCCCCACCCTCGTGGGCAGCCTGGGACTCTCCTGGTCCATCTCTGATACCCGGTGGGCTTCTTCATGTCCAAAAATAACTTCCATGAAGTTTCAGGTCAATTGGACTCCGTTTGATTTTCCTTTTTTGCGATACCCTAAAACAAGGAAAAACAGAAACTGGCACTGGGCTCTGGGTTAATAGGTTAGTCCCAAAAATAATATGAAAGTGCATACTAAATCCCATAAATATCCAAAACAGATAATATAATAGCATGGAACAATCAAAAATTATAGATACTCTGGAGACGTATCAGCACCCCCAAGCTTAATTCCTGCTCGTCCTCGAGTCGGTAAATGATAAAAACAGAATTGTTGATGTGGAATGCTACCTAACATATTTATCCATGTAATTCTCTTTATTGTGGCAAGAATATTCAGATCCATAAGATTCAAGACAAAAGTTTAATATTGACATAAAAATAATAATACTTCAAGCATACTAACTAAGCAATCATGTCTTCTCAAAATAACATGGCTAAAGAAAGCTATCCCTACAAAATCATATAGTCTAGCTATGCTCCATCTTCACCACACAAAGTATTTAAATCATGCACAACCCCGATGACAAGCCAAGCAATTATTTCATACTTTTGATGTTCTCAAACTTTTTCAATCTTCACGCAATACATGAGCGTGAGCCATGGACATAGCACTATAGGTGGAATAGAATGGTGGTTGTGGAGATGACAAAAAGGAGAAGACAGTCTCACATCAACTAGGTGTATCAACGGGCTATTGAGATTCCCATTAATAGATATCAATTTAAGTGAGTAGGGATTGCCATGCAACGGATGCACTAGAGCTATAAATGTATGAAAGCTCAACAAAAGAAACTAAGTGGGTGTGCATCCAACTTGCTTGCTCACGAAGACCTAGGACATTTTCAGGAAGCCCATCATCGGAATATACAAGCCAAGTTCTATAATGAAAGATTCCCACTAGTATATGAAAGTGACAACATAGGATACTCTCTATCATGAAGATCATGGTGCTACTTTGAAGCACAAGTGTGGTAAAAGGATAGTAGCATTGCCCCTTCTCTCTTTTCTCTCACTTTTTTATTTTTTTATTTTTTTATTTAGGCCTTTTCTCTTTTTTATGGCCTCTTTTTTTCTCCTTTTTTTTATTTTTCGTCCGGAGTCTCATCCCAACTTATGGGAGAATCATAGTCTCCATCATCCTTTCCTCACTGGGACAATGCTCTAATAATGACGATCATCACACTTTTATTTACTTACAACTCAAGAATTACAACTCGATACTTCGAACAAAATATGACTCTATATGAATGCCTCTGGCAGTGTACGGGGATGTGCAATGAATCAAGAGTGACATGTATGGAAGAATTATGAACGGTGGTTTGCCACAAATACGATGTCAACTACATGATCATGCAAAGCAATATGACAACGGTGGAAAGTTGCGCGGCAATATATCTCGGAATGGCTATGGAAATGACATGATAGGTAGGTATGGTGGCTGTTTTGAGGAAGGTATATGGTGGGTTTATGATACCGGCAAAAGGTGCGCTGTATCAGAGAGGCTAGCAATGGTGGAAGGGTGAGAGTGCGTATAATCCATGGACTCAACATCAGTCATAAGAACTCACATACTTATTGCAAAAATCTATTAGTTATCGAAACAAAGTACTATGCGCATGCTCCTAGGGGGATATATTGGTAGGAAAAGACCATCGCTCATCCCCGACCGCCACTCATAAGGAGGACAATCAATAAACAAATCATGCTTCGACTTCGTCACATAACGGTTCACAATACGTGCATGCTACGGGAATCACAAACTTCAACACAAGTATTTCTCAAATTCAAAACTACTCAACTAGCATGACTCTAATATCACCATCTCCATATCTCAAAACAATTATCAAGTATCAAACTTCTCTTAGTTTTCAATGCACTCTATATGAAAGTTTTTATTATATCCCTATTGGATGCCCATCATATTAGGACTAGTTTCATAACCAAAGCAAACTACCATGCTGTTCTAAAGACTCTCAAAGTAATATAAGTGAAGCACGAGAGTTCATCTATTTCTTCAAAATAAAACAACCACCGTGCTCTAAAAAGATATAAGTGAAGCACTAGAGCAAATGACAAATTACTCCGAAAGATATAAGTGAAGACCAATGAGTAGTCGAATAATTATGCAACTATGTGAAGACTCTCTAACATTTAAGAATTTCAGATCTTGCTATTTTATTCAAACAGCAAGCAAAACAAAAGAAAATAAAATGACGCTCCAAGCAAAACACATATCATGTGGTGAATAAAAATATAGCTCCAAGTAAAGTTACCGACGAACGAAGACGAAAGAGGGGATGCCTTTCGGGGCATCCCCAAGCTTAGGCTCTTGGTTGTCCTTGAATATTTCCTTGGGGTGCCTTGGGAATCTCCAAGCTTAGGCTCTAGCTACTAATTATTCCATAATCCATCGAATCTTTACCCAAAACTTGAAAACTTGACAACACAAAACTTAACAGAAAACTCGTAAGCTCCATTAGTATAAGAAAGTAAATCACCACTTAGGTACTGTTGTGAACTCATTCTAAATTCATATTGGTGTAATATATAATGTATTCCAACTTCTCTATGGTTCATACCCTCCGACACTACTCATAGATTCATCAAAATAAGCAAACAACACATAGAAAACAGAATCTGTCAAAAACAGAACAGTCTGTAGTAATCTGTAGGTTTCGACCACTTATGGAACTCATAAAATTCTCAAATAAATTTGTGGACCTGAGGAATTTATCTATTAATCATCTGAAAAAAGAATCAACTAAATAGCATTCTTCAGTAAAAAAACTAGCTAATCTCGTGAGCGCTTAAGTTTCTGTTTTTTACAGCATGATCATAAAGACTTCACCCAAGTCTTCCCAAAGGTTCTACTTGGCACAAACACTAATTAAAACATAAAACGACATCTAAACAGAGGCTAGATGAATTATTTATTACAAAACAGGAACAAAAATCAATGAACGAAAATAAAATTGGGTTGCCTCCCAACAAGCGCTGTCGTTTAACGCCTCTAGCTAGGCATGATGATTTCAATGATGCTCACATAAAAGATAAGAATTGAAACATAAAGAGAGCATCATAAAGAATATGACTAGCACATTTAAGCCTAACCCACTTCCTATGCATAGGGATTTTGTGAGCAAACAACTTATGGGAACAAGAATCAACTTGCATAGGAAGGTAAAGCAAGCAAAACTTCAAAATTTTAAGCACATAGAGAGGAAACTTCATATTATTGCAATTCCTACAAGCATATGTTCCTCCCTCATAATATTTTTCAGTAGCATCATGGATAAATTCAAAAATATAACCAGAACCTAAAGCATTCTTTCCATGATGCACAAGCATAGAATTTTTATTACTCTCCACATAAGCAAACTTCTTCTCATGATTATTAGTGGGAGAAAACTCAACAAAATAACTATCATGTGAGGCATAATCCAATTGAAAACTAAAATCATGATGACAAGTTCATGGATATCATTATTCTTTATAGCATACAAGTCATCACAATAATCATCATAGATAGCAACTTTGTTCTTATAATCAATTGGAACCTCTTCCAAAATAGTGGAATCATTACTAAATAAAGTCATGACCTCTCCAAATCCACTTTCATCAATATAATCATCATAAATAGGAGGCATGCTTTCATCATAATAAATTTTCTCATCAAAACTTGGGGGACAAAAAATATCATCTTCGTCGAACATAGCTTCCCCAAGCTTGTGGCTTTGCATATCATTAGCATCATGGATATTCAAGGAATTCATACTAACAACATTGCAATCATGCTCATCATTCAAATATTTAGTGCCAAACATTTTAATACATTCTTCTTCCAACACTTATGCACAATTTTCCTTTCCATCATACTCACGAAGGATATTAAAAAGATGAAGCGTATGAGGTAAACTCAATTCCATTTTTTGTAGTTTTCTTTTATGGACTAAACTAGTGATAAAACAAGAAATAAAAAGATTCGATTGCAAGATCTAAAGATATACCTCCAAGTGCTAACCTCCCCGGCAACGGTGCCACAAAATAGCTTGATGTCTACTACACAACCTTATTCTTGTAGACATTGTTTGGCCTCCAAGTGCAGAGGTTTGTAGGACAGTAGCAAATTTCCCTCTAGTGGATGACCTAAGGTTTATCAATCCATAGGAGGCGTAGGATGAAGATGGTCTCTCTCAAGCAACCCTGCAACCAAATAACAAAGAGTCTCTTGTGTCCCCAACACACCCAATACAATGGTAAATTGAATAGGTGCACTAGTTTGGCGAAGAGATGGTGATACAAGTGGTATATGGATGGTAGATAAAGGTTTTTGTAATCTGAAAATATAAAAACAGCAAGGTAACTAATGATAAAAGTGAGCACAAACGGTATTGCAATGCGTAGAAACAAGGCCTAGGGTTCATACTTTCACTAGTGCAAGTCCTCTCAACAATAGTAACATAATTGGATCATATAACTATCCCTCAACATGCAACAAAGAGTCACTCCAAAGTCACTAATAGTGGAGAACAAACAAAGAGATTATGGTAGGGTATGAAAACACCTCAAAGTTATCCTTTCTGATCGATCTATTCAAGAGTTCGTAGTAAAATAACATGAAGCTATTCTTTCCGTTCAATATATCATAGAGTTCGTACTAGAATAACACCTTAAGACACAAATCAACCGAAACCCTAATGTCACCTAGATACTCCAATGTCACCTCAAGTATCCGTGGGTATGATTATACGATATGCATCATACAATCTCAGATTCATCTATTCAAACCAACATAAAGTACTTCAAAGAGTGCCCCAAAGTTCTACCAGAGAGTCAAGATGAAAACTTGTGCCAATCCGTATGCATAGGTTCATGGGCGGAACCCGCAGGTTGATCACCAAAACATACATCAAGTGGATCAATAGAATACCCCATTGTCACCACAGGTATCCCACGCAAGACATACATCAAGTGTTCTCAAATCCTTAAAGACTCAATCCGATAAGATAACTTCAAAGGGAAAACTCAATCCATTACAAGAGAGTAGAGGGGGAGAAACATCATAAGATCCAACTATAATATCAAAGCTCGCAATACATCAAGATCGTTCCACCTCAAGAACACGAGAGAGAAAGATCAAACACATAGATACTGATACATACCCTCAGCCCCGAGGGAGAAATACTCCCTCCTTGTCATGGAGAGCGTCGGGATGATGAAGATGGCCACCGGAGAGGGATTCCCTCTCCGGCAGGGTGGCGGAACGGGTCTAGATTGGTTTTCGGTGGCTACAGAGGCTTCTGGCAATGGAACTCCCGATCTATTGTGCTCCCCGAAGATTTTAGGGTATATGGGTATATATAGGAGGAAGAAGTACGTCGGTGGACCTCCGGGCTGTCCACGAGGTAGTGGGCGCGCCCCCCACCCTCGTGGGTAGCCCGGGACTCTCCTGGTCCATCTCCGATACTCCGTGGGCTTCTTCTGGTCCAAAAATAAGTTCCGTGAAGTTTTAGGTCAATTGGACTCCGTTTGATTTTCCTTTTCTGTGATACTCTAAAACAAGGAAAAAACAGAAACTGGCACTGGGCTCTGGGTTAATAGGTTAGTCCCAAAAATAATATAAAAGTGCATAATAAATCCCATAAACATCCAAAACAGATAATATAATAGCATGGAACAATCAAAAATTATAGATACGTTGGAGACGTATCAGGTAGGAACCCACCACCCTGTTATCAAGCCCCAGTACGTTAGTTTTTAATGCTACGCTATAGTAGACGGGGTTGGTATGAGAGATTGAGAGTGATGTGAGAAGGAGGACTCTACGTTAATGACGAAAACATCATGATGGCATCACTACTTCAGGTTACCTTGTGAAGCAAGTATCATTTTGGTATTTCCAAATGGTATGAAACTTTTACAATAGTCTCATATGAGTATATAAGGCATCTCCTCCAAATCTTAGCTTAATACAATCATCCATGTGAGTGCTACTTCATGCTTTGTCTTTCTAGCCAGTGGGGCACATTCTACAACAAGTACCATTTATCTTCATCCTAATGATCTGCAAATTTGCTGAGGTGATCATCTTAGTGTGTGATCAAACCATGCCAAAGCCTCGAGTCTATCCCCTCTTGTATCTTCCTCACCATAGCACAAACACTTTGTTGTTTCACTGCTAATCTTCTTGTTGTGGTCATCACAAGCTCTACTATGTCCGTTGTTTTCCTCTTTGGCCAACTCCTTGGTATGGCCTATCTACTGGACATGGTCAGCCGGCCAGGGTGCAACTGTGTGCGCCAGTTCACGCGGTGACTGCTACCTCTCGAGCATGCGTTGGTTTTCCCTTGAAGAGGAAAGGGTGATGCAGAAAAGCAGCGTAAGTATTTCCCTCAGTTTTTGAGAACCAAGGTATCAATCCAGTAGGAGACCACGCGTGAGTCACCTCGTACCTACACAAACAAATAAGAACCTCGCAACCAACGCAATAAAGGGGTTGTCAATCCCTTCACGGCCACTTGCAAGAGTGAGATCTGATAGAGATAATGATAATAAGATAAATATTTTTGGTATTTTTATGATATAGATTGAAAGTAAAGATTACAAAATAAAATAGATTGGAAACTTATATGATGGAGAATAGACCCAGGGGCCATAGGTTTCACTAGTGGCTTCTCTCAAGATAACATAAGTATTACGATGGGTGAAAAAATTACTGTCGAGCAATTGATAGAAAATCGAATAATTTTGAGAATATCTAGGTATGATCATGTATATAGGCATCACGTCCGTGACAAGTGGACCGACTCCTGCTTGCATCTACTACTATTACTCCACACATTGACCGCTATCCAGCATGTATCTAGAGTATTAAGTTCATAAGAACAGAGTAACGCTTTAAGCAAGATGACATGATGTAGAGGGATAAACTCATGCAATATGATATAAACCCCATCTTTTTATCCCCGATGGAAACAATACAATACGCATCATTTCCCCTATTGTCACTAGGATCGAGCACCGCAAGATTGAACTCAAAGCTAAGCACTTCTCCTATTGCAAGAAAGATCAATCTAGTAGGCCAAACCAAACTGATAATTCAAAGAGACTTGCCAAGATAACCAATCATACATAAAAGAATTCAGAGAAGATTCAAATATTGTGTTGGAAATATGCCCTAGAGGCAATAATAAAATGGTTATTATTATATTTCTTTGTTCATGATGATTGTCTATTGTTCATGCTATCATTGTGTTATCCGGAAATCGTAATACATGTGTGAATACATAGACCACAACACGTCCCTAGTGAGCCTCTAGTTGACTAGCTCGTTGATCAAAAGATAGTCATGGTTTCCTGACTATGGACATTGGATGTCATTGATAACGGGATCACATCATTAGGAGAATGATGTGATGGACAAGACCCAATCCTAAGCATAGCTCAAAGATTGTGTAGTTCGTTTGCTATAACTTTTCTGAATGTCAAGTATCATTTCCTTAGACCATGAGATTGTGCAACTCCCGGATACTGTAGGAGTGCCTTGGGTGTGCCAAATGTCATAACGTAACTGGGTGACTATAAAGGTACACTACAGGTATCTCCGAAAGTGTCTATTGGGTTGGCACGAATCGAGACTGGGATTTGTCACTCCGTATGACGGAGAGGTATCTCTGGGCCCACTCGGTAATGCATCATCATAATGAGCTCAATGTGACCAAGTGGTTGCCCACAGGATCATGCATTACGGTACGAGTAAAGTGTCTTGCCGGTAACGAGATTGAACGAGGTATTGGGATACCGATGATTGAGTCTCGGGCAAGTAACGTATCGATTGACAAAGGGAATTGTATACGGATTGATTGAATCCTCGACATCATGGTTCATCCGATGAGATCATCGAGGATCATGTGGGAGCCAACATGGGTATCTAGATCCCGCTATTGGTTCTTAACCGGAGAGTCGTCTCAGTCATGTCTGCGTGTCTCCCGAACCCGTAGGGTCTACACACTTTAGGTTCGGTGACGCTAGGGTTGTTGAGATATTAGTATACGGTAACCCGAAAGTTGTTCGGAGTCCCGGATGAGATCCCGGATGTCACGAGGAGTTCCGGAATGGTCCAGAGGTGAAGATTTATATATAGGAAGTCAAGTTTCGGCCATCGGGAAAGTTTCGGGGGTAATCGGTATTGTACCGGGACCACCGGAAGGGTCCCGGGGGTCCATCGGGTGGGGCCACCTATCCTGGAGGGCCCCATGGGCTGAAGTGGGAGGGGAACCAGCCCCTAGTGGGCTGGTGCACCCCCCTTGGGCCTCCCCCTGTGCCTAGGGTTGGAAACCCTAGGGGTGGGGGCGCCCCACTTGGCTTGGGGGGCAAGCCACCCCCTTGGCCGCCGCCCCCCCTTGGAGATTGGATATCCTAGGGCCGGCTCCCCCCCTAGGGACCCTATATATAGTGGGGGGAGGGAGGGCAGCCGCACCCTAGCCCCTGGCCTCTCCCTCTACCTGAGCTTGGTGAAGCCCTGCCGAGATCACCGTTGCTTCCACCACCACGCCGTCGTGCTGCTGGATCTTCATTAACCTCTCCTTTCCCCTTGCTGGATCAAGTTGGAGGAGACGTCTTCCCAACCGTATGTGTGTTGAACATGGAGGTGCCGTCCGTTCGGTGCTAGGTCATCGGTGATTTGGATCACGACGAGTACGACTCCATCAACCCCGTTCTCTTGAACGCTTCCGCCCGCGATCTACAAGGGTATGTAGATGCACTCCCCTCTCCCTCGTTTCTAGATGACTCCATAGATTTATCTTGGTGATGCGTAGAAAATTTTAAAATTCTGCTACGTTCCCCAACAGTGGCATCATGAGCTAGGTCTATGCGTAGTTTCTATGCATGAGTAGAACACAAAGTAGTTGTGGGCATCGATATTGTCAATTTGCTTGCCGTTACTAGTCTTATCTTGATTCGGCGGCATCGTGGGATGAAGTGGCCCGGACCGACCTTACATGTACGCTTACATGAGACTGGTTCCACCGATTGACATGCACTAGTTGCATAAGGTGGCTGGCGGGTGTCTGTCTCTCCCACTTTAGTCGGATCGGATTCGATGAAAAGGGTCCTTATGAAGGGTAAATAGAAATTTGCATATCACGTTGTGGTTTTGGCGTAGGTAAGAGACGTTCTTGCTAGAAACCTATAGCAGCCACGTAAAAACTTGCAACAACAATTAGAGGACGTCTAACTTGTTTTTGCAGCATGTGCCGTGTGATGTGATATGGCCAAAAGGATGTGATGAATGTTATATGTGACGTATGAGATTGATCATGTTCTTGTAATAGGAATCACGACTTGCATGTCTATGAGTATGACAACCGACAGGAGCCATAGGAATTGTCTTTATTTATTTATGACCTGCGTGTCAACATAAACGTCATGTAATTACTTTACTTTATTGCTAAAGCGTTAGCCATAGTAGTAGAAGTAATAGATGACGAGACAACTTCAAGAAGACACGATGATGGAGATCAAGATGATGGAGATCATGGTGTCATGCCGGTGACAACGATGATCATGAAGCCCCTAAGATGGAGATCAAAAGGAGCAAACGATATTGGCCATATCATGTCACTATTTGATTGCATTGATGTTTATCATGTTTTACATCTTATTTGCTTAGAACGATGGTAGCTTAAATAAGATGACCCCTCATAATAATTTCAAGAAAGTGTTCCCCCTAACTGTGCACCGTTGCGAAGGTTCGTTGTTTCGAAGCACCACGTGATGATCGGGTGTGATAGATTCTAACGTTCGAATACAACGGGTGTAAGCCAGATTTACACACGCAATACACTTAGGTTGACTTGACGAGCCTAGCATGTACAGACATGGCCTCAGAACATGGAAGACTGAAAGGTCGAGCATGAGTCGTATAGAAGATATGATCAACATGAAGATGTTCACCGATGTTGACTAGTCCGTCTCACGTGATGATTGGACACGGCCTAGTTAACTCGGATCATGTTTCACTTAGATGACTAGAGGGATGTCTATCTGAGTGTGAGTTCATTGAATAATTTGATTAGATGAACTTAATTATCATGAACTTAGTCTAAAATCTTTACACTATGTCTTGTAGATCAAATGGCCCACGCTAATGTTTCCCTCAACTTCAACGTGTTCCTAGAGAAAACCAAGCTGAAAGATGATGGCAGCAACTATACGGATTGGGTCCGGAACCTGAGGATCATCCTCATAGCTGCCAAGAAAGATTATGTCCTAGAAGCACCGCTAGGTGACGCACCCATCCCAGAGAACCAAGACGTTATGAACGCTTGGCAGTCACGTGCTGATGATTACACCCTCGTTCAGTGTGGCATGCTTTACAGCTTAGAACCGGGGCTCCAAAAGCGTTCTGAGAGACACGGAGCATATGAGATGTTCGAAGAGCTGAAAATGGTTTTCCAAGCTCATGCCCGGGTCGAGAGATATGAAGTCTCCGACAAGTTCTTCAGCTGTAAGATGGAGGAAAATAGTTCTGTCAGTGAGCACATACTCAAAATGTCTGGGTTGCATAACCTCTTGACTCAGCTGGGAGTTAATCTCCCGGATGACGCGGTCATTAACAGAATCCTTCAGTCGCTTCCACCGAGCTACAAGAGCTTTGTGATGAACTTCAATATGCAGGGGATGGAAAAGACTATTCCTGAGGTATATTCAATGCTGAAATCAGCAGAGGTGGAAATCAAAAAGGAACATCAAGTGTTGATGGTGAATAAAACCACTAAGTTCAAGAAAGGCAAGGGTAAGAAGAACTTCAAGAAGGACGGCAAGGGAGTTGCCGCGCCCGCTAAGCAAGCTGCCGGGAAGAAGCCAAAGAATGGACCCAAGCCCGAGACTGAGTGTTTTTATTGCAAGGGAAGTGGTCACTGGAAGCGGAACTGCCCCAAATACTTAGCGGACAAGAAGGCCGACAACACTAAAGGTATATGTGATATACATGTAATTGATGTGTACCTTAGCAGTACTCGTAGTAGCTCCTGGGTATTTGATACTGGTGCGGTTGCTCACATTTGTAACTCAAAGCAGGAGCTGCGGAATAAGCGGAGACTGGCGAAGGACGAGGTGACGATGCGCATCGGGAATGGTTCCAAGGTCGATGTGATCGCCGTCAGCACGCTGCCTCTACATTTGCCTACGGGATTAGTTTTAAACCTCAATAATTGTTATTTAGTGCCAGCTTTGAGCATGAACATTTTATCAAGATCTTGTTTAATTCGAGATGGCTACTCATTTAAATCCGAGAATAATGGTTGTTCTATTTATATGAGAGATATGTTTTATGGTCATGCTCCGTTGGTGAATGGTTTATTCTTAATGAGTAACGAGCGTAATGTTACACATATTCATAGTGTGAATACCAAAAGATGTAAGGTTGATAATGATAGTCCCACGTACTTGTGGCACTGCCGCCTTGGTCACATAGGTGTCAAACGCATGAAGAAGCTCCATGTAGATGGACTTTTGGAGTCTCTTGATTACAAATCATTTGACACGTGCGAACCATGCCTCATGGGTAAAATGACCAAGACTCCGTTCTCAGGAACAATGGAGCGAGCAACCAACTTATTGGAAATCATACATACTGATGTGTGCGGTCCAATGAGTGTTGAGGCTCGTGGTGGCTATCGTTATGTTCTCACCCTCACTGATGACTTGAGTAGATATGGGTATGTCTACTTAATGAAACACAAGTCTGAGACCTTTGAAAAGTTCAAGGAATTTTAGAGCGAGGTTGAGAATCAACGTGACAGGAAAATCAAGTTCTTGTGATTAGATCGTGGGGGAGAATACTTGAGTCACGAATTTGGCACACACTTAAGAAAATGTGGAATAATTTCACAACTCACGCTGCCTGGAACACCTCAGCATAATGGTGTGTCCAAACGTCGTAATCGCACTCTTATTGGATATGGTGCGATCTATGATGTCTCTTACCGATCTACCGCTGTCATTTTGGGGCTATGCTTTAGAGACTGCCGCATTCACTTTAAATAGGGCTCCGTCGAAATCCGTTGAGATGACACCGTATGAATTATGGTTTGGGAAGAAACCTAAGCTGTCGTTTCTAAAAGTTTGGGGATGCGATGCTTATGTCAAGAAACTTCAACCTGAAAAGCTCGAACCCAAATCGGAAAAATGTGTCTTCATAGGATACCCTAAAGAAACTATTGGGTATACCTTCTACCTCAGATCCGAAGGCAAGATCTTTGTTGCCAAGAATGGGTCCTTTCTAGAGAAAGAGTTTCTCTCGAAAGAAATAAGTGGGAGGAAAGTAGAACTTGATGAAGTATTACCTCTTGAACCGGTAGGTGGCGCAGCTCAAGAAAATGTTCCTGAGGTGCCTGCACCGACTAGAGAGGAAGTGAATGAAGATGATCATGAAACTTCAGATCAAGTTGCTACTGAACTTCGTAGGTCCACAAGGACACGTTCCGCACCAGAGTGGTACGGCAACCCTATCTTGGAAATAATGTTGTTAGACAACGGTGAACCTTCGAACTATGAAGAAGCGATGGCGGGCCCAGATTCCGACAAATGGTTGGAAGCCATGAAATCAGAGATAGGATCCATGTATGAAAATGAAGTATGGACTTTGACTGACTTGCCCGATGATCGGCGAGCCATAGAAAATAAATGGATCTTTAAGAAGAAGATAGACGCGGATGGTAACGTAACCATCTATAAAGCTCGGCTTGTCGCTAAGGGTTATCGACAAGTTCAAGGGGTTGACTACGATGAGACTTTCTCACCCGTAGCGAAGCTGAAGTCCGTCCGAATCATGTTAGCAATTGCCGCATTCTATGATTATGAGATATGGCAAATGGACATCAAAACGGCATTCCTTAATGGTTTCCTTAAGGAAGAATTGTATATGATGCAGCCGGAAGGTTTTGTCGATCCTAAGAATGCTGACAAGGCGTGCAAGCTCCAACGCTCGATTTATGGGCTGGTGCAAGCATCTCAGAGTTGGAACATTCGTTTTGATGAGATGATCAAAGCGTTTGGGTCTCGCAGACTTATGGAGAAGCCTGCATTTACAAGAAAGTGAGTGGGAGCTCTGTAGCATTTTTCATATTGTATGTGGATGACATACTGTTGATGGGAAATGATATAGAATTCTTGGAAAGCATAAAGGCCTACTTGAACAAGTGTTTTTCAATGAAGGATCTTGGAGAAGCTGCTTATATATTAGGCATCAAGATCTATAGAGATAGATCGAGATGCCTCATTGGTCTTTCACAGAGTACGTACCTTGTATTGCAAGGTACGAGATTGAGCACGGCTCAATGCCTGACCACGGCAGAAGGTAGAGAAAAGATGAGTGCCGTCCCCTATGCCTCGGCCATAGGGTCTATCATGTATGCTATGCTGTGTACCAGACCTGATGTAAACCTTGCTGTAAGTTTGGTAGGAAGGTACCAATGTAATCCCGGCATGGAACACTGGACAGCGGTCAAGAATATCCTGAAGTACATGAAAAGGACTAAGGATACTCGTTTATGGAGGTGACGAAGAGCTCGTCGTAAAGGGTTATGTCGATGCTAGCTTCGACACAGATCTGGATGACTCTAAGTCACAAACCGGATACGTGTATATTTTGAATGGTGGGGCAGTAAGCTGGTGCAGTTGCAAGCAAAGCGTTGTGGCAGGATCTACATGTGAAGCGGAGTACATGGTAGCCTCGGAGGCAACACAAGAGGCAATCTGGGTGAAGGAGTTCATTACCGACCTAGGAGTCATACCCAATGTGTCGGGCTCGATGACTCTCTTCTGTGACAACACTGGAGCTATTGCCCTTGCCAAGGAGCCCAGGTTTCACAGGAAGACCAGGCATATCAAGCGTCACTTCAACTCCATTCATGAAAGTATTCAAAATGGAGACATAGATATTTGTAAAGTACATACGGACCTGAATGTGGCAGATCCGTTAACTAAACCTCTCCCAAGAGGAAAACATGATCAACACCAGAACAGCATGGGTGTTCGATTCATCACAATGTAACTAGACTATTGACTCTAGTGCAAGTGGGAGACTGTTGGAAATATGCCCTAGAGGCAATAATAAAATGGTTATTATTATATTTCTTTGTTCATGATGATTGTCTATTGTTCATGCTATAATTGTGTTATCCGGAAATCGTAATACATGTGTGAATACATAGACCACAACACGTCCCTAGTTAGCCTCTAGTTGACTAGCTCGTTGATCAAAAGATAGTCATGGTTTCCTGACTATGGACATTGGATGTCATTGATAACGGGATCACATCATTAGGAGAATGATGTGATGGACAAGACCCAATCCTAAGCATAGCTCAAAGATCGTGTAGTTCGTTTGCTATAGCTTTTCCGAATGTCAAGTATCATTTCCTTAGACCATGAGCTTGTGCAACTCCCAGATACCGTAGGAGTGCCGTGGGTGTGCCAAACGTCACAACATAACTGGGTGACTATAAAGGTACACTACAGGTATCTCCGAAAGTGTCTGTTGGGTTGGCACGAATCAAGACTGGGATTTGTCACTCCGTATGACGGAGAGGTATCTCTGGGCCCACTCGGTAATGCATCATCATAATGAGCTCAATGTGACCAAGTGGTTGATCACGGGATCATGCATTACGGTACGAGTAAAGTGACTTGCCGGTAACGAGATTGAATGAGGTATTGGGATACCGACGATCGAGTCTTGGGAAAGTAACGTACCGATTGACAAAGGGAATTGTATACGGATTGATTGAATCCTGGACATCGTGGTTCATCCGATGAGATCATCGAGGAGCATGTGGGATCCAACATGGATATCCAGATCCCGCTGTTGGTTATTGACCGGAGAGTCGTCTCGGTCATGTGTGCATGTCTCCCGAACCCGTAGGGTCTACACACTTAAGGTTCGGTGACGCTAGGGTTGTTGAGATATTAGTATACGGTAACCCGAAAGTTGTTCGGAGTCCCGGATGAGATCCCAGACGTCACGAGGAGTTCCGGAATGGTCCGGAGGTGAAGATTTATATATAGGAAGTCACGTTTCGGCCATCGGGAAAGTTTCGGGGGTAATCGGTATTGCACCGGGACCACCGGAAGGGTCCCGGGGGTCCACCGGGTGGGGCCACCTATCCCGGAGGGCCCCATGGGCTGAAGTGGGAGGGGAACCAGCCCCTTGTGGGCTGGTGCACCTCCCTTGGGCCTCCCACTGCTCCTAGGGTTGGAAACCCTAGGGGTGGGGGGCGCCCCACTTGGCTTGGGGGGCAAGCCACCCCCTTGGCTGCCGCCCCCCTTGGAGATTGGATCTGCTAGGGCCGGCGCCCCCCCTAGGGACCCTATATATAGTGGGGGGAGGGAGGGCAGCCGCACCCTAGCCCCTGGCCTCTCCCTCTCCCTCCCGTGACACTCCTCCCTCTCCCTGAGCTTGGCGAAGCCCTGCCGAGATCACCGTTGCTTCCACCACCAAGCCGTCGTGGTGCTAGATCTTCATCAACCTCTCCTTCCCCCTTGCTGGATCAAGTTGGAGGAGACGTCTTCCCAACCGTACGTGTGTTGAACACGGAGGTGCCGTCCGTTCGGCGCTAGGTAATCGGTGATTTGGATCACGACGAGTACGACTCCATCAGCCCCGTTCTCTTGAACGCTTCCGCATGCGATCTACAAGGGTATGTAGCTGCACTCCCCTCTCCCTCGTTGCTAGATGACTCCGTAGATTGATCTTGGTGATGCGTACGAAATTTTAAAATTCTGCTATGTTCCCCAACATATTGTTCATAGATAATCTTGATCATAAACCCACAATTCATAGGATCTCAACAAACACACCGCAAAAGAAGATTACATCGAATAGATCTGCAAGAGAATGGAGGAGAACTTTTTATTGAAATCCAAAGAGAGAGAAGAAGCCGTCTAGCTAATAACTATGGACCCGAAGGTCTGAGGTAAACTACTTACACATCATCGGAGGGGCCATGGAGTTGATGTAGAGGCCCTCCGTGGTCAATGCCCCCTCCGGCAGAGCTCCGTAAAAGGCCCCAAGATGGGATCTCTTGGGTACAGAAGGTTGCGGCAGTGGAATTAGGTTTTCGTGGTGCTCCTGGATGTTTTCCGGGTACGTCAATATATATAGGAGGAAGAAGTAGTTTGGTGGAGCCACAAGGGGCCCACGAGGGTGGAGGGCGCGCCCAGGGGGGTAGGCGCGCCCCCTGCCTCGTGGCCTCCTTGTTGATTGCTTGACGTCCACTCCAAGTCCCGTGGATCACGTTTGTTCCCAAAATAACTCTCCCGAAGGTTTCATTCCGTTTGGATTCCGTTTGATATTCCTTTTCTGCGAAACACTAAAATAGGCAAAAAACAACAACTTGTACTGGACCTTGGGTTAATAGGTTAGTCCCAAAAATAATATAAAAGTGTAAAATAAAGCCCATTAACATCCAAAACAGAATATATAATAGCATGGAACAATCAAAAATTATAGATACGTTGGAGACATATCAAGCATCCCCAAGCTTAATTCCTGCTCGTCCTCGAGTAGGTAAATGATAAAAACAGAATATTTGATGTGGAATGCTTCCTAACATATTTCTCAATGAAATTTTTCTTTATTGTGGCATGAATGTTCATATCCGAAAGATTCATGATAAAAGTTTAATATTGACATAGAAATAATAATACTTCAAGCATACTAACTAAGCAATCATGTCTTCTCAAAATAACATGGCCAAAGAAAGTTATCCCTACAAAATCATATAGTCTGGCTATGCTCTATCTTCATCACACAAAATATTAAATCATGCACAACCCTGATGACAAGCCGAGCAATTATTTCATACTTTTGATGTTCTCAAAATTTTTCAAATTTCACGCAATACATGAGCGTGAGCCATGGACATAGCACTATGGGTGGAATAGAATGGTGGTTGTGGAGAAGACAAAAAGGAGAAGATAGTCTCACATCAACTAGGTGTATCAACGGGCTATGGAGATGCCCATCAATAGATATCAATGTGAGTGAGTAGGGATTGCCATGCAACGGATGCACTAGAGCTATAAGTGTATGAAAGCTCAACAAAAGTAATTAAGTGGGTGTGCATCCAACTTGCTTGCCCACGAAGACCTAGGGCAATTTGAGGAAGCCCATCATGGGAATATACAAGCCAAGTTCTATAATGTAAAATTCCCACTTGTTTATGAAAGTGACAACATAGGAGACTCTCTATCATGAAGATCATGGTGCTACTTTGAAGCACAGGTGTGGAAAAAGGATAGTAACATTGACCCTTCTCTCTTTTTCTCTCATTATTTTTTTATTTGGGCCTTCTTTCTTTCTTTTCTTATGGCCTCTTTTTTTATTTTTTTATTTTTCGTCCGGAGTCTCATCCCGACTTGTGGGGGAATCATAGTCTCCATCATCCTTTCCTCACTGGGACAATGCTCTAATAATGATGATCATCACACTTCTTTTTACTTACAACTCAATACTTAGAACAAAATATGACTCTATGTGAACGCCTCCGGCGGTGTACCAGGATATGCAATGAATCAAGAGTGACATGTATGAAAAAATTATGAAAGGTGGCTTTACCACAAATACGATGTCAACTACATGATCATGCATGGCCATATGACAATGATGAAGCGTGTCATAACAGACGGAACGATGGAAAGTTGCATGGCAATATATCTCAGAATGGCTATGGAAATGCCATAATAGGTAGGTATGGTGGCTGTTTTGAGGAAGGTATATGGTGGGTGTATGATACCGGCGAAAAGTGTGCGGTAATAGAGAGGTTAGCAAATGTGGAAGGTTGAGAGTGCGTATAATCCATGGACTCAACATTAGTCATAAAGAACTCACATACGTATTGCACAAATCTGTTAGTTACCAAAACAAAGTACTACGTGCATGCTCCTAGGGGGATAGATTGGTAGGAAAAGACCATCGCTCGTCCCCGACCGCCACTCATAAGGAAGGCAATCAATAAATAAATCATGCTCTGACTTCATCACATAATGGTTCACCATATGTGAATGCTACGAGAATCACAAACTTCAACACAAGTATTTCTTAAATTCACAACTACTCAACTAGCATGACTCTAATATCACCATCTCCATATCTCAAAACAATTATCAAGTATGAAACTTCTCATAGTATTCAATGCACTTATATGAAAGTTTTTATTATTCCTAAAAGCAAATTATCATGCTGTTCTAAAGCACTCTCAAAATAATATAAGTGAATCATGAGAGATCAATAATTTCTATAAAATGAAACCACCACCGTGCTCTAAAAGATATAAGTGAAGTACTAGAGCAAAAACTATATAGATCAAAAGATATAAGTGAAGCACATAGAGTATTCTAATAAACTCCGATTCATGTGTGTCTCCCTCAAAATGTGTGTACAGCAAGGATGATTGTGGTAAACTAAAAAGCAAAGACTCAAATCACACAACATGCTCCAAGGAAATCACATAACATGTGGTGAATAAAAATATAGCTCCAAGTAAAGTTACCGATGAACGAAGACAAAAGAGGGGATGCCTTCCGGGGCATCCCCAAGCTTAGGATTTTTGGTGTCCTTGGATTTACCTTGGGGTGCCTTGAGAATCCACAGGCTTAGGCTCTTGCCACTCCTTGTTCCATAATCCATCAAATCTTTACCCAAAGCTTGAAAACTTCACAACACAAAACATAACAAGAAAATCTCGTGAGCTCCGTTAGCGAAAGAAAGCAAAACACCAATTCAAGGTAATGTAATGAACTCATTCTTTATTTATATTGGTGTTAAACATACTTCATTCCAATCTATGGTTCATAAACTCTATTACTAGCCATAGATTCATCAAAATAAGCAAACAACACATGAAAAAGAGAATCTATCAAAAACAGAACAGTCTGTAGTAATCTGTAACTAACACAAACTTCTGGAAACCCAAAAATTCTAAAATAAATTGCTGGACGTGAGTAATTTATCTATTAATCACCTTAAAAAATAATTAAATAAATATCACTCTCCAATAAAAAATGGCAGCAATTATCGTGAGCGCTAAAGTTTCTGTTTTTTACAGCAAGATCAAAAAGACTTTCCCCAAGTCTTCCCAACGGTTCTGCTTGGCACAAACACTAATTAAACACAAAAAACACAACCAAAACAGAGGCTAGAAAAATTATTTATTACTAAACAGGAACAAAAAGCAAGGAATAAATATAAAATTGGGTTTCCTCCCAACAAGCGCTATCGTTTAACGCCCCTCGCTAGGCATAAAAGCAAGGATAGATCTAGGTATTGCCATCTTTGGTAGGCAATCCATAGGTGGCTCTCATAATAGATTAATATGGTAATTTAATTTTCTTTCTAGGGAAGTGTTCCATGCCTTTCCTTAATGGAAATTGGAATCTAATATTCGCTTCTTTCATGTCAATAATTGCACCAATCATTCTAAGGAAAGGTCTACCAAGAATAATAGGACATGAAGGATTGCAACCTATATCAAGAACAATGAAATCTACGGGCACATAATTCCTATTTGCAACAATAAGAACATAATTAATCTTTCCCATAGGTTTCTTAATAGTGGAATCCGCAAGGTGCAAGTTTAAAGAACAATCATCAAATTCACGGAAACCTAGCAAATCACAGAAAGTTCTTGGGATCGTGGAAACACTAGCACCCAAATCACACAAAGCATAGCATTCATGATATTTAATTTTAATTTTAATTTTAATTGTAGGATCCCACTCATTATAAAGGTTTCTAGGGATAGAAACTTCCAACTCAAGTTTTTCTTCATAAGATTGCATCAAAGCATCAACAATATGTTTAGTATAAGCTTTATTTTGACTATAAGCATGAGGAGAATTTAGCACAGATTGCAACAAGGAAATACAATCTATCAAAGAGCAATTATCATAATTAAATTCCTTGAAATCCAAGATAGTGGGTTCATTGCTATTTAAAGTTTTAGCCTCTTCAATCCCACTTTTAACAATTTTTGCATCAAGATCTAAAACCTCCAAATTTTTGGGACGCCTTCTGACTAAAGTTGACTCATCTCCAGTCCCATCATTATCAAGATTCATATTGCAAAACAAAGATTTAATAGGGGACACATCAATCACTTTTAGATCTTCATCTTTATTATCTAACTCTTCTGGTTTAGCGGCCATCTTATTAACTAAAGTGGCCTGCTTATTAGAAATTTGGGCAATTAATTTTTCAAGATGACCAAACTGAGATTTTTCAAACCAAAAAATTCCTTAGACATATCATTGAGCTCTTTATTCATGAAACCGATAAAACCTTTTTGTTCTTTAAGCTCGTTTCTAAAGAAATTATTATGCTCAAACTGCAAGGACATAAAACTTCTAACGTTGTTTTCGATTTCTTCCAACCTTCTACGGTGAGGATCAACACCTTTTGATAAAGCCATAAGGGCAACAAGAAAGAAGAGACAAGCGAAAAAAAGAAGTGAATGGGAAAGAGGGGGAGAATAAAACAGCAAGGGTGAAGTGGGGGAGAGGAAAACGAGAGGAAAATGGCAAATAATGTAATGCGAAGGATAAGAGTTGTGATGGGTACTTGTTATGTCTTGACTTGGCATCGATCTCCCCGGCAACGGTGCCAGAAATCCTTCTTGCTACCTCTTGAGCATGCGTTGGTTTTCCCTGGAAGAGGAAAGGGTGATGCAGCAAAGCAGCGTAATTATTTCCCTCAGTTTTTGAGAACCAAGGTATCAATCCAGTAGGAGACCACGCATGAGTCAGCTCGTACCTACACAAACAAATAAGAACCTCGCAACCAACGCGATAAAGGTGTTGTCAATCCCTTCACGACCACTTGAAAGTGTGAGATCTGATAGAGATAATGATAATAAGATAAATATTTTTGGTATTTTGATGATATAGATTGAAAGTAAAGATTGCAAAATAAAATAGATTGGAAACTTATATGATGGAGAATAGACCCAGGGGCCATAGGTTTCACTAGTGGCTTCTCTCAAGATAGCATAAGTATTACGGTGGGTGAACAAATTACTGTCGAGCAATTGATAGAAAAGCGAATAATTATGAGAATATCTAGGTATGATCATGTATATAGGCATCACGTCCGTGACAAGTAGACCGACTCCTGCCTGCATCTACCACTATTACTCCACACATCGACCGCTATCCAGCATGCATCTAGAGTATTAAGTTCATAAGAACAGAGTAACGCTTTAAGCAAGATGACATGATGTAGAGGGATAGACATGCAATATGATATAAACCCCATATTTTTATCCACAATGGCAACAATAAAATACGTGTTGTTTCCCCTACTGTCACTGGGATCGAGCACCACAAGATTGAACCCAAAGCTAAGCACTTCTCCTATTGCAAGAAAGATCAATCTAGTAGGCCAAACCAAACTGATATTTCGAAGAGACTTGAAAAGATATCCAAATTATACATAAAAGAATTTAGAGAAGATTCAAATATTGTTCATAGATAATCTTGAGCATAAACCCACAATTCATTGGATCTCGACAAACACACCGCAAAAGAAGATTACATCGAATAGATCTCCAAGAGAATCAAGGAGAACTTTGTATTGAGATCCAAAGAGATAGAAGAAGCCATCTAGCTAATAACTATGGACCTGAAGGTCTGAGGTAAACTACTCACACATCATCGAAGGGGCCATGGAGTTGATGTAGAGGCCCTCCGTGATCAATGCCCCCTCCGACGGAGCTCCGAAAAAGGCCCCAAGATGGGATCTCTTGGGTACAGAAGGTTGCGGCGGTGGAATCAGATTTTTGTGGTGCTCGTGGATGTTTTCGGGGTACGTAGATATATATTGGAGGAAGAAGTAGGTTTGTGGAGCCACGAGGGGCCCATGAGGATGGAGGGTGCGCCCATGGGGGTAGGCGAGCCCCCCTACCTCGTGGCCTCCTTGTTGATTGCTTGACGTCCACTCCAAGTCCCCTGGATCATGTTTGTTCCAAAAATAAATCTCCCGAAGGTTTAATTCCGTTTGGATTCCGTTTGATATTCCTTTTCGGCGAAACACTGAAATAGGCAAAAAAACAACAATTTGCACTGGGCCTTGGGTTAATAGGTTAGTCCCAAAAATAATATGAAAGTGTAAAATAAATCCCATTAACATCCAAAACAGAATATATAATAGCATGAAACAATCAAAAATTCTAGATACGTTGGAGACGTATCAGTGACCACGGGGCAGACGAGCCAAATCTCATGCTCTGCCAACCACGTGCCCTGTAGCCGCCTCCTTCATCCTTGTATCAACGTCCCTCCATGTCCTGGAGCTTCCCCATGAGCCCCTGCATCGCCCTGTGCCACTGGCCCTTCCTATCTCGCCATCATCATGCGCCGGCAGCCACGTCCGTGACCAGGCCGCCCCTGCCCCTCCTTGTTTGTTTGCCTGCGTCGCTCTCGGGCCTTCTCGAGCACGCCTGAGTGCTCCTGCTCCTCCGTGAAGACTCTGGACACACCGCCCTACCCTTCCCGTGGCTCTGCTTGCGCCAGCGCGCCAGAACACGCGTCGCCGTGGCTATGCATCTCGGCTCCCCTCGTTCAGCTATATATAGCCCTCCCCGTGCTCGCCCGACCACACCAACCTCTTACTCACTCTCCCAGAAACCTCCCCGACCCATCCGTTCGTCTCTAGAGCCCCGCCTCCCCTCGGTTGGCCGCCATGGTCGCCGCTCCTCGTCGGCTAAATTAGCCTGAAGCCGAGCCCCTCCCTTCCGTCCACCACCACCAGAGGCCTCCCCACTACCCCGCTAGCCGCCCCTCCCTTTCTTCTTTATCAGAGCTGTTAGACTTCGTATTGTAGCCCTACTGTGTAATCCATACAGTATTGGTATTGGACTTGTATGTCATCATTATATATATGTGATAGGCCACCCCATAGAGGGTTGAGCTAGTTCCCCGAAAAACCTACGTTTTACATGGTATCGAGTCTAACCTAGGCCCTACACCCCACCCCACCGCCGCCGAAACCCAAAACCCTAGGGCCGCGCCGCCGGTGCCATGATTGCTTCCGCCTCGGGCGCCGCCAGCTCCGGGTCGATACCCGCGTCGCGTGCTGCCCTCTTCAACCTACCACCCCATCCCCTGGCTCCGTCGGTTCCCCAGTTTTTCGGCACCACCGTTGTTGGCTCCATGTTTTCGGCGTCGATCCCGCCGCCTGTCGGTGGGAACGACACCTATGGGATCACTAGGAACCCTTCTACGGTCGACGGGCGCAGGGTCGTGAGAAGAGAAGGTTTAGGAGCAAGCACACGGATCATTTACCCAGGTTTGGGTCGCAAGGATGCATAAAACCCTAGTCCTGCTTTGGTGGATGTATTGGGTGTTCTTGAGCTTTCTGAACTAGCTACGGTGGTTGTCCCGTTCCAAAAAGCCGAATCCCTCTCTGGTCGCCTCGGGCCTCCGTTTATAGGAAAAAGGGGCTGCCACAGTGGCACATAGGAGGTGGAAAGGCCTACAGTGTCCATTAGCTTTATTGGGGACAGGAATGAGGCCCGTCCCGTCCGTCGCTGCTTCGCCTCACTTCGACACGCGCCCAGGCTGGCGATGCATGTAGCTCCATGTAGGAAGGCAGGCAGCTGAGGTGGCGTGGTGGTAGGGCCTTTAGGAAGATCTGCATGCCGCCACGCAGGTGCTTGCTGATTTGGCCTGGAAGCTGCATGTTGCCACGCAGGTGCATGCCCAGCTGGTTGGGATGGAAGCTGCATGGGAATGGCGGCGGAGTCTTGGCTGGTGCGAGCCTGGCAGTGGCCCTGCTGACACCCTCGGCAATGGTCTTGCCGGGAGCTCGGCAAGGGTCTTGCCGTGGCGTTGTTGTCATCCCTGGCAAAGGGTCTTGCCGGGGGTCTTGTGGATTTCCTCGGCTAGGATCCCGCCGAGGGTTGCCGTCTTCTAGTCCTCATCCGAACTCGTATATTTATGAGCTTGACGAAGATTTGCATGCCACCACACAGGCGCCTCCCGAGCCTTGGTTCCAACGCAGTTGGTTAGGTTGGAGCCGGTGGGCTCAAGGGTGGTTCACTCCGCTGGAATCAGGCAAGTTGCCCGGCAAGGCTCCTTGCCGGGGCTGCGGGGGGCCGCCTTGGCAAGGATCTTGCCAAGCGAGCCCACCTCGCCCTCTTGTCCTCCTGTGCTTCTCGTCTTGGCGTCGCCTTGGTCGTCTTGTGCCTTGGCTCCTCTCCGGCTTCCCTCCTCTGCCCTGCTAAGTGTGGCCGTGGCGCATGGCTCTGACTGCCCGTGCACAAGTAAAGGGGTCAAAAGGAGAGCCCCTACTTTTGTACACCGACAGGAGCCCCGGGGCCTGGGCCACACATAAGCGTGACGTGTTGTTGGGCTAGGCCCAGAATGGTGCGCGGGCAGGTGGGTGATGTCAACTACACAACCTTCTTCATGTATACGTTGTTGGGCCTCCAAGTGCAGAGGTTTGGAGGACAGTAGCAAATTTCCCTCAAGTGGATGACCTAAGGTTTATCAATCCGTAGGAGGCTTAGGATGAAGATGGTCTCTCTCAAGCAACCCTGCAACCAAATAACAAAGATCCTCTTGTGTCCCCAACACACCCAATACAATGGTAAATTGTATAGGTGCACTAGTTCGGCGAAGATATGGTGATACAAGTGGTATATGGATGGTAGATAATGGTTTTTGTAATCTGAAAATATAAAAACAGCAAGGTAACTTATGATAAAAGTGAGCACAAACGGTATTGCAATGCTAGGAAACAAGGCCTAGGGTTCATACTTTCAATAGTGCAAGTCCTCTCAACAATAATAACATAGTTGGATCATATAACTATCCCTCAACATGCAACAAAGAGTCACTCCAAAGTCACTAATAGCGGAGAACAAACCAAGAGATTATGGTAGGGTACGAAACCACCTCAAAGTTATTCTTTCCAATCAATCCGTTGGGCTATTCATATATAAGTGTCACAAACAGCCCTAGAGTTCGTACTAGAATAACACCTTAAGACACAAATCAACCAAAACCCTAATGTCACCTAGATACTCCAATGTCACCTCAAGTATCCGTGGGTATGATTATACGATATGCATCACACAATCTCAGATTCATCTAATCAACCAACACATAGAACCTCAAAGAGTGCCCCAAAGTTTCTACCAGAGAGTCAAGACGAAAACGCGTGCCAACCCCTATGCATAGGTTCATGGGCGGATCCCGCAAGTTGATCACCAAAACATACATCAAGTGGATCAATAGAATACCCCATTGTCACCACGGGTATCCCACGCAAGACATACATCAAGTGTTCTCAAATCCTTAAAGACTCAATCTGATAAGATAACTTCAAAGGGAAAACTCAATCCATTACAAGAGAGTAGAGGGGGAGAAACATCATAAGATCCAACTATAATAGCAAAGCTCACTATACATCAAGATCGTACCACCTCAAGAACACGAGAGAGGGAGAGAGAGAGATCAAACACATAGCTACTGGTACATACCCTTAGCCCGGAGGGAGAACTACTCCCTCCTCATCATGGAGAGCACCGGGATGATGAAGATGGCCACCGGAGAGGGATTCCCCCTTCGGTAGCGTGCCGGAACAGGTCTAGATTGGTTTCCGGTGGCGACGAAGGCTTCTGGCGGCGGAACTCCTGATCTATTGTGCTCCTTGAAGTTTTTAGGGTATATGGGTATATATGGGAGGAAGAAGTACGTCGGTGGACCTCTGGGCTGTCCACGAGGCTAGGGGCGCACCCAGGGGGGTGGGCACTCCCCCACCCTTGTGGGCAGCCTGGGAAGTTCAACTCACCTCCAAACGTCACGGGCAATGTGACCTTCCCCTTTGGCTAGCTCCTTCCTGGCCTGACCCCTTGAAACGTACTCGTTTCCTCAAGGTCTCCATCAGGAATTTGCAGCCTTTTGATCATGACGGGCGAGATCAAGTTCAGGACGGCCCCGCCGTCAACCAGAATCTTATTCACCTTGAGGTTGTGTATCATTGGTGAGACCAACAACAACAAATACCCAAACGCAGTCGTGCAGTCAAGGTGGTCCTCAGCGTCAAAGATGAGGGGCATGCTGGACCACTTCAGTGGCTTCTGAGCGTCGAACAATGGCTCTGCTGCTGTTATCTCACGCGCCACTACTTGAGCTGGCGATGAGAAGTGTGCAGCGAGGCGCCACCATCTACGCACATGGCCTCCGTAGCCTTCTGGAACTCATGCTCACCGGACTCGCCGTCCTCATCACGATCATCGTCTTCCTTCTTCTTGTCGCGGCCCCGGGAAGGCCTCTCTTGTTGGTTATCCTTGTCGCGGCGACCTTCTTGGCCGCCACGCTTCTTGCCGGATCCTTCGGTACCGTCCCGACCCTTCTCCTTGTCCCGCCTCTCATATTCGGCTTTTTGCTTTTCAGCAAGATGCTCAACTTGTTAGCAGTTCTGGAGGTCGTGGCCCTTGGTGCGGTGGATCTTGCAGTATTGCTTGTCGGAGCCCCCTGGCTTGTCGGCAGCCGCCAAGGCCTGGCGAGCGGCGCACCCGGCAATCTCCTTGCTGGGGTCGTCTGCCTTGGCCTTCTTGGCGGCGCTAGTGTCGCCGGATCCCTCGATGGCAAGCACGGTCTTGTCCTTGCGTTTCCTGTTGCGACGCTGACCCTTCTTCGTCGGGGCGGCGGTGTCTTCGTCGGTAGAGTCGGTTTCCACACCGGCGTCTTCGCCGGGGTACTTCCTTCCTTCTTCAGCCCGGGCGCATCTATCAGCCAGGACATAAAGTTTGGCCACATCCTTGACCTTGTTCATTGCCAGCTCTTCACGCATCTTGCGGTTACGCACATTCTGATGGATTGCGCTGATCACGGCGGCAGGATGAACATCCGGGATGTTGTATTGCACTCGGCTGAACCTCTATATGTATTTGCGTAGGTTTTCACCTTCCTTCTGGGCAATGATATGCAAATCACTCGCCTGGCCATGAGCTTGGTGGCCTCCAGTGAAGGCACCAACGAACTCGTGGCACAGATCTGATCAAGAAGAAATGGAATCCGCCGGCAAGTGCATCAACCAAGACATGACATTGGGTTTCAGGGCCAACAGGAAGTAATTGGCAAGTACCTTGTCGTCCCGAGCTCCAGTGGCTTACATCGCGATGGTGTAGATGTTGAGGAACTCTGATGGGTGGGTCTTGCCGTCGTACTTCTCACCGACGTCGGGCTTGAACATGCGGTGGGACGGCCACTGGAACTGCCGCAGCTCATGGGTAAGGGTTGGGCAACCCACCTCATAAGGTAGGCCGCCGGAGCCTCCCGGTGCTGGGTGGTCCATAGCGGGCCCCGCCCGCCTGTTTGACTGGTGGCACGTATCGCACCGGTGCTCGGTGGTGGTTCGAGCGTCCTCATGGGCTTGCTCCTGAAGAACCTGGGGTTGATCGTTGCGGGTCCATGGGTCGGACGACACTATAGAAATGTAATCACAAGCGTCATCACGACGGACCGACATCCGCGGTGGCTGGCGTGGAGGAGTAGAGTGCACCGTGGCCGCGGCGCCTCCGGCCCCTCCACCGTCAGCATGTAGTGGCTCGATGGAGCGCCGGCCTGAGGGCCCCGTCGGCCATGGCTCGTCTTTGTTGGTGACGCCGACAAGGCTCCGGATAGTGGCTCTCCACTCGTCGAGCTTCTCTGCGGCGGGAGGGGAGGCGAGGAGCAGCTGCACGCGTGCCAAGGCTTCTGCTGGTGTGGGCGACAGCGAAAGCTGCGTGGAATGTGGCGCGCTTCGACTTCTAACTACGTTACAAGGAGCTCTGTCACGGCCCAGCGGCTGTGCGCCGTCCTTGCCAGCATTTCGGCGGGCATGCTGGCCTCCGTCGTCCCGTGAATGATGCACGAGACTCTTCCCACAGCGGCGACCAGGATCACCGGCGTGGTGACGCTGCTCATCGCGCATAACCTGGGAAGAGCGCGCCGTGGGCGCCGGAGTGGGCGTCTTGGAGGTCGCCCGCGCCATCTGCAGGGGGCCCAGCTCCGTCTCTGGATTTCGCGGCATGTGGCCCGTCGCCCTGCGCACGAACGACGCCACTCGCCAGGATTTGACTGCCAGAGCGATGTTGGTGCTCACGGGTCACGCCTTGGGTTCTGTCCGCGACCGGCCCGCTGCTCGCCCGCACCGGTACGGGCCGTCCGGCTCCCGGCGAACCGACCGTTGTGGCCATCTTCTTCTTGTGAGCCATGGCGACGAAGAACTGCTATGCTAACTACTAGACCAGATTCCTGTCACATCCTAGCTAGTCATGCATTAGAGTGTTGCATCATGTCTACCTTTCATCAGAAACTTGAATTGGGGAAGACAGAACCCCCAGCACCCCCTCTGGAATCAACTAAGGTTTACTAAAAATATTTTCAATGAACCTGAAATGCCCTTCAAAAAAAGTTCACTCTCTTCGTCTTGGGTTGGAACCTCTGGCAAAATTGGTGCACAATTTTCTAGGTCAACAGAAGGTCATTGAATGCTAGTAAATATTTTAAATGCTCAAATAATTCTGAAGATAAGTGTGGGCTGTTGGAAATATTCTAAACAGAGCCTCTGATTATTTTCAAGATTTTTAGAAGTGCCTAGCCATTTTTAATAAAGCCACAAACCTACAGAAAAATAGAAAAACAGAAATTAAAAGAGAGGGAGAGAACTTACCTGGCCGCAGCCCATCAGCCGGCCCACCTGGCGGCCAAGCGCTGTGCTGGCCCATGCCAGCCAGCTGCTTCGTCCCTGCCAGGCAGGCAGAGAGCTGACGCCGGCGAGCGCGAGCTTGCCACGGCGCCAGCAGCTTGTTGTGTCGCGCGCCTGGACACTGGATAGGCTCCACGTCGCCGCGTCGACCCCACGGACACGTCACTCGCCCCCTGCCTCTCTCCCTCGCTCTCCCGCAGCATGGCCAACGCACCTGCCGCCGCACTGTTGCCGTAGTCGCGCCCTCTGTCGTCCCCGCGCCGAGCCACCGTGTCCAGAAGCTCCGCGGCCCTCCACTCCTTCGAGCAAGCCAAGCCCCGAGCGCTCGCTTGCCCCGCAACCTCTGCAACAACCTCGCCCGACTCCGCCATCGTCGGAGATCCTCTTCGTCGTCGCCACCGCATTAGCTCGTCCCCGACCGCGTCGTCCATTCCTACGTGACCGCCGTGAGCTCAGCTACCTCCCCATCCTCTCCGTTTGCTTTCTCATGCACCGTAGCAACTGCACGAAGCTTCACCGCATGCGCCACCACCGAGCTCGTCGCCGACGTGTCTCCGGCCAACCACCGGGCACACCACCGTGTCCAACACACTCACTATACCCCAGGAGGCCGTAGCACCCCTCTGCGCCCCCTGCCGTGCCTCCTAACGCCGTTTCCGTGCACGCCAGAACTCCGGCCGCCGCCTGGCTCGACGCCGGCGTCATCTCCGGCCACCCCCACACACACCGCTTGCTCCACTCGGCGTGCGAGTGCACCAGCAGCACGTAGATGCCCTCCACCGGCCATTTGGTCGCCGGAGGAGGAATCCCGACGCCTCCGCCATGTCTGTCCTCGCCGGCGGCTTAACGCCGGCGGGGTTGACCCATTGACCTTGACTGGGTGGGCCCAGGTTGACTCCCCTGAGTCTATGACAAGTGGGCCCCCCCTCTGCTAATTAACCCTGATTAGTTTTAACTAAATTTAGTTAGTTATATAATTGCTGACACGCGGGACCCACTGGTCAGTTTGACCTTGACGTCCCCGTTGACCAGTGACGTCACCCTGACGCACTACTGATGCAATAACTAATTTCTGGATTTATTTTTATATAGAGAATTCCAGAAATTGTTGCAAACTTTAAAAAATCATAGAAATTAATCTGTAACTCCAAATGAAAAGATTTATATATGAATTTTGATCAGAAAAATTCAATCTATCCATTGGTAATGGTTTCATGCATGAAAAAACATGTTAACCTTGCTGTTTAAGCAAATTAAGATAATGCACTAATATGGCTATGTTAAATAAACTAACATTTGAATCTTTGATTCAAATGGGTTCATTCCTTTCTGTTTTAGCTTGCATTAGGCCAAGACACATTAATTTTGCCATGTCATAGCGTGCAACATATTGTTGCATATTGTCATGTGTTTATTATGTTCGGTGTGTTTTTCGTGGTAGGTTCTGCCTCCGAGGATAACCCCTACTACCACAACATCAGGCAAGCAGCCCCATTGATCTTATCGATACAATCCCATGTTCTTGCCTCTGCTCACATTTACTCCATTAGGACAACAACGTTTCAAACTGCTGTGTGCTATGGTAGTTGAACCTTATCCTCTTCATGACCTGTCATTGCCACAGTAACTAGATGAAACCCACTAGCATGTGTAGGAGTTGATTGAGCCATGTATGTGTTTCCTACCTTGCTATGCCTGCTATGCTTAGAGTTGTGTCAGGTCTGGTTCATCTAGGTGATGGGCTAGAGTGAAATGATTATGTCGGTAATGTGAGGGATGTGTTGAACATGATTTGGTAAAGGTATCGATGAGAGGCCATGTAGGAGTACATGGTGGGTTGTTTCATTGAGGCCGTCCCTAAGAACTGAGATCTGTATGTGTGATTTTAAGAATCAGCTACTACCATGCATTGGGATCCTTGATTGACCCTCTCGGCTACTTAATCACCCTAGTACTCTGTCCAGGAGTTGCTATTAGTTTCTGGTGTTTCTAGCTTATGTGCTGGCGGCCGTGCGTAGCGCTGACCCTTGGGGTGGCCTATGTTGCGGTAGATACACCATGGCCGGGTATGCCGGGCGCCCGTTTGGCGTCTCGGGACCCTGTTCACATTGTTCGGGGCCGTATGTGGAACCTCGGCCGGACTCCCTGTTGATGGAACCTGGATAGGCGATAAACCTGGACTAGAGACTTGAGTGTTTAGGTAGGCCGTGGCTGACACCCTCGTTGGGCTTCCGCTTGAAGGTTGCCGAGTACATGTCGTGTAAACGATGGAAAGTGGTGAGAGTGTGTATGAAGAAGTACACCCCTGCAGGGTTAACATCATCTATTAGAATAGCCGCTCCGTGGTAAAGGACTACTTGGTTGCCTATACAGTTCATAGACAAGTTAATGGTTACTACTAAAAGACTCAAGATAAGTGTGAGTACCGAGGATGGCCCTCTCGTAGGATAACGAGGGAGGATCCCCAGTGGAGTATTGTGTTGGTGATTAGTGGACTCGTGTGCGAAAACTATTTTACTAGTGGAGTCTCATAGGATAGCTTAGCCAAGAGTCAAAGCTGGCTTGCTGCAATAACTCCACCACCTTCTTGAGAATGAGCATGTATAGTAGGTTCTGATGTAAGACTTGTTGAGTACCTTTGTACTCATGTTTTCTTAATTACTATTTTTAGACGACAACACCGCCCCCTCTGATGGGTTTTATGTAGATCTCGACGTCGATGAGTGACTTGGCACCTAGGTGGTGACCCTGGCCATGGAGGGGCCTATGTAGATAGACAGGCTTCGAGAAGCCTTCTTTCTTTCTAGTGTTTGTACTCAAACTATTTGCTTCCGCATGTGCTTGTATGCTTGTATGACTTGAGTGTCGGGTCACGTGATCCCTACCTGTATGAACATGTTATGTATGGCTCTCTGGAGCCTTTAAATAAAGTACTTGAGTTGTAGAGTTTTGTTGTGATGCCATGTTGTAGCACATATCGAGCATATTGTGTGTATGATTGAAATGCTTGGTATGTGTGGGATCCGACAATCTAGTTGTTTATCCTTGGCAGCCTTTCTTATGGGGAAATGTAGTCTAGTGCTCCTCGAGCCACAGTAGTCCGCTACAGCCCGGTTCACTGGAGTCCTGCTAGCCCAGCACTACTGCTCAGGACACTTGACTGGCTGGCATGTGTTTCACTTTGTTTCTAGGTCTGTCCCTTCGGGGAAATGTCACACGGTGACATATGGAGTCCTGCCTAGCCTGCTACAGCCCGGGTTCCCCGGAGTGCTGTTAGCCCAGTGCTACAGCCCGGATTCACTCGCTGATGACCGACATGCTCGATGTGATTCATGTATTCCTGTCTCCATAGGTCTGTGCTGCTTTGGGTTCTCGACTAGCCATGTCGGCCCGGGTTCTCTGTCATATGGATGCTAGCGACACTATCATATACGTGAGCCAAAAGGCGCAAACGGTCCCGAGCCATGGTAAGGCGACACCCGTGGGGATACCGTGTGTGAGGCCACAATGTGATATGAGGTGTTACCGGCTAGATCGATGTGACTTGGAATCGGGGTCCTGACAGCGTTGGCATCAGAGCCGGACTGCCTGTAGGTTCGTTGAGCCAAACTGGTCGATGTCGAGTCTAGAAATGCTTTAGTTATATGTAGGGGAATTGATTGTGGGAGGGAACGTAAGGCTCTTTTTACTCCTTTACCTTATGCCCTCTGATCTGTGTCATTCTCTTCTCTTTCTACGTGGGTTAAGGACTAGGCTCTCTTCTCTCTGTCAGGTTCACGTGTTACTAATCCGTAGTAACTTATAGGATTGTTGGTTACCAGCCTCAGTTCAGTTTCTACCACTTCAGTATGTTACCAGTTGAACCAGAACCTTGATATGTTGTTGTTGAGTGGTTTTGCAATCTGTTGTGAATGTCTCAAATCTGTTCTTCAGCATCTACAGCTGTTATGCTGTCCAATTTTCCCTAGAAATTATAATGTCTTTGCATTGTGGTTGTGCTTTCAGATGGCCACTCGTGCTCAAAACCAAGTGGTTCGCCTGACCCGGTGCCTCAGTGTGCCTGGTCATACTGCTATGTTAGTCCGGGTAATGATCGAGACGGGTTACCATTGGTATCCCGAATACACCGTCGAAGAGCAATTCTGAGACTTTAATCAAAGCCAATATTTCTGCACCATCAGGATATTTCCTTCTTATCCTGGATCTACCGAGCCCTTTCAATGTTCCTATGGACTCGGGGTTACTGTTGAAATGGCTGTGTAGGATGCTGCCTATTCCATGATGACCATCATGCGAGTCAGGACTGGCCTGCTTCGGAACACCAACTTCCGTTATATGCTAGCTTCACTCCCAGGAGCGCAAGGGTATCTCCAGGCTATCTATGCTGACTCCACATGTGAGGACTCACTAACTCGCACCACTGCCGAGATGCTCGAGGATAAGGACCGAGAGAATCAGGCCTTGAGACTGGAGCTTTTCAACACCCGTGCTGATCATTGGGCCACTTTGACTCGGTTTGCACCTGCTATGCAAGTTGGATGTATGGATACAAGGGATCTGTATCCTGTGAGATCTGCTCTGCCAGACATGGTGGATTGGCGTGATGTGGGAGGCATCACCCCACCCCGTGGTCCCCGCAGGCCACCGTTTGTTAGTCCAAGACCTCATCCTAGCCCCTATGGTCCACAAGCTCCTCAGGACCGTCTGTTCCCGAATGATCACGTTGAACTTCCAGGCTATGGAGGTGACTTCTATGAGGACTACTACGGAGCTGTCTGAGTTAGTAGTAGTATCACTAGTATTGTAATAGTTGTATTTCCACTGTCCTGTGTGACTTGTGGAATATGACTTAGTGTGTAATCAATTTCGGAGGTGTAGAAAAATAATGTACAGGAGCTTGGGATGCCTCCGATGAGATGTAACGTCTTTCATCATAGTTGTACCGTAGCATGGGCTTGTACTAAACTATGTATGGTGTGTATGACCGTTGGTATATATATGGTAGTTCTATATTACCATGTCATACGGATGAACATCTCTGCATTCCATGTCATCCATTACATTCTGCACTTCCTTGCTAAGTTGTGCCATCTTATCTAAACCGTTGTCTTGTTTTCTCCTAGGATGGTCAACACTCGCAGCAACCCTGCTGCCCCGGAGTAGGGGGAAGCCAGTGCAGTTAGGGGTGAAAATCTGCCTCACCCGCCTTCTCTAGCCGAAGTGATGCTGGAGGCGGAAAGAAACAAGCGTGAAACTAACCGCTTGCTGGAGCGGATTGAGCAGAATACTGCACGCCATCAGCAAAATGACTTGGTGTCAATCAATGACTTCATCAAGTTGTACCCACCAAAGTTTAACCATTCCGTCGAGCCCCTTGACGCGGATGACTGGCTTCGCAGCATCACCCACAAGCTACGTTCTTCCAACGTAGTCGAAGCCGATAAGGTTACTTATGCTTCCTATCACCTCAAAGTCCCTGCTAGCCTTTGGTGGGAAAATTTTGAAGCTATGCGCCCGGTCGGCCAAATCACTACTTGGGCTGAATTCAGTGAGGCTTTCCGTGAGCATCACATCCCGGAAGGTCTCATAGATCGCAAGAGGGAAGAGTTCTGCAATTTCACCCAAGGAACACTGACTGTGGATGCATATAGTTGTGAATTTGGGAATCTGGCACGATATGCTCCTGAAGAGGTATCCACCGACGCTAAGAGGCAGGCAAGGTTCCGCAAGGGACTTAGCCCTGAGCTTCGCCGCGATCTTCGTCTGAACGAGTGCACCTCCTTTCAGAAGTTGGTCAATAAAGCCATCAGTGCTGAGACAGGCCAGTCTGACTATGACGCTTCACGCAAGCACTCTCGTGATTTTGGCTCTTCATCCGGCTCTGGATCTCAGAAGCGCTGGGTCTGGATTCCAAGCACGGCACTGCCACCCAGGTTCATTCCGAGGCCATCCTTTGAGGCGCCTCGTCCCAACCAGCAGTTTGCACCGTCCAAGCCCTATGGTGGCCCCGTTACTAATGCTGCTCCACGCCCCAATGTTGTGACATGTTTCAAGTGTGGAGAGCCGGGTCACTATAGTCGAGAGTGTCCCCACAACAACAACCCCAATCAGTTTGGAAAGTCCGTTGGTCGTGGTAAGCCAGCGGGAAAGACATTCTACGCCAAGCCGGTCACCACTGCACGTGGCCATGTTAACTATGTCTCAGCCGAGGAGGCTCATGAGGATCCTAACGTTGTCCTTGGTACTCTCCTTGTTAATTGCCATCCGGCATCTGTTCTTTTTGATACTGGAGCATCTCATTCATTCATATCTGAGAGCTATGCTCGATTGCATAACACAGCATTCTGTGACATGCCCAATACCATGGAAATTCAAACCCCTGGCTCTAGATGGCAAACTTCTAGAATAAGCCATGGGAATGAAATTCTTGTCGATAGACTTGTCTTTCTTGCATCTTTATAGCTCTCAAGTCCTCGGACATAAACATCATCTTGGGTATGGACTGGATGTCAGCTCATTATGCCAAGATTGATTGTGCCACTAGAACCGTCCAACTTACTCACCCATCGGGCAAGACAGTCAATGTCTTAACTCGAGTGGCCAAGCGCCAGCTTTACTCCCTAAATGCCAACCCCCTTCCAGACCTTGAAGATATTTCGGTAGTCCGGGACTTTCCAGATGTCTTTCCAGAAGAACTACCAGGTGTTCCACCTGACAGGGATGTCGAGTTTGTGATAGATCTTGTTCTAGGAACAGTTCCAATTTCTAGAAGACCCTATAAGATGGCACCCTTAGAACTAGCCGAGCTTAAGAACCAACTCGATGAGTCCTTGAAAAAGGGTTTCATCCGTCCTAGTTCCTCTCCTTGGGCTTGCCCCGTCCTGTCAACTTGGTCACTATCAAGAACAAGTATCCGCTTCCCAGGATCAACGATCTGTATGATCAGCTCACTGGATCCTCAGTCTTTTCTAAGATGGATTTGAGGTTGGGCTACCATCAAATCAAAATCAGAAACGGGGATATTCCCAAAACAGCCTTTGTTACTCGCTATGGCCAATACGAGTACACAGTCATGTCCTTCGGTTTAACCAATGCCCCAGCCACTTTCTCTAAGTTAATGAACTCGGTCTTCATGGAGTATTTGGATAAATTCGTCGTAGTATACCTCGATGACATACTCATCTATTCCAAGAATGAAGAGGAACATGCCGAACATCTAAGGCTGGTATTGACGAAACTTCGAGAGCATCGCCAAGACACATTCCTTTCTTTTTAAATGAACTAACATTTGTACCTTTGATTCAAATGGGTTCATTCCTTTCTTTTTTAGCTTGCATTAGGCCAAGACACATTCATTTTGCCATGTCATAGCATGCATCATATTGTTGCATATTGTCATGTGTTGATTATGTTCGGTGTGTTTTTCATGGTAGGTTCTACCTTCGAGGATAACCCCGAATATCCGTCTGAAGGGCAGTGCCCTACTACCACTACATCAGGCAAGCAGCCCCATTGATCATATCGATGCAATCCCATGTTCTCGCCTCTGCTCTCATTTACTACATTAAGACAACAACGTTTCAAACTGTTGTGTGCTACGATAGTTGAACCTTATCCTCTGCATGACCTATCATTGCCACAGTAACTAGATGAAACCCACTAGCATGTGTAGGATTTGATCGAGCCATGTATGTGTTTCCTACCTTGCTATGCCTGCTATGCTTAGAGTTGTGTCAGGTCTGGTTCATCTGGGTGATGGGCTAGAGTGAAATGATTATGTCGGTAATGTGAGGGATGTGTTGAACATGATTTGGTAAAGGTATCGATGAGAGGCCATGTAGGAGTACATGGTGGGTTGTTTCATTGAGGCCGTCCCTAAGAACTGAGATCTGTATGTGTGATTTTAAGAATCAGCTACTACCATGCATTGGGATCCTTGATTGACCCTCTCGGCTTCTTAATCACCCTAGTACTCTGTCCAGGAGTTGCAATTAGTTTCTGGTGTTTGTAGGTTATGTGTTGGCGGCCGTGCGTAGCGCTGACCCTAGGGGTGGGCTATGTTGCGGTAGATACACCGTGGCCGGGTATGCTGGGCGCCCATTTGGCGTCTCGGGACCCTGTTCACATCGTTCGGGGCCGTATGTGGAAACCTCGGCCGGACTCCCTGCGGATGGAACCTGGATAGGCGATAAACCTGGACTAGAGACTTGAGTGTTTAGGTAGGCCGTGGCCGACACCCTCGTTGGGCTTCCGCTTGAAGGTTGCCGAGAACATGTCATGTAAACGGCGGTAAGTGGTGAGAGCGTGTATGAAGAAGTACACCCCTGCAGGGTTAACATCATCTATTAGAATAGCCGCTCCGTGGTAAAGGACTACTTGGTTGCCTATACAGTTCATAGACAAGTTAATGGTTACTACTAAAAGACTCAAGATAAGTGTGAGTACCGAGGATGGCCCTCTCGTAGGATAACGAGGGAGGATCCCCGGTGGAGTATTGTGTTGGTGATTAGTGGACTCGTGCGCGAAAACTATTTTACTAGTGGAGTCTCGTAGGATAGCTTAGCCAAGAGTCAAAGCTGGCTTGCTGCAATAACTCCACCACCTTCTTGAGAATGAGCATGTATAGTAGGTTATGATGTAAGACTTGCTGAGTACCTTTGTACTCATGTTTTCTTAATTACTATTTTCAGACGACAACACCGCCCCCTCCGATGGGTTTTATGTAGATCTCGACGTCGATGAGTGACTTGCCACCCAGGTGGTGACCCTGCCCATGGAGGGGCCTATGTAGATAGACAGGCTTTGAGAAGCCTTCTTTCTTTCTAGTGTCTGTACTCAGACTATTTGCTTCCGCATGTGCTTGTATGCTTGTATGACTTGAGTGTCGGGTCACGTGACCCCTACCTGTATGAACATGTTATGTATGGCTCTCTGGAGCCTTTAAATAAAGTACTTGAGTTGTAGAGTTTTGTTGTGATGCCATGTTGTATTTGCACATATCGAGCATATTGTGTGTATGATTGAAATGCTTGGTATGTGTGGGATCCGACAATCTAGTTGTTTATCCTTGGCAGCCTTTCTGACGGGGAAATGTAGTCTATTGCTCCTCGAGCCATAGTAGTCCGCTACAGCCCGGTTCACCGGAGTCCTGCTAGCCCAGCACTACTGCTCAGGACACTTGACTGGCCGGCATGTGTTTCACTTCGTTCCTATGTCTGTCCCTTCGGGGAAATGTCACGCGGTGACATCCGGAGTCCTGCCTAGCCTGCTATAGCCCGGGTTCCCCAGAGTCCTGTTAGCCCAGTGCTACAGCCCGGATTCACTCGCTGATGACCGACATGCTCGATGTGATTCATGTATGCCTGTCTCCATAGGTCTGTGCCACTTTGGGTTCTCGACTAGCCATGTCGGCCGGGTTCTCTGTCATATGGATGCTAGCGACACTATCATATACGTGAGCCAAAAGGCGCAAATGGTCCCGAGCCATGGTAAGGCGACACCCGTGGGGATACCGTGTGTGAGGCCACAATGTGATATGAGGTGTTACCGGCTAGATCGATGTGACTTGGAATAGGGGTCCTGACAATTCCCACAACTACGTTCCCCTACCTGGCACGCCAAGGATGTCGGTGGGATCGACACATATGGGATCACTGGGATCCCTTCTACGGTCGGCGGGCGCAGGGTCGTGAGAAGAGTAGGTTTAGGAGCAAGCACACGGATCGTTTACCCAGGTTTGGGCCGCACGGATGCGTAAAACCCTAGTCTTGCTTTGGTGGATGTATTGGGTGTTCTTGAGCTTTCTGAACTAGCTACGGTGGTTGTCCCATTCCAAAAAGAAGAATCCCTCTCCCGGTCGCCTTGGGCCTCCTTTTATAGGAAAAAGGGGCTGCCACAGTGGCACACAGGAGGTGGAAAGGCCTACAGTGCGCGAGCTTATCGCACGACATTATGGGACAAAGTGCATTAAATGCACTTCATAGGTGTCCATTAGCTTTATCGGGGACGGGAATGAGGCCCGTCCCGTCCGTCGCCGCTTCGCCTCGCTTCGACACGCGCCCTGGCTGGCGATGCATGCAGCACCATGTAGGCAGGCATGCAGCTGAGGTGGCGCGGTGGTAGGGCCTTTAGGAAGATCTGCGTGCCGCCATGCAGGTACTTGCTGCTTTGGCCTCGAAGCTGCATGTTGGCATGTAGGTTCCTGCCCAGCTAGTTGGGCTGTCAGCTGCATGCGTACGGCGGCGGAGTCTTGGTTGGTGCGAGCCTGACGGTGGCCCTGCTGACACCCTCGGCAAGGGTCTTGCCGGGGGCTCGACAAGGGTCTTGCCGTGGCGTTGTTGTCATCCCCGGCAAGGGTCTTGCCGGGGGTCTTGTGGATTTCCTCGGCTAGGATACCACTGGGGGTCGCCGTCTTCTAGTCCTCATCTGAACTCGTATATTTATGAGCTTGACGAAGATTTGCATGCCACCATAGAGGCGCCTCCCGAGCCTTGGTTCCAACGCATTTGGTTAGGTTGGAGCCGGTGGGCTCAAGGGTGGTTCACTCTGCTAGCATCAGGCAAGTTGCCCCGGCAAGGCTCTTGCCGGGGCTGTGGGGGGCCGCCTCGGCAAGGATCTTGCCGAGGGAGCCCACCTCGCCTTCTTGCCCTCTCGCGCTTCTTGTCTTGGCGTCGCCTTGGTCATCTTGTGACTTGGATCCTCTCCGGCTTCCCTCCTCTGCCCTGCTAAGTGTGGACGCGGCGCGTGGCTCTGACTGCTCGTGCACAAGTAAAGGGGTCAAAAGCAGAGCCCCTACTTTTGTACACCGACACCACCGTCGCCCGCAACCTCAGGTGTCGCGACGACGGCTCTTTCCGCGCCACCCTTGGCCTCCACCGGCTCCTCCTCGACACTCTCCATCATCACGGCGGACTCGGGGGAGGTACTTCCCGTGGTGCCACCCGCGGCCTCGTTCCCGGCACTGCCTGTAGCTGCGATGCCACCCGCGGCCTCGTCATCACCTGCGGCGTCGGTCGCTGCCGTGGTCCCTGTCGTGGCTCCGCTGACCATCGCCCTACTATTGGCGTCATCACGCCCACTGGGCCATTCCACTTTGACAATTTGATCGCGATCCTCCTCACGCCAGACAACTACTTGTTCTGGCGTGCCAAGGTCTTACCGCTGCTCCGTAGCCGGTCTCTCCTAGGGTTTGTCGATGGTTCGCTACCGTGTCCTTCGCAGGTCATCCCTACCGTCCACGGCCCGGCCATCAACCAGGAACACCATAGGTGGGTGTAGCAAAACCAGGCGATCCTCTCTGTCATCCAGGGTTCCCTCAGCGATGGGGTCGCCGGCCTCTGTCTCTTCACCGCCACCTCCATGGACGCCTGGACGACCCTGGAGCACGCCTTTGCCCAGCTCTGTACCTGCCGCTCAGTGGCCATTCGCAATGAGCTCGCCGACATCAAGAAGCTAGACTCCTCCGCCACGGCCTACTTCAACAAGATGAAGGTGCTGGCAGACACGCTCACCTCTATTGGTCGGCCGCTTAGCGACGAGGAGTTCACTAGCTTCATCATCAAAGGCCTCGACGGCGAGTAAGACAATCTTGCCGAGGCCGTTCACAATGCCAAGCCAGCGATGCCTCCTCATGAGCTCTACTCACGCCTCCTCTTCACCGAGCAACACGTCGAGGCTCGTCGCTCCTCCGCCAACATCACCGCCCAGCCAGCGGCCTTCTGGGCTTCCCGTGGCCAGCGCCCCTGCCCCGTCATTGGGCAAGGCTGCCTCGCCCCCTTCATTGTCTCTGGGTGGGGGCCCTAACACTCGGGTGGTGTGCCAGCTATGTGGTCGTGAACGCCATGTCGCGTCCAAGTGTCACCGCCGCTTTCATAGGAGCTTCCTTGGCATCGGCAACGATGGCAAGGGCAACGAGCGCTACTTTTCCATGGCACACTTTGGTCCCCCTGCCATCGCCCCGGCTGCCGACATCGTTGCCGCCCCAGCTTCCCACATCGCCGCCAAGGGCAAGGATCCACGTGTCAAGTAGGGATACACACCATCCTACCCTATTGATCCAGCCTGGTACATGGACACCGGCACCACGGATCACATGACGAACGTGCTCAACAAATTCTCCACCTACCAGCCCTACTACGTGCACGATCAGGTTCACATTGCCAATGGTGTAGGTATGCCCATCTCTCACATTGGCCAAGCATATCTTTTAACTAGTCATCCCTCTAGGCAGCTCCATCTTCGTAATCTTTTACGGGTACCCTCGGTGACTCGTAATCTTTTTATCTGTCACTAATCTCACCCTTGATAATCATGTACTACGTGAATTTCACCCTTTTAATATTTTTGTTAAGGATCGAGCAACCCGAGACATTCTGCTTAGTGGCCGGTTGAGCCAAGGCATGTAACGTTTGGAGGATCCATTCGCCCCGTGCATCTTTAGCGGTGTTCGTGTGTCGCCTTCCCAGTGGCACTCTCGCTTTGGTCACCCCGCCAAACCCATCGTTCGCCACATAATCCACCGCCATGAGCTTCCATTAGTGTCTAGAAATAAAGAGATGTCCGTGTGTGATGCCTGTCAACAAGGCAAGAGTCATCAGCTAACTTTTTTTTCATCTACTAGAGAAGTAAAGAATTCTCTTAAAATAGTGTTTTCTAATGTGTGGGGTCCAGCACAAACATCTATTAGTGGTCGTAACTATTATGTTAGTTTTGTTGATGCATATTGATACGACTCCGTCGTATCTACTTCTCCAAACACTTTTGCCCTTGTTTCAGACTCTAATTTGCATGATTTGAATGGAACTAACCCAGACTGACGTTGTTTTCAACAGAATTGCCATGGTGTTATTTTTGTGCAGAAATAAAAGTTCTTGGAAAGACCTGAAAATCAACGGAGATTATTTTTGGAATATATAAAAAATACTGACGAAAGAATCAAGGCCAGGGGCCCACACCCTATCCACGAGGATGGGGGCGTGCCTACCCCCTGGGCGCGCCCCCTGCCTCGTGGGCCCCCTGGTGCTCCGCCGACCTCAACTCCAACTCCATATATTCATGTTCGGGGAGAAAAATAAGAGAGAAGAATTGAGGGAGTCCTGGATTAGGTGGTATCCGGACAGCTGGATTATATCCTTTGGCCGGACTGTTGGACTATGAAGATACAAGATTGAAGACTTCATTCGTGTCCGGATGGGACTACTTGGCGTGGAAGGCAAGCTAGGCAATACGGATGTGTATATCTCCTCCTTTCTAACCGACCTTGTGTAACCCTAGCCCCCTCTAGTGTCTATATAAACCAGAGGGGTTTTAGTCCGTAGGACAACGTACAATCATACCATAGGCTAGCTTCTAGGGTTTAGCCTCACCGATCTCGTGGTAGATCAACTCTTGTAATACTCATATCATCAAGAATAAATCAATCAGGACGTAGGGTTTTACCTCCATCAAGAGGGACCGAACCTGGGTAAAACATCGTGTCCCCTGCCTCCTGTTACCATCCGCCTTAGACGCACAGTTCGGGACCCCCTACCCGAGATCCGCTGGTTTTGACACCGACATTGGTGCTTTCATTGAGAGTTCCTCTGTGGCATCGCCGTAAGGAAGGATGCATCATCTCATTGTTAAAAGCAACATCACCGCCGAGGGAGCTCTGGCTGTCGGCCAAACTCTCCGGCTAGGTAGTTTTGTCATGACTGCCTGTTCGGCCGCTGCACCGATGATGACTTCTTGGGTGATCAAAAACAGCCTCCACGTCGGCTCGGAAGTCACCGAGAAGATGGATCCAATGGAGCTCTCGTCCCTAAACGAACTCTTGGATCACATCGCCGCCTTGGGAGTCGCTACGAACTATGATCGGATTGGGCTTAAACCCGATCAAAGGGAGATTAACTCTCCACCGGTCACACATCACGTTGCGGTGGTGGAGGAACAATGTGGCAACTCTTCCTCTATTTTGAGGACTAACTATGTCCGAATTCCTGAGCTCTCCGAGCCAGATACCCGCTTACGGGAGGACGTTACCCAAGGCCTGAACCTAGAATCAGGCAGCGGGCCAAATTTATCGGGTAACACTCCGGAACCCGAACTTCCAAGATTGGAAACTCCTCGGCCCCTGGGTCTCAGATCGGGTAGGGATTCGGACATAAATCCTCCCACCCACCCAGACATAAACGATCTTTAGCACATCAGGCAAGAGCCCCATGAAACAATACATCATTATTGGGCCAGATTCCTCCTTGTGATGAACAAGGTTAAGGACTGTCGCGAGGAAGATGTAGTCTCACTTTTCTGCAATAATTGCACGGACAAGGTAATCCTTAGCGCCTTAAGTCGCCATGACATATCACGCTTCGCTGACTTGGCGTCAATAGTACAAAAGTACTATGCGATGGAAAGCACCTGGAAAGCTGAAACAAAATTTTGGGATAATCCGGCTCCGAAGTAAAAGGGTGCACTATCATAAGACGCCCGAGCTAGTTGCAAAGAAACAAAACCCTCTACAGGGCATGGAATCGTACTGGAGGGATGGCTTAATGGACCCTGCAAAATTCACAGTACAACGGATACAATACCAACACACAGCCTTAGAGCATGTTGGATACTCCGGCAGGTGGCCAAAAGTGGTGAGGATCTTCTTATCCCAAATGCCACAGAGCACCATCCCGTGGATAATAAAACAGTGTTAACAGTCTTTGAGACCTTTGCGTCAAATAATAGGCGCAAGCGAACACTCCGCAGCATGGCCGAAATCTGCCACATAGCAGCAATAAATCCATGGAGTGACATGGCTATTACCTTCAACGCCAGTGACAAACCTAAATTCCGAACAGCCCGAGCTCCAGCTGCATTGGTCCTCAGTCCAATTGTGGACGGCTTTCGACTCACCAAAGTACTCATGGACGGCGGCAACGGATTAAACCTCCTCTATGAGGAAACTCTTCAAAAATGGAAATAGACTGGAACCGCATTAAGCAAAGTAGCACAACCTTCAGGGGAATCATACCCAGTCAGGAGGCACGATGCGCTAGGGAAATCACACTAGATGTCGTATTCGGTACGGCAGAGAATTACAGGTTCGAAGAAATTACATTTCAAGTGGCCCCATTCAGCAGTGGATACCACGCCCTTTTAGGACATGAGGCGTTCACGATCTTCCAAGCCGTACCCCATTACGGGTACATGAAGCTCAAAATGCCCTGGCCCAACGGAATCATCACCCTTGCTAGTGATCCGGACACAGCACTCCAATCCAAAAACAAAACACCCGCACTGGCCCTCGAGGCATTATCCGAAGCCCTCTCGGCCGAGGAGCTAACCACGCTACGCTCCACAATGGACAGGGACGACATGATACTCGATAAGTGATCCAAGTCCACCTCTTTTAAACCAGCGGATGAAATAGTCAAATTCCAAGTCCACCCAACGAACCCTACAAAAACAGCCTCCATCGGGGCACAGTTAAAACCCGCCGTGGACGCTGCACTACGATAGTTCCTGCGCGAGAATTGGGACATATTCGCCTGGCACCCATCAGACATGCCAGGAATCCCACGCAGGCTGGCCGAGCATAGCCTCGATAGGGATTCAAGCCGGTCAAGCAAGCTCTTTGGCATTTCTCCGAACCTAAGAGACAGGCCAAGGGAGAGGAACTAGCCAAGTTATTGGAGGTCGGATTCATCAGAGAGATAAAACACTCGGACTGGCTAGCAAACCTGGTGATGGTACCAAAGAAGGATAAATCCTGGCGCCTTTGTGTCGATTTCAAGGACCTTAATAAAGCTTGCCCAAAGGATCCCTTCCCCCTCTCCCGCATCGACCAAATTATCAATGCTACCGCAGGGCACGAGTCATTGTGTTTCCTCGACGCATACTCCGGTTACCACCAAATCAAGATGGCGGAGTCCGACCAAGCCGCAACGACATTCATCACACCATACGGTCATTTCTGTTTCAACACAATGCCTTTTGGGCTCAAAAACGCCAGCGCAACATATCAGTGCATGATTCAGACATGTCTGGAGAAACAAATCGACAAAACAGTAGAGACATACGTAGACGATGTGGTCGTCAAAACCAAACACGTCAACTCTTTGATAGACGACTTGAGGCTCACATTCGATAACCTCCGAACATGCGACATTAAGCTCAATCCGGAAAAATGCGTTTTCGGCGTACCAGCCGGAAAGCTCCTGGGTTTCATTGTCTCCAGTAGAGCTATTGAAGCTAACCCGGCCAAAATCCGAGCTTTGTCACAGTTGGCTACCCCAACAAACCTCAAACAAATCCAAAAGTTAACAGGATGCGTGGCGGCTCTAAGCCGCTTTATCTCCCGCTTAGGAGAAAAGGCTTTACCCCTTTATCGCCTCCTCTGGTGCACCGAACACTTTGAGTGGACGGATGCTGCCACAGCCGGATTGGAAGAAATAAAGGCCATTTTGGCAACCAACCCAATCCTGGCCATGCCAAACATCAGCGAACCAATGCTGTTGTACATTGCGGCAAACCATCAAGTTGTAAGCGCAGTGCTCGTCGTCGAATGAGAAGCTAACAGACATAAATTCCCTCTTCAACAGCCGGTATACTATGTATCCACTGTCCTCACTCCATGCAAATCACGGTACCCACATTATCAAAAGATAGCCTACGCAGTATTCATGGCATCCCAGAAGCTGCGACACTACTTTCAAGAGTGTTCGATTATAGTAGCCTCGGAAGTGCCACTTAATGATATTATAAACAACCGTGACGCTATGGGCTATTGAGCTCCTCCTGTTCGACATAACATACAAACCTCGACGAGCCATTAAGTCGCAAGTATTGGCCGACTTTGTCGCCGAATGTACGGAGGCCGAACTCCCTAAAGAGTACGGCGCATACTCCAATTGGATCATGCACTTCGACGGTTCTAAAATGCTGGCTGGTCTAGGGGCTGGCGTCGTCCTGATGTCCCCAACCGGAGATACCGTTCAGTACATACTGCAAATATTGTACACAGACTCCAACAACGCAGCCGAATACGAAGCCTTGTTGCATGGTCTTCGGATGGCAGTCTCCATGGGCATTCAACGCCTGGAGGTGCGTGGGGATTCAAACCTTGCAATATCCCAAATAAATGGAGACTTTGATGCCAAGGATCCGAAATTGGCAGCCTACCGAAACGCCGTCCTAAAAATGACAGCTCGGTTCAAGGGGATAGAATTTCACCATGTCGCTCGGGAAAACAATTAGGCGGCGGATATCCTCGCCCGCATCAGCGCAAAACGCGATGCGGTCCCCCCAACATCTTTCTGGAAAGGCTGTTCAAGCCATCCGTAGTATGGGAAGGGGACACCAGTAACCATAGTCCGGACCCGGCCAAAATATCCAATACCGAATACTCTGACACAATCGGAGGCCCCGCCACCGAAATCACACCTTCAGCCCACGTAATAATGGCCATTATAGCCCCGTGGACAGAACCATTCCTGGCCTAACTAACTAGGCAGGAACTTCCGGAGGACCAAAATGAGGCACGCTGCATAGTGCGGCGATCTAAGGCCTACAGGGTCCATGAGGGAGAATTGTATAAAAAAAGCACTACCGGAGTCCTTCAAAGGTGCATCTCCGAAGAGGAAGGGCGACACCTTTTAGCAGAAATCCACGCCGAACTCGACGGTCACCACACTGCAGCCCGGGCTCTTGTAAGCAAGGCCTTCCGTACAGGATTCTATTGGCCAATGGCCCGGGCAGATGCACAGGACTTGGTCCAACGTTGCGCCGGTTGCCAGCTCTTTGCAAATCAAGGCCACATGCCACCCACTGCCCTTAAAACAATCCCCATTACGTGGCCCTTCGTAGTCTGGGGGCTTGACATGGTTGGACCCCTTAAAGGGGGAACCCACAAGAAAAAATACTTACTGGTCATGGTGGATAAATTCACCAAATGGATAGAGGCCAAGCCTGTTAAAACAGCCGAATCCGGACCAGTGATAGACTTCATATCTGGGGTCGTACACCGTTATGGCGTCCCCCATAGCATCATCACTGACAACAGCACAAACTTCACAGCCGATGAGGTAAAACTCTGGTGGAGCAAAATGGGCATCAAGCTCGATTATGCTTCAGTCTATCACCCACAAACCAACGGCCAAGTTGAGCGAGCAAACGGTCTTATAATGAGCGGCATTAAACCTAGATTAGTGTGTTCCTTAATGGAGTCTAACACACACTGGGTAGAGGAGCTCGACTCTGTACTCTAGGGGCTGTGGACCACGCCGAATCGTAGTACCAGATACACACCCTTCTTTATGGTGTACGGCGTAGAGGCAGTCTTGCCCTGTGACATAATTCATGACTCACCTCGAGTGCGCATGTACGAAGAAAGAGAAGCCGAGCTCGATCGGCAGGACAGTCTGGACACCCTGGAGGAGGAGCGCGACATAGCCAAAGCCTGTTCCGCATTTTATCAGCAACAGGCTCGTAGATACTAAAGCAGAGAAGTACGGGCCAAAACTTATAACGTTGGCGAACTAGTTCTACGCCTGCCGGATAAGAAAAAGAACAAGCTCGAGCCCAAATGTGAGGGTCCCTTCATTATTGACCAAGTTCTGACCGGTGCAGCGTACCAACTGCGGGATGCATCGACTAGTCGACTCGAGCCGAACCCATGGAACGCGGCCAGGCTCTGAAGATTCTACACCTAGCGCCGGACCCTATGTTCGTCCCCTCCCTTTGTCCATTTCTTGCATGTACATTATCTGTCTTGTTTTTCTTTCTTCCTTTCTGTTATTATTTCTCTAGGCCTTTAAGGGCCAACTTGTGCCTCGCTTGCACATTATAGATGCGCTAGCCGCGCTCATAATCCCCGGGGGCTTCTTTCACAGAAGCTTAATTATTTATCTGGGCCTTAGGCCCCAAACATGTGTCATGCTTCCGCATGTACCTTTTTTCGCCATTATATGCATCGATATGACTTAAGTTTTGGCCACGCTGGGTTGCCTGGCTCTTGTATTTATGCCCTACGTTCCCGTTAATTCGGCTAGGGCATAAGGGGAGCACCTCTGCGATTGTTACTGTCGGGTCAGCCGGACATGTACCTCAGACTGGGTGAAGCCGAAAGCTAGCGTTCTTAAGGGAATATTCGGTCGTGAACAAAAGATGATTTTTATTTATTGTTCTTAAGGGAATAGCCGGACATGTACCCCAGATGTTTTTCCTGCGTTTCCTATCGCAGTCCGGACATGCACTTTAGGGCATGCTTACCCAGAGAAAGGAACCCTTAACAGAACTATTCTCCCTGGAAGATGTTTCTTACTACCCATGTAATATAACATAACTAGTTGGGCACTTGTCTGTTCAAGCACTTATGACCCCTACGCCTGGTCTCCACGCATGCCCCGGTTCTTATATAACTGCGCGGGTATCCGGATACACTCCGGACTATCGGGTCCCGAGGTTGAAGCGAAAAGGTCCGCCAAGACAAATGATCTACAATCCGGCTAGAAGGCATTATACATGTCACTTTCATTACATAGTCATACAGACTGACTAAATTCCTCCTCTGCACTATCCAACAGGCGTTCTAGCTTACAATCCTGTTGGGAATACTGTGCGGCTAATTCTACTTGCCCATAAACTAAGCTAACGGGGAACTCTTTTCCGTCGGGCCCCACAGGTCCGACCTCGGCCATGTGATTTGGGTCTGCCTTGGTATACCACATCTTCACCATGGCCCAGGCTTCTCTGGCACCCTGTCGGCAGATATCTTCCATAATCGGAAGCGCCGCCATCCTCCCTTGAGCTTCTCCGCAAGCTCTACAACGCCCTCTGGCAGGGAGACGGACATCCACAAGGCCTGGGCAACACCCTGCATCACCTGCCAAACTTGTTCGTGCAGATGTGATAGCTCGGATAGAAGATCACCCGCAGACCCGGGCATTTCCTCTGCGGGACGACCCATCAGCATACCTACAGACATAACGCTGCTAGTCGGCTTCTTCGCCGAACTCCTTTAAAAGGATTCGTTCAAGCACTTAATGAAAATGCCGCGCCGAAGCCGCTTATTCTCCTTCTTGGAGTCTGCAAGCTGGCCCCGAACGTCTTTTAGTTCCACGCTCAGCTTAATATTGGCGTCTTGGAGATTGTTTTTGTCAGGACCCCGATTCCAAGTCACATCGATCTAGTCGGTAACACCTCCTATCACTTTGCGGCCTCACGCATGGTAATCCCACGGGTGTCTCCTTACCATGGCTCGATACCGTTTGCGCCTTTTGGCTCACGTATATGATAGTGTCGCTGGCATCCAAATGATAGAGAACCCAGGCTGACATGGCTAGTCATGAACCCAAAGCGGCACTAACCTATGGGGACAAGCATACATGAATCACATCGAGCATGTCGGTCAGCAGCGTGTGAATCCGGGCTGTAGCACTGGGCTAACAGGACTCCGGATGTCACCACGTCACATCTCCCCGAAGGGACAAACACAGGAACGAAGTGAATCACATGCCGGCCAGTCAAGTGTTCCGGAGCAGTAGTGCTGGGCTAGCAGGACTCCGGTGAACCGGGCTGTAGCGGACTACTATGGCTCATGGAAGCACAAGACTACATTTCCCCATAAGAGAGGCTACAAAGGATAAACAACTAGGTTGTCGGATCCCACACATACCAAGCATTTCAATCATACACCCAATATGCTCGATATGTGCAAATACAACATGGCATCACAGCATAACTCTAAAACTCAAGTATTTATTCATTAGGCTCCGAGGAGCAAGATATTACAAACATGGGTCTCGTGACCCATCATTCAGAGCATACAAGTCAAAGCACATGCGGAAGCATAACATGCCTGAGTACAGACTTCTACAAATGAAAAAGGCTAAGAAGCCTGACTATCTACTAGATCCTGCCGAGGGCACAAGATCGTAGCTGAGGTAACAAGCTAAACATCGAAGTCCACGTGGAACTACTAGCGAGACTGACGTCTCTCTGCAAAACATAAAATAGGAAAACGTGAGTACAAATGTACCCAACAAGACTTACATCAGAACTAGCTACATATGCATCAGTATCAATAAAGGGGGTGGTGGAGTTTGACTGCAGCAAGCCAGCTTTGACGCTGTGTCTATCCTGAACTACGACTGCTGGTAACTCTTTTGAGGTGGCGCACACGAGTCCACATATTCACCATATCAATACACCACTATGGATCCGCTCCCGTCTCCCTACGAGAAGGCCATCCATAGCACTCACGCTTATCTTGCGAGTTTTCGAGTATCCACTTTCACTTGTCTAGGAACTATGCAAGAGGTCCAAGTTTCCATATCCGAGGAATCTGGCTATTTGAATAGATAATGATAACCCTGCAGGGGTGTACTTCTTCACACACGCTCTCGCCACTTACCACCATGTACACGTCATGTATCTCGGCAACCTTCAAGCGGAAGCCTGGTGAGGGAGTCGGCCACGACCTGACTAATCACACAAGTCTCTCATCCAGGTCTATCGCCTATTCGGGTTCCATCCGCAAGGAGATCCGGCCGGGGTGTCGCTCACGGCCCCAAACGATGTGTACAGGGTACCCAAGCCCACCATCCGGGTGCCACTTGGTACACCGGACCACTGTGCCTAGTCTGTCCCAAGCCCACCTGTACCGGGTGCCACTTGGTAGACTACTAACACTACCTACAAAAACCAGAAACAAGTTGCAACTCCTGGACAGAGATCGAGTTGATAAATAAGTTGAGAGAGCTTGGAGCGCCCGGAGCCCAATGTGTGGTAGTAACTGTTCATGGATGACAAACACATAACTCAATTCCTGAGGACGGCTGCAATGAGACAACCCACCATGTACTCCTACATGGCCTCTCACCGCTACCTTTACCAAATCGTGTTTCACACTTAGCTCACACACAGTAGGACATGTTCACCACATTCCAATTCATCCCTAATGAATCGGACCTGACTCAACTCTAAGCAGTAGCAGGCATGACAAACAAGCATGAATGAGTAGGCACATCAGGGCTCAAACAACTCCTACTCATGCTAGTGGGTTTCATCTATTTACTATGGCAATGACAGGTCATGCAGAGGAAAGGGGTTCAACTACCGCAGCATGTAACAGTTGAATCGCTGTTGTCCTAATGTAGTAAAAGAGAGCAGGAGCGAGAGAGTGGGATTGTATCGAAATGAACAAGGGGGTTTTCCTTGCCTGACACTTCTGAAGATAGTATAGTTCTTCATCGGTGTCATCGATCACATCGTCGGAACCACGTCTACTGAGAGGGAACAAACACCGGCAAACAAGGAAGAACATAATCAATGCAATGCAACAATTATGATGCATGATTATGACATGGCAATATGATGTGATTTGGCCTAATGCAACTAGCAACACAATTAAGTGTAGTTGGTTTGAACCCAAGGTTCAAATTCAAACTCCACATATGGTTATTTAAATGCCATTCATTTGATTTGTCCTAAACAGTAGCTATAAGTTGTTCTAACATGCATGAATATGGTACAGATGGATATATTGGATTTTTCTGATCATTTTTCATATATAATTTATCTTATTCTGAGTTACCGTTGATTTTCTATGAATTTTCGAAGTTTGGGGTATTTTCTAAAATTTATAAATCATTTCTGATTTATTTTAATTCCAGAAAAAGATTTATGACATCGGAGTGACATCAGCACCACGTCAGCAAGTCAACTGGTCGGCCCGGGTCAAACCAGACCAGCGGGGCCCGTTGGTGAGTGACACAATGCTTTCTGGGTCACCGACAGGTGGGGTCAGGTCAATAGCCACGTTAGCGAGTCAACGCTGATGTGTGGGGTCGGTCAACAGGTGACGTGGCCAGGTCAAACTGACCAGTGGGGCCCGTGGGGGTTGGTTTAGTCTAAACAGAAATAGAACCTAGGTTAATTAGAGAGTGGGGCCCAGGTGTCAGTGAGCTAGGGGGTTAGTTAGGGCATCACTAGCGATAATCACGCGGCCACGTCAGCACGCCGGAGTTTGGCAGGCGACAACCAGAAATGCGGCGGATGTTAGCCGGACTTGCGCTGCAGTCAACGGTTGGACGCGCAGAGAGCATCTACGGGGAGCTGGCGGGGTGGCGCATCCAACGTGGCGGTGGCTGGGGCTGGGCTGGCCGGAGCTCACCGGAACCGAGCTCGTGGCGGCGGCCGGAGTTCAGCCAACAACGGTTTGGGCGATGCGGGGCACAAAAGGAGCCGTGGATGGTCGTGTTCGACTCGAGGGAGTGCGGTCAGTGCATCCGTGAGCTCGGACACGAGCTTGTGCGGGCGTAGCCACGGTGGGGACATGGCCGGCGGCGGGGAATTCTCGACCTCGACGTTGGGCTAGTTAAGGCGCGCTATCGCAGAAGGGAATAGGGGGAAGTGATCAGGGGCTCACTGGGGGGCGGAGGAGAAGGTCAGCGGGCTCGGGGACACGTCGGAGTGGGAGCACGGTCGCCGGCGATCTCGGTATCCCGAGGAGGAAGAAGACGTCGGGGACGGCGCTCCAGGGCTCCTCCCCTCACGTGGCTCGGTGTAGACGACGTATGGGTCGACGGCGGAGCTCGAGGTCACGTAGGAGAGGCACGGGGGAGGCTGTGGCCGCGGCGGTGCTCGTCAGCGGCCTCGGGTGGCAGCGGCGCAAGCGCTGGGGGAGAGAGGGAGGAACCAGAGGGGGGGAAGATGCAGGGGGTGCCGTGGCGATCATGGCGCCCTCCAGCAGCAGCGGCGGCAAGCAGGAGGTGGCCGGGGCTCGTTCTTGCGTGCGGTGGCCACGCGCCTCTCGTCCTCCAGGCGGAAGGTTGAGGGTGACTGGCACTGCGCTGTGGGCTGGGCCGCACAGTAGCACGCCGGTTAGCTGGACAGGTAAGTGCCAGGTAAGTTTCTCCTTTTCTCTATTTTGTTTCTGTTTTCTATTTCTGACATTTGTTTTAATTTGGTTTTTGAACCAAACTAATTTTGTTGCTTCTGATAAACTTTGCAGGGACTAAAAGGATTATTCCAAAGCCCCTCAACAAAAATCAGAATTATTGGAATAATAAAGTATTTATAGTATTTATTTGCTCCAATTCAAAATACAATATGTGTTAATTCAACAATCCAAAATGTCATGCAAAAATGTGCATCACCTCTGGTTGCTGTTTCCAGCATTTTCCAAAAATGATGAACATTTTTGAAGGCCATTTGGGTTCACTGAAAAATATTTTAGTTGAACCTGGTGGATTCTTTTTATGCTAGGGTTTGAACATCCCACATTTCAAGTTTCCATGAAAGTTAAAGATGATGCAAGCAAGATGCAAACACTAGGCAGCACCAGAAGCTAGGGATGTGACAGCTCACCCCTACTAAACAAGAATCTCGTCCCGAGAGTCAAGTCGTGAGGTAAGGAGATAGAGGGACACAAGCTAACACAATCTTCACGATCCAGATGTCTTTCTCGAGGATGTTGATTCATTGCATCACCTTGATCTCGGCGTCTTGCTTTGAGAACTACATCCAACATGACAACGAGTAGAAAGGGAGAATTTAAGATGAATCGATCTTCCTGAGGTTCGAGCAACTTAGGATCATCTTAATGATCACAAGATCAACTCATGGGATGAGACTTAGAAACATCTCTAGAGCTAAGAGGCAAAACATGCATCAGGAGGGATGGAAGAAACAATTTGACGAGGGTTTCAAAGTAGCGGGGGAAAATTGCCATGATTCCATGTCGGGGCACCTCAGGAAAGGTGACTCATGGAATTATTCCCTTAAGTAGAAAAAAGAATTACTTTTGATACAGAGTTCATTGATGCTCTCTATACCAGCCTAAGTCAATTCACAAATGATCGTTTGAAGAAGTTCGAAAGGATGGCATACTCAGACTAGAATGGATGATGTGGACTACCTTGTTGAAGACAACGCAATGGATGATTTTGCTCATCATCAAAAAATGGATGGAACCCATGGTAGGACCACTTCTGAAGATGATCCGGAACAACAATTGCTGAGCAGGGCAGCCCATGGTAGATTGGCACAATGGCGGTGCAAGCTGGGAACAACATGCAGATGTTGGGGATTTTTTTCAACCATCATATCTGCCTGAGATTCAGATCTGGTTGGTAACAGGATATTTCAGACGTCATGTCTGGAAAAGAAAGTTTGCAACACAAACCGATGAGATGACGTTGCAAGATTCTCGGGAAATGAACTACGATAGCAAGCTCCAAAATATGAGCTGGTTCTGCTACATACATGTGAACACACTATCCCAGACAAGCATGATCACATAGTAGTCTTATAATAAAACACTACTGAGTTCTGATTGGGAACCATCATTGCGGAGAGCGAAGTCCTGTGCATGTACCTTTGGGTCCTTAAGGGTTAGCACTCAAGAACTTCTTTTCCTTGAACAAATCAATCATTGGCTTGGTGTGATAGGGAATACATATGGAGTGGAGGTAATTAATCTACCAAACCATAGAATACATTCGCACATGCATAACTGACTTGGGATGGTACCAGAGGAAACAAAGACAATCTTTCTCGAACTCACGGCGGCAACTTGCACAAAATGCACATGAATTCGGGGAAGTCACTTCTTCCATCCAAGCATAAGCTTCATGAACGCAACACGAAGGCATTGCTTACAAAATTTTCAACACTTGATTGATGTTCAACATGAATCATGGGGGAGAGAAAATGTTGCTGATGGGCTCAACAACAACTCATCAGAATTTCCATATCACTGGACTCCCACCATCATGTGAACACGATGATAGCATTGCTCAGACCAAAGGATGTAATGGTGTATGCTCGAGGGATCAACCATGAGTAAGACAACATTACGAACATCGTTGGTTCTGATTTGACTTGACAATAGCCCATACTCAAGTCAAAGTTTTGACAAGGCAATAGATCCAACAACTGATCCCGAGGGCCAATCGATGGAGATATCATCTTTCTTCAACACACATACACACCAAAAAGATAACCCTTAACATGAACTAAGTTAGATAAGCTTTTATCTTCCAACTCTCCAAGGTGTTGTTTGGCTTAACCAACTAGCTCAGGGGTATCCCACACAGATTCTTGGAGAATGGGTGGTTTGGAGGAAAACCAACATGATCACGGACGCAACATAGTGGTCAGGTGACAACCTGGTAATACTTCCGAGAAGATATTCGGAACATCACGAACCACCGATATGTTACTAAGCTCGAGAACAATCCTGCTTTTCAGAGCAAGATGATATGATCAAATAAGCAAGTGATTGAATAATCCTCACTCATTGATCGAGGAGTGCACCAAAAATAAGGACTAGGTAGCTCAATCTATCCTAGAATGATGATTCAATAACCAACACGCTAGGAATGAGAATATTGTCCATTTACTACCAAGCAACTAGTTGCTAGGACTATTGATTTCACTCATCATGATTCACTTGTCGGTATTCCGGTCGCAGCAACACGGGAACCGAGGAATGAACAACGATGGCGAGAGGTATCACTGTATCAAGAATTCATAAGATGGTGTGCAATTCCCATGACATTCTTGACATAAGACGGTAATACTTCAGGGTAGAACAAAATCAAAAGCTGGATTGGCATTTTGATCTGCGAAATACAACTACTTTGACCCAATCCTAGATATGGATGAGGTACTGGAGTTTGTTTCTCCTAGTCATTCTGAAATAGAATGGCTTGACGGACCACTAGAGTAATAGGCATCGACAAACACGATTGCCTACAACTCCTGACTACAAATTGATAGACGGAGGTCAGAAAACAACCAATGAGGGACAACTCAAAGAACATATGATTTTTTGAGTTATGGATGCATGGATTAGCATGTTATTTCTTCCGGATAACCCATGGAGAAAGGTTGAACTGGCAGAGTCACAATATAGAATGGAGAACTCATCGAGAGCACTCCTGTTGTGATCTTTTGGTTCAAGAGAACTCCTGCCATATTGGTTCATGGTATTGGAAGAACGATGTACCACGGACCTCGAGGACTATCACAAAGGTTACTAATATCCTAAAGGAACTAGCAAACACTATCAACACGAGGTAAGTAGAGTGAATCTCAGGTTTACAACCCAGGGATAGAATACATACTAATAAGTGGCATCACGGGATGCTTTCGAGAATGATGGCCAGAATCATCACACCGGGAACGCAAAACATGGCTAGATTACTAGGTGACTCCCTAAAACACCTAGGGTCATAATAATAACTCCAACATATATGTCAAGGCAACAGAGTACCTCAACTCGCCGATTAGTGTGATTAACCTGGCCTAAAGGAAAATCCAGAATGGAAAGAAGGGATTTGCAAATGCATCAGATTATTTAGAAACCTGCGATGAATCAGACAGCATAACGGCTGTAAATGCTCAAGAAGATTTGAGACATCCTGCAAAATGGTGGCATAACCACTTAACATCACAATATCAAGGTTCCGAGACCAACTATCAACACACGGAAGTACTAGAAACTGAACTGAGACTTGAAACTATCAATTCTATAAGTATATGGATTAGTAACACGTCATCCTGATAGATAGATGAGAAGGCCTAGTTCTTAATCCCCGTAGAAAAGAAGAGGATGACTCAGATCAAAGGGCATGAGGTATACGGAGTAAAAAGAGCCTTACGTTCCCTTCCACAATCAATTCCCTTACATAACTAAAGCATTTCTAGACATGACTTCGACCTGTTTGGCTTGGTAATCCTACAGGCAGTCAGGCTCTCATACCAAAGCTGTCAGGACCCCGATTCCAAGTCACATCGATCTAGCCGGTAACACCTCATATCACTTTGCGGCCTCACGCATGGTAATCCCATGGGTGTCGCCTTACCATGGCCCGGGACCGTTTGCGCCTTTTGGCTCACGTATATGATAGTGTCGCTAGCATCCATATGAAAGAGAACCCGGGCCGACATGGCTAGTCGTGAACCCAAAGCGGCACTAACCTATGGGGACAGGCATACATGAATCACATCAAGCATGTCAGTCAGCAGCGTGTGAATCCGGGTTGTAGCACTGGGCTAACAGGATTCCAGGAACCCGGGCTGTAGCAGGCTAGGCAGGACTCTGGATGTCACCGCGTGACATTTCCCCGAAGGGACAGACACATGAACGAAGTGAATCACATGCCGGCCAGTCAAGTGTTCCGGAGCAGTAGTGCTGGGCTAGCAGGACTCCGGTGAACCGGGCTGTAGCGGACTACTATGGCTCATGGAAGCACAAGACTACATTTCCCCATAAGAGAGGCTACCAAGGATAAACAACTAGGTTGTCGGATCCCACACATACCAAGCATTTCAATCATACACACAATATGCTCGATATGTGTAAATACAACATGGCATCACAACATAACTCTACGACTCAAGTATTTATTCATTAGGCTCCGAGGAGCGAGATATTACAAACATGGGTCTCATGACCCATCATTCAGAGCACACAAGTCAAAGCACATGCGGAAGCTTAACATGCCTGAGTACAGACATCTACAAATGAAAAAGGTTGAGAAGCCTGACTATCTACTAGATCCTGCCGAGGGCACAAGATCGTAGCTGAGGTAACAAGCTAAACGTCGAAGTCCACGTGGAACTACTAGCGAGACTGACGTCTCTCTGCAAAACATAAAATAGGAAAACGTGAGTACAAATGTACCCAGCAAGACTTACATCAGAACTAGCTACATATGCATCAGTATCAATAAAGGGGGTGGTGGAGTTTGACTGCAGCAAGCCAGCTTTGACGCGGTGTCTATCCTGAACTACGACTGCTGGTAACTCTTTTGAGGTGGCGCACACGAGTCCACATATTCACCATATCAATACACCACTATGGATCCGCTCCTGTCTCCCTACGAGAAGGCCATCCATAGCACTCACGCTTATCTTGCGAGTTTTAGAGTATCCACTTTCACTTGTCTAGGAACTATGCAAGGGGTCCAAGTTTCCATATCCGAGGAATCTGGCTATTCGAATAGATAATGATAACCCTGCAGGGGTGTACTTCTTCACACACGCTCTCGCCACTTACCACCATGTACACGTCATGTATCTCGGCAACCTTCAAGCAGAAGCCTGGTGAGGGAGTCGGCCACGACCTGACTAATCACACAAGTCTCTCGTCCAGGTTTATCGCCTATTCGGGTTCCATCCGCAAGGAGATCCGGCCGGGGTGTCGCTCACGGCCCCAAACGATGTGTACAGGGTACCCAAGCCCACCATCCGGGTGCCACTTGGTACACCGGGCCACTGTGCCTAGTTTGTCCCAAGCCCACCTGTACCGGGTGCCACTTGGTAGACTACTAACACTACCTACAAACACCAGAAATTAGTTGCAACTCCTGGACATAGATCGAGTTGATTAATAAGTCGAGAGAGCTTGGAGCGCCCGGAGCCCAATGTGTGGTAGTAACTGTTCATGGATCACAAACACAGAACTCAGTTCCTGAGGACGGCTGCAATGAGACAACCCACCATGTACTCCTACATGGCCTCTCACCGCTACCTTTACCAAATCGTGTTTCACACTTAGCTCACACACAGTAGGACATGTTCACCACATTCCAATTCATCCCCAATGAATCGGACCTGACTCAACTCTAAGCAGTAGCAGGCATGACAAACAAGCATGAATGAGTAGGCACATCAGGGCTCAAACAACTCCTACTCATGCTAGTGGGTTTCATCTATTTACTATGGCAATGACAGGTCATGCAGAGGAAAGGGGTTCAACTACCGCAGCATGTAACAGTTGAATCGCTGTTGTCCTAATGTAGTAAAAGAGAGTAGGAGCGAGAGAGTGGGATTGTATCGGAATGAACAAGGGGGTTTTCCTTGCCTGACACTTCTGAAGATAGTATAGTTCTTCATCGGTGTCATCGATCACATCGTCGGAACCACGTCTACCGAGAGGGAACAAACACCGGCAAACAAGGAAGAACATAATCAATGCAATGCAACAATTATGATGCATGATTATGACATGGCAATATGATGTGATTTGGCCTAATGCAACTAGCAACACAATTAAGTGTAGTTGGTTTGAACCCAAGGTTCAAATTCAAACTCCACATATGGTTATTTAAATGCCATTCATTTGATTTGTCCTAAACAGTAGCTATAAGTTGTTCTAACATGCATGAAGATGGTACAGCTGGATAGATTCGATTTTTCTGATCATTTTTCATATATAATTTATCTTATTCTGAGTTACTGTTGATTTTCTATGAATTTTCGAAGTTTGGGGTATTTTCTAAAATTTATAAATCATTTCTGATTTATTTTAATTCTAGAAAAAGATTCATGACATCGGAGTGACATCAGCACCACGTCAGCAAGTCAACTGGTCGGTCCGGGTCAAACTTGACCAGCGGGGCCCGCTGGTCAGTGACACAGTGCTTTCTGGGTCACTGACACGTGGGGTCAGGTCAACAGTCACGTCAGCAAGTCAACACTGACGTGTGGGGTCGGTCAATAGGTGACGTGGCCAGGTCAAACTGACCGGTGGGGCCCGTGGGGGTTGTTTTAGTCTAAACAAAAATAGAACCTAGGTTAATTAGAGAGTGGGGCCAAGGTGTCAGTGAGCTAGGGGGGTTAGTTAGGGCGTCATTAGCGATAATCACGCGGCCACGTCAGCACGCCGGAGTTGGGCCAGTGAAGACCAGAAACGCGGCGGAGGTTAGCCGGCCTTGCGCTGCAGTCGACGGTTGGACGCGCAGAGAGCATCTACGAGGAGCTGGCGAGGTGGCGCATCCAACAGTGGCGGTGGCTGGGGTTGGGCTGGCCGGAGCTCACCGGAACGGAGCTCGCGGCGGCGGACGGAGTTCGGCCAACAAAGGTTTGGGCGATGCGGGGCACGGAAGGAGCCGTGGATGGTCATGTTCGACTTGAGGGAGTGCGGTGAGTGCATCCGTGAGCTCGGACACGAGCTTGTGCGGCCGTAGCCACGATGGTGACATGGCCGGCGGCGGGGAGATCTCGACCTCGACGGTGGGCTAGTTAGGGCGCGCTATCGCAGAAGGGGACAGGGGGAAGCGTTCAGGGGCTCACTGGGGGGGCGGAGGAGAAGGTCAGTGGGCTCGGGGACGCGTCGGAGCGGGAGCACGGTCGCCGGTGATCTCGGTGACCCAAGGAGGAAGAAGACATCGAGGACGGCGCTCCGGGGCTCTTCCCGTCACGTGGCTCGGTGTAGATGGCGTATGGGTCGACGGCGGAGCTCGAGGTCACGTAGGAGAGGCACGGGGGAGGCTGTATCCGCAGCGGTGCTTGTCGACGGCCTCAGGTGGCAGCGGCGCGAGAGATGGGGGAGAGAGGGAGGAACCAGAGAGGGGGGAAGATGCAGGGGGTGCCGTGGCGCTCTTGGCGCCCTCCAGCAGCAGCGGCGGCAAGCAGGAGGTTGCCGGGGCGCGTGCTTGCGTGCGGTGGCCACGCGCCTCTCATCCTCCTGGCGGGAGGTTGAGGGTGACTGGCACTTCGCTGTGGGCTGGGCCGCACAGTAGCAGGCCGGCCAGCTGGACTGGTAAGTGCCAGGTAAGTTTCTCCTTTTCTCTATTTTGTTTCTTTTTTCTATTTCTGACATTTGTTTTAATTTGGTTTTTGAACCAAACTAATTTTGTTGCTTCTGATAAACTTTGCAGGGACTAAAAGGATTATTCCAAAGCCCCTCAACAAAAATCAGAATTATTGGAGTAATGAAGTATTTATAGTATTTATTTGCTCCAATTCAAAATACAATATGTGTTAATTCAACAATCCAAAATGTCATGCAAAAATGTGCATCACCTCTGGTTGCTGTTTCCAGCATTTTCCAAAAATGATGAACCTTTTTTAAGGCCATTTGGGTTCACTGAAAAATATTTTAGTTGAACCTGCTGGATTCCTTTTATGCTAGGGTTTGAACATCCCCCATTTCTAGTTTCCATGAAAGTTAAACATGATGCAAGCAAGATGCAAACACTAGGCAGCACCAGAAGCTAGGGATGTGACAGTTTTCTCCCGCCTAACCTCAGTCAGCACGCGTTTGCCAGCCTCTAGTTGTCGCATAACATGCTGGTCCTCCGGATTTTCTCCGGATTCATTTGCAACATCTGTTGTTAGATCTGCAGGCATGCCGCACATTATATGGTAACCATCATTCTTTAAAGTAAATGTTACCAGCGGGTGACTTTTTCGGTTCCTGCAATGCGGCCACAGCAGCCCACAGTTGGGTCTTGCATTCCTCTAGCTCCTGTGATAGCCTAGTATTCTTCTCTGAAAGAACCTGCACAATAAAGATGATCCTTAAATCAGTTCTGCTAACTGTTTCAAGTCTCAGGGGCTACTGATACATATAAATCGTCAGATTTACTTACCCATACATCCTTTACATACTGACCCGTGGCTCTGGCTAGACCATCTTGAGCAGCTCGGAGGTACGCCTCTCCAGAATTGAAGGCATCAAATGCCTCTGGTGAGAAACAAGCGTCACGGAGTATGGCCCGGCGACGCCTATGATTCATGGCGCTTTCCACCTTTGAGTTTGTAGCGGATAATCTATGTGCATCCTCTGTAGGGGGATTATCCGGCGCCCGCCCCATATCGGCTTCCGCCTCTATGTCCGCTCCTGGCGCCCGGCTGGTGGAAGCGTGATTAGTAACATCGCCGGACATATTCCGGCGAGCGTTTTTTCTGTTAAAGAAACATGGGCGTCATTATATTTCGAGAAAGACGACAACCACGAAGTGGAGTTTGTTATACCTTTGCGCCAGCGTCTCCGTCCTGAACGCCTTCCTTTTTGGCCTACCAGGCCTCGGTGCCTCTTGTTGGCGCATTGCTGCGGGTTCGGTAGGGTGTCCCGAATGCCTTCCCTGTAAAAATGCCATGTGCATATGGTGGGTGAAGTGTCTAAAAGGGGATCCTAGTTTTGGATTTGGGATTTTTTGTTTTTCTTACGTGCGATGCAGGGAGCAGTCCGGGATAGTCGGCCATAATGGCTACCATGGCATCGTCGCAGCTTAACTGATAGAACTGCCGGTCTATCAGCTCCATGAATATAACCGAATCTTCTTCAAGTCTGGAGTCAAGGGCCCGGTCAGGGTCCTCTGGTTGTGGAGAAGGGCTGCTGACCCCCTTTATGGCTTTTCGCAGTTCCTGCCGCAAAGTGGCAAGGTGAATACTTACGACAAAGAATGCGGGAAAAATGGGAGCAGGGAGATATAACTTACCCAGCTTGGAGGATTGTACATGGAGAATCCATCCCGTGGCTTGATGCGGGTGAACTCCTCTTCCTTACCCTTGAACAATTCGGACAGAATTTTCGCTAAAGCGGCAGCATTGTCCGGACCCTTACGCCCGCAACGGGTGGCATCATCCACCCCGTTATAACACCACAAGGGGTGCCCACGATATTGAAGTGGTTTCACTCCCAGCATTATGCAAATCAACATAACTTCAATTACTGTCAATCCTGATTGAGCCAGTGCTTTAATTCGGTTCATCAGATAGAGGACTTCTCCATTGTCTTCCACCTGGGGGCTCCGTGGGCGCCAACTTCGGCGTTTCTTTGGAGGAGCATTGTTGAACTCAGGAAGACGCCGCCGAACAGGGTCCAGAAGGGGAACGTCCTCCATATAAAACCATTCTGAAGGCCAGAATTTGGGTGACTTCTTCGGAGTACCGGACATGTATCCGGTATCGGCGATGCGCCATATTTCGGCTCCGCCCACTTGATAAAGTGACCCCCTCTGTGTGCGAGGGACAAGGCAAAATAGCCTTTTCCACAGCTCGAAGTGAGCCTCGTAGCCCAGGAACAACTAGCAGAGAGCCACATAGCCGGCGATATGTAGGATGGAGGCGGGGGTGAAATTGTGTAATTGGAGGCCGTAGAACTCCAGGAGCCCGCGGAGCAACGGATGAATTGGAAATCCGAGTCCCCTTAATAGATAGGGCACAAGGCAGACCCGTTCCTGCATAGAGGGACCGGGAAAGCTCTCCGCTTACTCCCCGCCATTATAGGTTGCAAGCGCGGCTCGAACGGGCACCATGTCTGAAGTTTGACTAAACGACTGTGTGGGACTGAACACCTCTCCCAATCACCGGGCTTAGGACTTCGGGGGCGGGAGGAGGAGCTGCGGAGGTTGGCCATGCTAGAATGGATCTTTCTGAAACACGCTCTGATGGACTCTCGCTGGGGGAGGATGGTATGGATCGGATCTAAGGATCCCCATCCCTTTAATAGACAATTTATTTATCTGGCTACGGGGGCGAATGTAAAAACGCCCTGGCGCCTCGTATTCATTCGATGCGTGGGAGAATGCCCTTATTGGGCACAGAAGCCAAGAGGTCCAAACATTTATGGGACCGGACACTGATTTACAAACGTTCGAAAGATGGAGAAGAACCCTCCTTGCAATGCCGAAGACAATACTGCGCGCCGGACTCATCGTCATTGAAGCCTGGCTCGGGGGCTATTTGTCACATCCCTAGCTTCAGCTTGGCCTTGGACTATCTTGGTTGTTGCATCATGTTTAAATTCAAGGAAAATTGAATTGAGGGAATTCCCAAAGCCTCAGAAATCTTTGAAAATGAGCAAGTTAAAAATTTCTTCAAATGAGCCCAAGGAAATGTTCACTTTAATCCCTGAAAATATTGGCAAGAGGTAAAAGTTCAAACCAATATTTTAGGGCATTAAGGGTAATTAATTTGGGCATTTTGAATTAAACCATAATGTATTTGAATTGGCTTTATTTCGGTTATAAAAGAAATACATGTCCAATAATTTTGGAAATTATTGTGGGGCTCCAGAGTAATATCTCTAGTCCATACAACAATTTACAGAAGCAACAAAATTGGTTTAGTTTTAAACCTATATCAAAACAGAGGAAATAAATAGAAAACAGAATTAAAAAAACAATGAGATCTACCTGGGCCAACCTACCTGGCCTTCCAGCCCACCTGGTGGCCCAGCTGGCGGCCCAACCCACCAGGGGCACCCGTGTCTTCTCCTTCCTCTGCCAGAAGGACCGAGGTGCATGGCCACCGCACGCCGGCATGCGCACGGCCACCGCACGCCACCTCCTGCTTGTCGCCGAGGGCCTGGATGCCTCCACGACGCCACGCAGCCCCCTGGTCCCTCTCTCTCACTCCCTCGAGCTCATCCCCCTCCTCTGTTCTCTCTCCCGCATGCATCCGAAAGCGACCGCCGCCGCCGTTCGCTGCCGCCGTGCCTAGAGCCACCCCCTGACCCTTCCGCCATGTCCAGAGGCTCCGCAGCGTCTTCATCTTTGTCTCTGACGAGCCAAGTGAGCCCGGGCGCCCTGTGGATCCGCCTTCGCCCTCATCTTCCTCCTCGGGCACCCGAGATCGCCGTCGTGGGTTCGTCGCCTCCGAGCCATCCCCAAGCACGCTGAGCTGCTCAACGACCCCCCCAGTGAGCTCCGCCGCATTTCCCCTCTCTTTCCTGCGTCCTTCCCGTCCTCTAGCCGCCGTCCCGCCAAGGTCGAGCACTCACCGCCGCACGAGCTCGACGCCGGCGACACTCCGGTGACCATTTGGTCCCGGGCATGCGTTCAACGTACTCGCCACACCGCGTAGAAGCCGTAGGTGCCAACCCCGCAGTGCCACGGCCGTTGTAGCCTCGGCCCCGAGCTCACCCGAGCTCCGGCAGCCGCCACGGTCGATGCTGACGAAGATTCCGGCCACCCCGCCATCCCCCACGGCCACCATCCGATGCGCCTCGACGCGCTGCATCCGTAGAGCCCAGCCGCGCGAGCTCTCGTCGCCGGAGATGGCCGGACAAGGAGCGCCGTCGCGTTCTGCTTAGCACCGGTGGCTAACCGCCGTTTAGCCGATGTGGCAGAATAGTTTAGGCTAATGAGGCCCTAACTAATCCCCCTGACCCACTGACCGCTTGGCCCCACGCCCTAACTAACCGGGTTTTATTTACGTTTAGATTAAATTAACCCCCATGGGCCCCACCAGTCAGTTTGACCTGGCCACGTCACACGTTGACTAGGCCCCACCTGTCATTGACTCGAGCCAGCACTGTGTGACTGACCAGTGGACCCCACTGGCCAGGTTTGACCTGGTCAGCCAAAGTTGACTTGCTGAGGTCAGCATGACGCAATGCTGACGCAGTAAATGATTTTCTGGATTTTAAATAATTCAGAAAATTCCAGAAAATAGCTAAAACTTCTAAAATTCATAGAAAATTATCTATAACTCAGAATGAAATAAATTATATATGAAAAATTATCAGAAAAATTCAAGGAATCTGTTTATGGCATTTTCATGCATGTTAGAACAACTTATGGCTGCTGTTTAGGCCAATTCATATAAATGGAATTTAAACGCTCACATATGGAGTTTGAATTTGAACCTAGGGTTCAAACCAACTCCATTTAACATGTTGCTAGTTGCATTAGCTCAAAACACAGCATATTGAGATGTCATGATCATGCATCATATTGTGCATTGCATTGATTGTGTTTCCCTTCTCTGTTGCCGGTATTTGTCCCCTCTCGATAGACGTGGTTCCGACGAAGAGTTCGATGACACTGATGAAGAGATATACTATCTTCAGAAGTGCCAGGCAAGCAAAACCCCCTTGTTCATTCTAATACAATCCCACTCTCTCGCTCCTGCTCTCTTCTACTTCATTAGGAAAACAACGATTCAACTATTACGTGCTACGGTAGTTGAACCCTTTTCCTCTGCATGACCTGTCATTGCCATAGTAAATAGATGAAACCCACTAGCATGAGTAGGAGTTGTTTGAGCCCTGATGTGCCTACTCATTCATGTTTATTTGTCATGCCTGCTACTGCCTAGAGTTGAGTCAGATCTGATTCATCAGGGATGAATCAGAGGTGTGTAAACATGTCCTATTGTTGAGAGCTAAGTGTGTGAACACGATTTGGTAAAGGTAGCGGTGAGAGGCCATGTAGGAGTACATGGTGGGTTGTCTCATTGAAACCGTTCTTAGGAACTGAGTTCTGCGTTTGTGATCCATGACCAGCTACTACCACACATTGGGCCTGAAACCAATGGACCCTCTCGACTAATTAACTGCCCTTGTCCTCTGTCCAGGAGTTGCAACTAGTTTCTGGTGTTTGTAGGATATGTGTTGGCGGCCGTGCATAGCGCTGATCCTAGGGGTGGGCTATGATGCGGTAGATACACCGTGGCATGGTGTACCGGGCGCCCGTTTGGTGTCTTGGGAACCCTGCACACATCGTTTGGGGCTGTGAGCGAAACTCCGGCCGGATCTCCTCGCGGATGGAACCTGAATAGGTGATCAACCTAGACTAGAGACTCGTGTGGTTAGTCAGTTCATGGCCGACTCCTTCACCAGGCTTCCGCTCGAAGGCTGCCGAGATACACGACGTGTACATGGTGGTAAGTGGCGAGAGCGTGTGTGAAGAAGTACACCCCTACAGGGTTATAAATGATCTATTCGAATAGCCGTGTCCGCGGTAAAGGACTTCTGGGTTGCCTATAACAGTTCATGGACAAGTGAAAGTGGATACTCTAAAACTCGCAAGATAAGTGTGAGTGTTATGGATGGCCTTCTCGTAGGGAGACGGGAGCGGATCCATAGTGGTGTATTGAATGGTGAATATGTGGACTCGTGTGCGCCACCTCAAAAGAGTTGCTTGCAGTCGTAGTTCAGGTTAGCCACTAAGTCAAAGCTGGCTTGCTGCAGTTAAACTCCACCACCCCCCTTGTTGATACCGATGCATATGTAGCTAGTTCTGATGTAAGTCTTGCTGAGTACCTTTGTACTCACGTTTGCTTAATTTATGTTTTGCAGAGAGATTTCAGTCTCGCTAGTAGTTCCGTGTGGACTTCGACGTTTAGCTTCATACCTCAGCTACGATCTTGTGCCCTCGGCGGGATCTGGTAGATAGTCAGGCTTCTTAGCCTTTTTCATTTGTAGATGTCTATTCTCAGACATGTTAAGCTTCCGCATGTTCTTTGACTTGTATGCTATGATTGTTGGGTCATGAGACCCATGTTTGTAATATCTCGCTCCTCGGAGCCTAATGAATAAATACTTGAGTTGTAGAGTTATGTTGTGATGCCATGTTGTATTTACACATATCGAGCATATTGTGTGTATGATTGAAATGCTTGGTATGTGTGGGATCCGACAATCTAGTTGTTTATCCCTGGCAGTCTCTCTTATGGGGAAATGTAGTCTAGTGCTTCCATGAGCCATAGTAGTCAGTTACAGCCCAGTTCACCGGAGTCCTGTTAGCCTAGCACTACTGCTCAGGACACTTGACTGGCCGGCATGTGTTTCACTTCATTCCTGTGTCTGTCCCTTCGGGGAAATGTCACGCGGTGACATCCGGAGTCCTGCCTAGCCTGCTACAGCCCGGGTTCCCGGAGTCCTGTTAGCCTAGTGCTACATCCCGGATTCACACGCTGCTGACCGACACGCTCGATGTGATTCATGTATGCCTGTCCCCATAGGTTAGTGCCGCTTTGGGTTCACTACTAGCCATGTCGGCCTGGGTTCTCTGTCATATGGATGCTAGCGACACTATCATATACGTGAGCCAAAAGGCGCAAACGGTCCCGGACCATGGTAAGGCGACACCCGTGGGAATACCGTGCGTGAGGCCGCAAAGTGATATGAGGTGTTACCGGCTAGATCGATGTGACCTGGAATCGGGGTCCTGACACTATTGAGGGAGTCCTAGATTAGGGGGTATCTGGACAGCCGGATTATATCCTTTGGCCGGACTGTTGGACTATGAAGATACAAGATTGAAGACTTCGTCTCGTGTCCGGATGGGACTCTACTTGGCGTGGAAGGCAAGCTAGGAAATACAGATGTGTATATCTCCTCCTTTGTAACCGACCTTGTGTAACCCTAGCCCCCTCTGGTGTCTATATAAACCGGAGGGGTTTTAGTCTTTAGGACAACATACAATCATACCATAGGCTATCTTCTAGGGTTTAGCCTCTCCAATCTCGTGGTAGATCAACTCTTGTAATACTCATATCATCAAGAATAAATCAAGCAGGACGTAGGGTTTTACCTCCATCAAGAGGGCCCGAACCAGCTGGGTAAAACATCGTGTCCCCTGCCTCCTGTTACCATCCGCCTTAGACGCACAGTTCGGGACCCCCTACCCGAGATCCGCCGGTTTTGACACCGATAAGGATTCATCACGTTTTACGATACGAAACCGCATCGAAGCCCTAATCTCGCTCGTGAGGGTTGATTTGGAGTCCGTTCGAGGCTCCGGAGAGGGGAATCTGTCGCCATCGTCATCATCAACCTTCCTCCATCACCAATTTCATGATGCTCACCACCGTGCGTCAGTAATTTCATCGTAGGCTTGCTGGACGGTGATGGGTTGGATGAGATTTATCATGTAATTTAGTTAGTTTTCTTAGGGTTTGATCCCTAGTATCCATTATGTTCTGAGATTGATGTTTCTATGACTTTTGATATGCTTAATGCTTGTCACTAGGGCTCGAGTGCCATGATTTAAGATCTGAACCTATTATGTTTTCATAAATATATGTGAGTTCTTGATCCTATCTTGCAAGTCTATAGTCACCTATTATGTGTTATGATCCGTTAACCCCGAAGTGACAATAATCGGGATACTTACCAGGATGACCGTAGTTTGAGGAGTTCATGTATTCACTATGTGCTAATGCTTTGGTCCGGTACTCTATTAAAAGGAGGCCTTAATATCCCTTAGTTTCCAATAGGACCTCGCTGCCACGGGAGGGTAGGACAAAAGATGTCATGCAAGTTATTTTCCATAAGCACGTATGACTATATTCGGAATACATGCCTACATTACATTGATGAACTGGAGATAGTTCTGTGTCACCCTATGTTATAACCGTTGCATGATTGATCGCATCTGACATAATTATCCATCATTGATCCATTGCCTACAAGCTTTTCATATATTGTTCTTCGCTTATTTACTTTTCCGCTGCTACTGTTACAATCACTATAAAACCAAAAATATTACTTTTGCCACCGTTACCACTACTATCATATTACTTTTCTACTAAACACTTTACTGCAGATATTAAGTTTCCAGGTGTGGTTGAATTGACAACTCAGCTGCTAATACTTGAGGATATTCTTTGGCTCCCCTTGTATCGAATCAATAAATTTGGGTTGGATACTCTACCCTCAAAAATTGTTGTGATCCCCTATACTTGTGGGTTATCACATATGGTCGCTTCACATGGCTTTATCTTCTTAAGCGCAAATATGATGTGTTTGATATATTCATTCAGTTTCAGTTGCATGTTGAACGTCTACTCAAGCATAAAATTATCCATGTTCACTCAGATTGGGGGGGGGGCGAATATCGCAACCTCAACACTTTCTTTAATAAGCTTGGGATCTCTCATCCTTCATCATGCCCGCATACACATCAGCAGAATGGCGCGGTTGAGTGCAAACATCGCCATATAGTTGAGACCGGCCTCACACTTCTTGCTCATGCTTTTGTACCTTTTTATTTTTGGAGTGATGCTTTTGCTACCGCGTGTTTTCTCATTAACAGATTACCTACGCGTGTTCTTAATATGAAAAATCCTATTGAGCTTCTCTTGGATGAAACACCTGAGTATACCTTTTTAAGGTGTTCGGGTGTGCCTGTTGGCCACATCTTCGTCCTTATAATGATCTTGAGTTTCGCTCCAAAAAGTGTGTATTCTTAGGGTATAGTTCTCTCCATAAAGGCTACAAGTGTCTCCATGTCCCAACCAATCGAGTCTACATATCTCGGGATGTTGTTTTCAATGAGAACGTCTTCCCCTTTTTTGCCATGCCTCAGTCATCCATCACAGCACCATCTATGCATTCATCTCCTCTTATGCCTGGCCAATTTGAAGATGTTGCATATTCGCCTGTGTTGTTACCTAATCATGGTGCAGGAACTAGACGTGGAGCTCGCCTGGAACTTCTTCCTGATGGACCCACTACGTCACCTGTGGCACACGTCGATCGGCCGGTGCATGTGTATGCACCACCTCCCGCCCTCGACCCCGCCCCAGGAGCCCCGTCTCCAACTGCGATTGGGCTGGAGCCCATGTTGGCTACTGCGACTGGGCCGGAGCCCACGACGGCCTCCTCTGAGTAGCCTACGTCGCCGCCTCCTTGCCTGGACTCCCCCCATCGTCTCCACCGCCATCCGCGCCGGCGTACCTGCCGCCTACTTCGCCCGGGTCTGCAGCGGCTCTCACGCCGCTGGGGCCTACGTCGCCTGGCCCGCTATCGCCCGGTCCGCCATCGCCCGGTCCTTCTTTGTCGGAGTCCCCTAGTCTGGCCTCGCCTGCTCTGGACGTCCCGCTGGCCCCGGTGTTCGATGCTCTACGGCGTCCACACACTCGCAGCCATAGTGACATTGTTCATCCCAAGGAGTGCACTGATGGCACGGTCACATATCTTGCTGCTTGTCTGGCTCATGCAGTGGATGATCCAACCGCCGAACCACGCAGTTATCAAGCCGCTATGAGTATTCCACACTGGAGGGCTGCTATGGAACAAGAATATCACGTTCTTATGATGAATAAGACCTGGACACTTCTTCCCCCTCCGTCTCGCGTCAACATCATTGATTCGAAGTGGGTGTTCAAGGTGAAGAAACATGCAGATGGTTCCATTGAGCGCTACAAAGCGCATCTCGTGGCTAAGGGATTTAAACAGCGTCAGGGACTAGACTATGAGGATGCATTCAGCCCAGTTGTCAAGCCCACCACTATTTGACTTCTTCTATCTCTGGCGTTTCTCACGGATGGTCTCCCCATCAGCTTGACGTGCAGAACGGTTTTCTTCACGGATTGCTTGAATAAGAGGTTTACATGAGGCAGCCAACTGGATTTGTTGATCACACTCAGCCTTATCATCTCTGTCCTCTCACGAAGGCTATATATGGACTGAAGCAGGCTCCTCGTGCCTGGCATGCTCGCCTGGCTTCAGCACTATGCACTCATGGTTTCATTGCTTCAACGGCTGATACATCACTATTCTTGTTAGAGCGACCAAGTGTGACCATGTACCTCCTAGTGTACGTGGATGATATTGTCCTGGTGAGCTCCTCTCCGACGGCTGCTGATGCTCTTGTGACTGCACTTGGTCGTGATTTTGTAGTTACGGATTTGGGCCAGCTTCATTTCTTCCTTGGTATTGAAGTCGCTCATCAGTCTCATGGCAGTTTGGCTATCATCCAGAATAAGTACTCTCTTGATCTCTTGCGCCGTGCTGGTATGCTCAAGTACAAGACATCACCTACGCCCATGTCATCCACTGACAAACTTTCAGCTGCTGATGGTGATCTTCTATCTCCTGAGGATGCTACTGAGTACAGGAGTATTGTTGGTGGCTTGCAGTATCTGACGATCACGGGTCCTGATCTCTCTTTTGCGGTTAACAGGTTGTGCCAGTATCTTCATGCACCTACTGATGTACACTAGTCCGCTGTGAAGTGCATACTGTGTTATGTGTGTCTCACTGTCTCCTTTGGTCTTCACCTGCGCCCCAGTTCCTCCGGAGTTCTTTCTGCATTCTCTGATGCTGATTGGGCTGGGTGTCCAGATGACAGGCGATCTACTGGGGGACATGCTGTGTTCTTGGGTCCTAATCTGATCGCCTGGAGTGCATGCAAGCAAGCCACTATTTCCCGTGGCAGCATAGAAGCTGAGTATAAGTCAATTGCCAATGTGAGTGCCGAACTTATATGGATTGAGTCCCTACTTCAAGAGCTAGGAGTTGCTCAGCCACATCCTTCGGTCCTTTGGTGTGACAACATCGGTGCTATGTTTCTGTCATCAAACCCGATGTTCCATGCATGGACTAAACACATTGAAATTGACTATCATTTTGTGAGGGAACATGTTGCACAGAAGCTACTACAAGTCAGGTTTATCTCTTCAAAAGATCAACTTGCAGACATCTTCACCAAGCCTCTACCTTCTCCCATGTTTGAGGTCTATAGGAGCAATCTCAACCTCCTAGATACTTAAGGAGTGAGTTGAGATTGAGGGAGGGTGTTAGACTTCGTATTGTAGCCCTACTTGTGTAATCCATACCGTATTGGTATTGGACTTGTATGTCATCATTATATATATGTGATAGGCCACCCCATAGAGGGTTGAGCCAGTTCACCCAAAAACCAACGTTTTACAGGAGCCATGGTGGCCTCACCCCCAAGAACGGGCGAAGGCCATTTCCACCGGAGTATGCACCACCACTGCCTCCATCCCCCTCGGCACTCGTGCCCTGTCCCGGTAGGTGCGATGTCTCCTCCCAATCTCTCCGGTGGCCAGAGCATAGCAGGAGGCGGCCCAAGTCACCGGGGAGCTCTGGCGCACACCCAGCCGCAGCCTCCTCTATTCTTCGCATCGGGAGGAGGAAGAAGGAACCGGGAGGAGAGAGAGAGAGATCCCATGGGGCCCACGTGTAAGTCTCTGAGGCATTGACTAGCCTCGGGCCCGTGTTGAGTAAGTGAAGACGTATTCTGTTGAATACGCTTTCTTCTAGGGAAAGCGTTCTTCTATTCTACTTCGGCTCAGAATGTGTTTTCTTTTACAGAAAGCGTATTTGCTTGGAAGGCGCATTCTGTTTTCAGCCGCCAGGGACTTGTTTGTGAAGAAATCTTTACAGATTAGTCCCTGTTCTTCCACCCTCTGTATCTTCGCAATCGTAACTCCGATTGAGGTGAATCCAAAGCCCACGTCTTTGTCTCATCGAACTCTATCTGTTGGTATCATTTTCATGAGGTTGTCACACTATGAAAATGACCGTGTTGCCCTATCCTATAAACATCCCCCTCCGGGAGATAACTGTCTCCAGTGAATCTTTCCGCGATTCGTCCACACTTCTTCTCGATGGTTTCTTCATCTCTAGGCAAGCCACGACAGCCACTTGCATGAGAGCCTTGTAGTAGCAATGGTTTTCTACTTGAGTAGTAAAATATTTGGTGCATGCTAATATTTTCTGAATGATATGTATATATATATGCTCATGAATCCATGCTTATTATTGTGATATGATCATTTTGCATCTGTTGATTAAATGATTACTTGCTAATATTATTATCATGTTCTATTCTAGTATTTTCTATGATGCTAGTGGTAATGTCATGCTCATGTGTTGTTATTATACTTGTGCTATTTATGATCATAGGTATGCACGCCATGCTCATTTGCAGCTAGTAGAGTAAATGATCTATCGTTGTTGACATGTTAAATAGTGATGTTGCTCACCCATGCTCATGCTGATATCATGCTCACATGCATTGTTATTCCGTCATGTTACTGTGACTCAGCTTATTACATTCACGTTAAACCAGATTTAATACAACTTGAAAATCTGTTGGCTGAGTCATAGTGCCATCGAATCGAGTTAACCAGTGCAGCCACACCTGCCTTATGGGGGGGCCTAATTAGGTTTATTGCCATGCCTCTTGCTGGTGCCTCCAACTAGGGAAGGTTATGGGAGCGTGCTACCCTGATCAGGTAAGCGGACATAAGCCTTGTGTGCTCGTGTGTAACACCTAGATGTAAAATTTCCATAGTTGGAGATGTATGCAACCTTATCATGTTCAATACCAAGTGGTTTTCCTCTTTGTGGGTTTCATTTTGGGTTTGCTTTGTTTCCCGTTGCTTTGCTTGCCATTGCTTGTCTTATTTTTCTATGCCATCTTATGTTTCCCCTTGGTCATATCAAGTATAGTTTTGTGCTTGCCATATTTGCATTTGGTCATTCATGTTGTTGCCATGATCATCATGTGCATTCCCCCTTGTCCCCTCTCAACCATTGCACCATCACTTCTCCTTCCTTCTTCTTCCTTTCTTCACAAGTGCCATTTTGCCTCCACCATTAATGTTCATTTTTTTCCTCAATATTCTAACACCATATACCTAGACTCTCTGTCAAATTTCACCTCAATTGGAGTTGATTTGGTTAGGTTCCAAAATACCTCAAGTTTGAATTTTATTCAAACTTGTTTTATTTTTCCACCTCTAAAAATGTCCAACTCAATTTATTCATATTGTACTTAAACCCAGGGTTATGAGGATATTTTCATATCTGTCACAAACCCCTCCTACCCTTCTGTGCTTTTCGCCCTTTATTTCTGTTTGAAGAAATGGAAAAGAGCCAGAGGGAGAGAGAGAGCAGTAGCCCAGTGGCGCAGCCCACCAACTAGCCAGCACTTACCTCTTCCGGCCCAATAGACCCACCAGCGACAGGAGAGTCGTCCACCTCTGTACGGCACACACCCAGAGCGCCACGTCGATGAGCTCGTTGATTTGGCGGCCGTCCGGCGCCCCTAGCCCCATATATGGTGTCCTAGACCTAGCCCTAGTTCCCCCCGTCCGCTTCCATCTCTCTCTTGCCCTCGCCGCCGCCAGGTAGGTCTCCACGCGCCTTGTCGTTGCCCTGCCCACCATGACCCAAGTGAGCAAGGGCTCGAGCTCGGGGTAGCTGTCCACGTCGCGCCTCCGACCCTCCTATTGCCGTGGAGAGGACCGTCAAGTACCTCTCCGTCCCCTTCCACGAGGCATGTGACGCCACGGTCCCTGGATCGACCTCCCCGGCCCTGTCTTCTTCCTCTGCTGCATCTACTTCTTGGACCCGAAGCCCCGCCAAGTTCAGAACTGTCTTGCGTCGTCTCCGTCGAGTCCCGGGCCTTGTCTTCTTGTCCTAGGTGAGCTAGGTAACATCCCCTCCGTCCCTGATCCTTCTCGTGCCGTCTAGTTCACCGAAGGCACCGCTCCTTCCATATTTTTCCCGTGTTCTCGGTGCTCCGGCGAGACCCGTAGCTTTTTTTTGTAGTTGATGTTGTTGCGTAGCATGTCCGTGCCCTCCGCCCCGGATCACCTCTCTGCGCTGCTTCCCCGAGTTAGGACACGCGCTCGCACACTAAGCCGCACGCAGACACTCCTTGCCATGGGCCTTTTTCCCCTGCTTACCGTGCCTCGCCATGGTCCTGAGCCGAGCGTGAGCTCGTGCCTGCTCACTCATGAGCCACCTCCACTCGCTCGCTGGAGTCTCCACAGGTTCCCGCACGCCCGCCGTTGCTTTGCTCAGTGCGCCGCGTTTCCTAGCTCGTCGCCGCCGTTGCCGGTGGTCTCTTTGTTGCCATGGCCAAGGCTCGGCCTTCTGGCAGTTGTTCAAAAGAGGCCATATGCTAAGATTTCCATTAACTCGCTTGTAGTGCAGTGGTTAGCCTATTCGTTTGCATTGGGAGACCCGGGTTTGATCCCCGTGGCCGCGGTTTAAAACCCCCATTTTTTGCAACGCTTGTGAGTATGACAGGCCAACCCCACATGTCATCCTCACCCCCCTCATCCTATTTATGTTGTTTTTCTTTTATTCCAGCATTTTTCCATTACCTTATTCCAAATCAGCGTTTTTCCTCACCCCCATTTTTTGCAACGCTTGGTGAGTATGACAGGCCGACCCCACATGTCATCCTCACCCCCCTCATCCTATTTCTGTTGTTTTTCTTTTATTCCAGCGTTTTTCCATTTCTGGAAAGCTACCTTATTCCAAATCAGGCAAGTCCATTTCAGGACGTTTCCAAATAAGGAAATGCCATTCCGGTCAGTTTCTTTTTAGGCAGTTTTTCACTTATAGCATTTGTGATGATTTTTCTACAGTAACCTAGACATATTATATATGTTTTTGGGGTAGAAAAATCCCACCAATCCAGTGGTGGCATTGTTTTTTGCATTTGAGAAAGTTCATGAACATGTCATTTTACATCATGACGTTGTCTTGTCATTTTTGTGTGATTTATTTCAAGCATGCTATGAGGTTGTTTGGCACATGGCCAACTTCATTTTCATGCCTACTCCATGATGGTTTTTATTACATGCCTGTTGGTGCACTATGATGAGTGAAACAAGCATGCCAAGTTGCTATCATAATCTGCTTTTGCCATGTCCTGTAATTCCACTAAGTTTGAAACTGTTAATAAAACTTGCTATGTTCACATGAGTGTCATCATATCTTCTGTGCCTTTGTGGCTCATGATCAGTAAGGGACTTTTGTTCTATGAATTTATTAGTTTCATGACATGTCTTGTATTGCTATGATATGTTCCTGTAACATGTTGTTTGCTTGCTCTAAACATGGCTTCCTGATGTTAATTTCTGGCATGTTAACAATTTCACTAAGTCTGTGAAGCTGATATCTTTTGCACTTTTGCCATGCTTGTTTGAACCTGTTCTAGTGCGTTTTAGCCATAGCTCAGTGTTCATGTTTTGTCAAGCATCACTTGTACATCACTGCCATACACTCTGTTGCTATATTGGAGTGCAGTAGCTTAGTTTCTTGTTGCATTCTAGATGGCATCGTGCTGTTAATCGCAGAATTGTGCCATTCTTGTTTTGCTTGCCATTTGCAAACCATGCATCCGTTTCTGGCGATCTTTATATCGATTTCGACCGAAATAATCTCATCTTTCCAGCGACATACTTGGTTTGCCAAGTTGATGTCTGGTTCAATCTTTCCTTCCAAAGCACGCATATGCGTTGCATATCACATCCCGCATGTCATGCCATGTTTTGCATCATGTTGTTTGTGCATTGCACCATGATTGATTGTTGGTCCTTTGCTTGTGTTCTTGCTTTGGGTAGAGCCGGGAGACGAGTACGTGATCGAGGAACCTGTTGAGTACGCTAACGAGGATCAAGCTTTCGTCAACTCTGAGAACTTTGCAGACAAGATGACCATACCCTCGAAATCACTTCTATCTTTGTTTGCTAGTTGTTCGCTCTATTGCTATTCCACGCTACCTACCACTTGCTATATCATGCCTCTCATATTTCCATGTCAAGCCTCTAAACCACCTTTCCTACCAAACCATTGTTTGGCTATGTTACCGCTTTTGCTCAGCCCCTCTTAGAACGCTGCTAGTTGCAGGTGAAGACGAAATTTGTTCCATGTTGGAACATGGATATTGTTGGGATATCATTATCATCTCTTATTTACTTTAATGCATCTATATACTTGGTAATGGGTGGAAGGCTCGGCCTTATGCCTGGTGTTTTGTTCCACTCTTTCCGCCCTAGTTTCCGTCATGCCGGTGTCATGTTCCTTGGTTTTGCGTTCCTTACGCGGTTGGGTGTTATGGGAACCCCTTGACAGTTTGCTTTCAATAAAACTCCTCCAGCAAGGCCCAACCTTGGTTTTACCATTTGCCTACGTACCACCATATACCTTCCCTTGGGTTCTGCAGACTCAAGAGTCATCTTTATTTTAAACCCCCCTGGGTCAGTGCTCCTCTGAGTGTTGGTCCGAAATGGGCAGCCTGCGGGGCCACCTTGGGGCAACTCGAGGGTTGGTTTTACTCGTAGCTTAACCTATCTGGTGTGCCCTGAGAACCAGATACGTGCGACTCCTATCCGGATTTGTTGGCACATCGAGCGGCTTTGCTGGTCTTGTTTTACCATTGTCGAAATGTCTTGTAACCGAGATTCCGAGACTGATCGGGTCTTCCCGGGAGAAGGAATATCCTTGTTGACTGTGAGAGCTTGTGATGGTCTAAGTTGGGGCACCCCTGCAGGGTTTTAAACTTTCAAAAGTTGTGCTCGCGGTTATGGGCAGATTGGAATTTGTTAATGTCCGGTTGTGGAGAACTTGACACTTAACTTAATTAAAATGAATCAACCGTGTGTGTAGCCGTGATGGCCTCTTTTGGGCGGAGTCCGGGAAGAGAACACGGTCTCGTGTTATGCTTGAACGTAAGTAGCTTCAGGATCACTTCTTGATCACTTTTAGCTTCTTGACCGTGCTTTGCTTCTCTTCTCGCTCTCTTTGCGTAAGTTAGCCACCATATATGCTTAGTGCTTTGCTGCAGCTCCACCTCACTACACTTTCCTTCCCCTTAAGCTTAAATAGTCTTGATCTCGCGGGTGTGAGATTGCTGAGTCCCCGTGACTCACAGATACTTCCAAACAGATGCAGGTGCCGATGATGCCAGTGCAGGGGACGCTACCGAACTCAAATGGGAGTTCGATGAGGATTCGAGCCGTTACTATGTTTCTTTTCCGGATGATCAGTAGAGGAGCCCAGTTGGAACGATCGGGGATCTAGGTTTTGGGCTTGTCTTTCTTTATTTTGGTTCCCTAGTCGCACCTTAATTGTATTCTGGATGATGTATGACTATTTATGTATTGTGTGAAGTGGCGATTGTAAGCTGACTCTTATCCCTTTCTTATTCAGTACATGGGATGTGTAAAGATTACCCCTCTTGCGACATGCCTACCATGCGGCTATGCCTCTAAGTCGTGCCCCGACATGTGGGAGATATAGCCGCATTGTGGGTGTTACATCGTGTTGGTTTGAGAGGTCTTGTCCCCGTTTGGGACCGTTTTTGTTTTGCCATGATGGTGGCCATTAGATGTCATGAGGTGACATTAGGGCCACCCATGACTTAGCCCAAAGGGGAGTTTGTCGGAGTAGCCAAGAGAGTGTCATGGCAGGATATCGGTTTTGTCAGAACACCGTTGGTCCACCCGAATGGGAGTACGAGGCCTTGGGTTCCGTGGTGTGGGTACAGTGTCCTAAGCTCTGTAGAGTGTATAATCTATCGATAGCCGCGCCCACGGATATGGGCCCAGTTTGAAGTAGGTCACACTATGGGTCAACTGAAATAATAAACTGCTTAATTATAACCCTGGTTTGATGAGAAAATAAGTTGGTTGAGCTTTATGTGATCGTGAGAGGATCAAAGTGGTATCATGGATACCAAAGCTGGTTGATGTTTGTGGTGTTATGCGGTAATCACAGGTAAGGATCAACCTCCTTGTGGTCATGTAATGATTACTGCGGTATTGTAATACCAAGCTTGATTTGATCCTGAGGTGATCATGTGATGTCCACAATGGTAAGTGGTATATGTGGTGGTTACAAGGTAACACCAAACATAGTAAGTGGATCATGTTAAGTATGTTGCATGCTAGTATCCTCTTGTGCATATCATGAGTAACATTGCCATGCTCATTTCATGTGATGCTAGATGTGTTATGTTCAACATGTTCATGCAATGCTTATAATGTTCTAGTGGTATCATGTCCATCATTCCTTTAACCTGTAAATGCCATGCTGTTGTTTGTCTTGAATGCTTTGGTTGCTGTGAGCTTGGAAGTACATTCAATGTACTAAACAGGCGTGTCATGCCAGTTTGCAGGTCATGCCTTGTATGCTTGCTTGTTTGTCATGGATCTCGAGTTTGCGAGCTAGGATACGCGTTCCAGCCAGAGTCCGAGCAGAGTGGAGTCCATCACCGTCGTCGTTGTTCTGCTACTAGTAGTCATTCCGCTGCTTCAAGTTGTTCTACAGCTAGCATATAGAGCAACCTGAGTAGGCGTAGTGTCGCCGTGCCAAAGTAATTCCATGTTATATCAGAACCCTCGTATCTATATAGATTGTAATAAAGAGCTAATTTGTTCTATGCCAAGAAGTGCCGTATTCCAGAAGAGTTGTCTCTGGGCTGGAATACGGGGCGTTCCCATTTCCTCTGAGCCGGGGTGCCACAGTTATATTATCATTCTTGGATGTTTTACAATCATTTTATAGCAAATTTATATAATTTTTGGTCCTAACCTATTGACATAGTGCTCAGTGCCAGTTGCAATTTTTTGCTTGTTTTTAACTTCGCAGAATAACAGTACCAAACGGAGTCCAAATGCAGTGAAACTTTTTGAAGCATTTTTATGGGCTAGAAGGAATAATATGGGCCAAAGAAGTACCAGAGGGGTGCCCTGAGGGGGGCACAACCCACTTGGGTGCGCCTGAGGGCCCAGGTGCGTCCTGGTGGGTTCTGCCTACCTCGGTGGCCTCCCGCACCGCCTCTTTACTCTATAAATACTCCAATATTCTAGAAATCCTACGGGAGTCGACGACAAATAATTCCAGCCGCCGCAAGTTCCAGAACCATGAGATCCAATCTAGACACCACAACGAGGTTCATTATCCTCAACTGTGCCTATCTGATGATGCGTGAGTAGTTCATTATTGTCCTACGGGTCCGTAGTCAGTAGCTAGATGGCTTCCTCTCTTTCTTTTGATTCTCAATAGAATGGTCTCTTGGAGATCTATTTGATATAACTCTTTTTTGCGGTGTGTTTATTGGAATCCGATGAACTTTGAGTTTATGATCTATCCATGAGTATTATTTGAGTCTTCTTTGATCTCTTATATGCATGATTACTTATAGCCTCGTATTTCTTCTTAGAATCTTTGGTTTAGTTAGGCCAACTAGATCAAATTTTCTTGCCATGGGAAGAGATGCTTTGTGATGGGTTCAACCGTGCGGTGTTCTTTCCCATTGACAGAAGGGCAGCAATACACGCATGTATTGTTGCTATTAAGGATAACAAGATGGGGGTTATTCCTATACATGAATAGATCTCGTCAACATCATGTCATCGTTCTTATTGCATTACTCCGTTTCTCCGTGAACTTAATACACTAGATGCATGCTGGATAACGGTCGATGTCTGGAGTAATAGGAGTAGATGCAGGTAGGAGTCGGTCTACTAATCCTGGAAGTGATGCCTATATAATGATCATTGCATGGATATCATCATAATTATTTGAGGTTCTATCAATTTCCCAATAGTAATTTGTTTACCCACCGAAGGCTATTTTTCTCGAGAGAAGCCACTAGTGAAATCTATGGCCCCCAGGTCTATTCTCCATCATATTTGCTTTGAGATCTATTTTTATTCGCTTTTATTTTCAGATCTATTATTCTAAAAACCCAAAAAATACCTTGCTGCACTTTTTTATTACTTATTTTATTCTGTGTTTTATCCGAGATCTATTTATCCAATCTATCACAAATTTATCCCATCAACTTGACAATTTTCTATGCCGTTACCTGTAAGAGGGATTGACAACCCCTCATAAGCGTCGGGTTGCAAGTATTTGTTCTTTGTGTGCAGGTACCATTTACATAGTGTTTCTTGGTTCTCCTACTGGATTGATAACCTTGGTTTCATAACTAAGGGAAATACCTACCGTAGATGTACTACATCATCCCTTACTCTTTGGGGAAATACCAACGTAGTTCAAGCGACATCAAAAGAAATTTCTGGCGCCGTTGCCGGGGAGGATCAAGTCTAGATAGTCTCTCGACAACTAGCCCATTTCTGGTGCAGTTGCCAGGGAGACATCATTGACATCTCTTAGGTTCCTAATCACATATCTCATCTACTTACAATTTACATTATGTTCCATTTGCCTTTCATTTTCATCTCCCCCACTTCACAAATATTTTCCTTTTTTGCCTTATTTTCCATTTGCCTTTTTGTTCGTTTGCTATCTTTGCTTGTTTGCCATGTGTCTTGTATTTGCTTGCATCTTCGCTTGCTAAAAATCTATTGATATGGATCCTCATCCACTTGCTAATCTTTTCAAAGATCCAATTATGATGAACAAATTGCTAGTGAGTTGAGTGCACTTGATTATCTCTATGAAGTTTTTCTTGAAATTCATGAATCTGAAAGTTGTGATGAAGTGTTGAAAGAAGAAATTGATGAAGTGATTCACGATAGCTCCTTGAATGAGAAGCATGATTGCAATAAAGTTATTGTAAATTCTATTAATGTCAATTGTGCTAACAATATGCAAAACCCCAAGCTTGGGGATGCTAATTTTGCTATGTCCACTACTTATTGTAATGATCATGATTGGGGTGATTCTTCTTATGATCTTGAAAATTTATTTAAGCCTCATGATGAATATGTTAGAAATAATGTTGAAAGTTGGTTTGGAAGAGTGTCAACTTTAGGTGAAAATAACCCCCCATATTTGGAGAATGTTCGATCTTATGAAAAATTTGACAGAAGTGGGTTTGGAGAGGTCATGGCTTTAGTTAATATTAATCCCACTATTTTGGAAGAGTGTCAACTTTGTATGCATGTGGATCATGAAGAGAAAATTTTATATGATAGTTATATTGTTGATTTTGAATATGATACCACATGTAATTATTATGAGAGAGGAAAATATGGTTGTAGAAATTTTCATGTTACTAAATTACCTCTCATTATGTTGAGATTGCTATTGTTTGTTTCTTCTTCCATGGATATGTTAGATGTTTCTTGCCCTGATAATTTGTTTACTTATAAAATTCCGATGCATAGGAAGTATGTTAAAAATGTGTTCTTCAAATGCTATATGATGCTCTCTTTGTGCTTCAATTCTTATCTTTCCTGTGAGCATCATTGAAATCTCAAAGCCTAGCTTATTGGCTATAAAGAAAGAGCTTGTTGGGAGGCAACCCAATGAATAAATTTTATTTTTACCTTTTTCTTTCAGGTCTTGAGTGTTTGCACAATTATTCTATTGTTATGATTGTGTTTTTAATGTTTTAATAAGTGTTTGTGCCAAGTAAAGCCTTTGGGATCATGTTGGGTGATAGTTGATTTGATCTTGTTGAAAAACAGAAACTTTGTGCGCCACGAGGAGAATTATTAAAAATCGCAAAAGGGTGGTAAAATTCTGATTTTTTTACATAATATTGATATACAAATTTTCTATGTTGACCTAATTTTTTATAATTTTTGGAGTTACAGAAGTATACGAAGTTTTCAGATTACTACAGACTATTTTGTTTTTGACAGATTCTGTTTTCTTTGTGTTGTGTGCTTATTTTGATGAATTTATTGTTTGTATTGGAGGGTATAAGCCATGATGAAGTTAGAATACAGTTGATATATTGCAAGAATAAAATATGAATGGGTTTGCAATAGTACTTATAGTGGTGATTTGCTTTGTTATACTAACGGGTATCACGAAGGTTTTGTTTAAGTTTTGTGTGATTGAAGTTTTTCAAGTTTTCGGTGAGATCATGATGGATGAAGGAATAAGGAGTATCAAAAGCCTAAGCTTGGGGACTCCCCATGGCACCCTAATATAATATTCAAGGATGAACAAGCAACTAAGCTTGGGGATGCCCCGAGTGGCATCCCCTCTTTTTTCTAACGACCATCGGTATTTTACTTGGAGCTATATTTTTATTCGTCACATATCATGAGTTTTGCTTGGGCGTCTTGTACGATATGAGTCTTTGATTGTTTTGCTTTTTATTTTGTCACAAGTATCCTTGCTGGCACACCTATTTGTGAGAGCCAAAATCATGCTATCATTTGTTAGAATTGCTCTTTATGCTTCACTTAAATTTTTTGAGCTATGGAATTGCTCTAGTGCTTCACTTATATCTTTTGGAGCTCGGTGTGCTTTTTTTATTTTTGAAGAAATAATCTCAGGCTTCACTTAGATTAATTTTAGAGTTAGTAATTTTGAAGAAATTCTCTCATGCTTCACTTATATGTTTTCGAGAGATGAAAACTTTGATGCTCATGTTCTTCACTTAAATTTATTTGAGCTTGTCAAAACCAATTGCAATATATGAAACTAGTCCCAAAGTGATAGATATTCAAGAGGGATATAATAAAAACTTTCATGAAGATCATTGAAAAAATGAACTTGATTATCTGTAATAGTTTTGAGATAAGATGATAGTGATATGTGAGTCATGTTGGTGAGTAATTATGCTTTAGTAAGAACATTTCTATTAAGGTTTGTGATTCCCTATGCAAGCACGAAAGTCAACAGTTATGCAATGAAATTAGATCATACTTGTGGTGCATTATTCGGTGTTAGTTATGCTTAATTCTCGTTTATGTGATTTTCGTTTCTTGGTTAGTTGCTTCTCAATATTTTTGCTAGCCTCCACTTGTACTAAGTAGAAATACTACTTGTGCATCCAAAAACCTTAAACCCGGTTTTGCCATATGAGTCCACCATACCTACCTATATGCGGTATTTTAGTGTCCTTATAAGCAAATTTGTATGTGCCATCTCTAATTTTCAAAAAAAAAATCCTTTTTGCGTGTTCATACTGCTCATGAAATCGTAGGGGGTGACTGATATTTTTCCATGCTAGATGCGTTAGTCTCAAGATGAGTGTTTATTCACTTGCCATTGCACGAGAGTGTGGCAAAGGTATTAGGGATGCCCAGTCTTGAAATGAAAAGAAATTTACTTTATGTTGTAAAATAATAAATTCCTTGGAATGTGTTGGTATGGACCGTACCCATGGATACGGCTAGCCGTGGAATGTGAAAGAATGGTGGAAAAGGAATAAACTTTATTTTCTGTTTAGGAACCGCCTATGATGTATCTAGCATGGAAAGTATAGGGAACTACTCGATCATTTTCGTTGACAGGAAAAGCATTCCAACCAAAATATTTTATCTCTTATTTTTTCGCTTTGAGCTCTAGCACCTGATGCGGAGCATCCTATGGACATCACCATGTCAAGAGTCCATTTGGCAAGTGACACGTGCCACATCTACTTCATACATACAAAGGTGAATCATCTCCTTTACACGTGTCCACTTGTACCTCTCGAGGATGGTATACTACTTGACCCCTCTCTCGTATGCATACATAGGTGTGAGCGGAGCTACACATTCATCGAGGAGGAGTCCAAGAAGAAGAGAACATCTACACCATCCAAGAGGGAAGCCTCGAAGCGGAGAAGGAAGCGCCAAGAAGAAGGCAGCAGCTCCCAGGAAACCCCGTGCGCACGGGCCCCACCGACCCAGTGCCCACGGGCCTCCCAGGCTGGCGGTCCTGAAGCCCCCGTGCGCACGGGCATGTACCGTGCCCTCGGGACCCCCGTGTCCACGGGCCCAATGGACCTCGTGCGCACGGGCCCTTGCGTCAGGTCTCTGGATACCCCGTGCGCACGGGCTCCACTTACCCCGTGCACACGGGCCCCCCTGTGTGTTGCTGCGGGCTTTGCCCATGTAATCCCCATTTCGCCCTTGCTTACCCATTCATCCCTTGGGCCTATATATACTCCTTCATCTCCTCCATTTAGACTTAGCTAAGAATAGATCTAAACACTAGAGCTTAGCTCATGTATCTCCCCTTGTGGGATTCCTCTTGAGAGAGAGAGACACTCCATTGGAGTTCAAGGCCTCCATTGGAGAAGATCCCTAGTGGATGAAGACCCCCATGAGGGAAGGATCTATCTAGATCATCAAGCCCTCATCTCCTTCATAGGATTTGGGATGAACTCTACCATTTATCTTATTTCCCTTTTATTGTTCATGTACCTTGTGGATCTTGTGTGTTTGATTGTCTAGTGGATGTCTGATTGGACTTGTTCTTGAGTGTTCCTCTTGTTTTCCCTTTTGTGTTCATCTTGTTCTTCGGGATTCCCCCTCCAATTCGTGAAAGATGTCCACTTAGGGTACCACCCTATACCATTTGGTATCATGAGCCATGGCTTCTCCCGAAATTGGAGCCCCCTCTTTGTTTTTCTAGGCTAATTTTGCTTGTTCTTGCCCAATTTCGAAAATTCCCCACAAAAAGAGCCATAAGAATTTTTTTGTGATTTGAAGTTTCTTGTGAGATTTTGTTGATTTTGATCCGTGGATCTGGTGTCTAGCATGTAGATCTAACTTCTATTGCGTCCCCATACCCCAATTTTTCTTTCCCCCATCGAACTTGACAAGAAAACCACGAAGTCTCTGGTGACCCTGTGTCCTCGATACGTGTACCGTGCGCACGGGACCCCGTGTCCGTGGGCCCTGGACCCCGTGCGCACGGCCCCCCTACAACAGCCGCGAGCATTTCACGTTTTGCTCATAACTTCCACCCCCGAACTCCGATTTGGGTGTTCTTTGGCTCGTTGAAAAGCTAGCGATGTGCTCGAGCTTCTCATCTTGGTTTTACCACCATTTGACTCCATCAAATTTTGCCCATTTTTGCATCTTTTGCATAGGCCCTACGCCATAACTTCCGCACCACCACATAAAACGTCCGCAAACTAACCCATTTTGGTTCTTATTGCATTTGTGGCCGGTTGAGTTGTGATTTGAGTCTCCTAATGTGTTTCGGCTACTTAGGGACAGTTACGTATTCATCCACCACCGGTGACTTGTATCGGTCCATCGACTACATCCACCACGAGCTTGCACATCGATGACGACCATCCATCCTTTGAGACCATCTTCAACCGGAAGCAAGGCCGGTTACCCCGACTTCGTGAAAGGTTAAGTGTGACGAAGGTATCCATTTCGTCATAAAATTTTCCTTCCTTGACATTACATCTTGATAGCCCCACCATCTTTGCGAATACCTTCATACCTATTGAGACTAGCTATCCGAGTATTGCCGGGCTTCGCGAAAACTTGTGCACCATAGTGATACGATATCATATTGTTGCATCATTGGATATATCATATAGTGCAATTGTTTACTCCCGTGCATATCTTGTGATACTTATCTTATGTTTGTGGTTGAGGCTCATTAAGCATAGTGGAAAGGAAGAGAAGAGAAAAAAAGCTTTTAAGCAAGAAAGAGAATGATCATAAGCTTATAAGCAAAGAGTTGAGCATGAAAAGAGATACTTGTGCATGAGGATACATGGAATAGGAAACATTAGCTTGCATGCATATAGGTTTGTGCCAAGTGGTGAATCGTGCCCAAGTGTGCAATCAAGCTAGTGCTCTCCTAGTGTTTGTGCAACACGAGCTTCGTCTTCATTAGGCAATTTTGTATTGCTAATCCCTATAGTTGCACAAGCCCCATTATCCCACCGTGTGTGTTTCTTTATTGCCCTCCTCTATATTGGTGATCACTTGCTTTGCATTTTGAGTCCTTTGGATTTATTTCAACATTTACAATATCTTGGACTTCAATTCGCATGAAATTTGTGCCACTTGTCCAAACCAAGCCACTCGATAAGCTTTTACTTGTAGGTGTGAGTGGACATGTCCGGTACCAATTCCACTATTCTTTCATCTCACATTGAGTGATACGAGATACATCCTCAACTTTGGGAAAACATAGCTTGGTATTGTTTATCTCATTTCATACTCACCTTTGCTCGAGACTTGTGATGGATAGGTAAAGCACATCATCTCCGGTCTACAACCACAGAAACGAGTTCGATGCTATGAAGAACGTCATCGACGCCAAGATGGACAAGCAAATGGAGGAGCTCAAGGTCCTCATCAAGAACGGCAAGCGGTCTTCCTCATCTTCGAGAAGACGCTCAAGTGCAAAGACTTCCGTGCTACCATCTCCGGCAAGTACACACAAGCATCGACATCGACAAGACCATGAAGAGCGACCTACTGGACGAGAGTTGGCTTCTCTGCCACCCCCGTGCACACGGGCCCTCGACCCCTGTGCACATGGGACCCCGTGCACACGGCCTCCAGCACCCTCGTGCGCATGGGCCATACTGTACAACAACATCGACTACATGGCTACGGCTTCTTCAACACCTTTGGCATATTCGCCAAGTGACTTCAAGGCATCTTCGCCTATGGATATACGGCATCTTCGCCCACAAGCACCTCAAGAGAAGCTCCCCAAGCTCTAGTCCACGACTTCCACAAGCTACTACGACCTCGACATCGACCACGCGATTCCTTTCTATGGGACTCAAGAACCCGAGGAATATCTCGAGTGGGAGAGTTTGATGGACGACTACCTCAAGCTACATCAAGTCCCTCCCGAAGATCAAGTGAAGTGCGGCTCAAGAAACTTCCACGACTAGGCGTCCACATGGTGACTTCACACACCTTCGGAGAGCTACGCCATGAGTTGGCCCAAGACGAAGAGAGTTTTGCCGCGAGAGTTTGTGCCTCCAACCTACATGGAACAACTTCTACGCCAATTGGAGAACACCATCCAAGGATCCAAGTCCATCGACGAGTACTTCAAGGAGATGAAGCATGCCTTGCAACGTGCCGGCATGGACGACCCCATGTCAATGAAGTTCCACTTCATTATGGGATTGAACAACGACATCTCCAAGCCTATATTCCTCGAGAACTACAAGTCCCTCGACGACAACTACATTGGTGCTCTCAAGGCGGAACAAGAACTCATGAAGGCCAAGGCTTCTCCACCCCAAGCACACTTCTCGAAGACCAAGCTCCAACACGACGAGCATGAGGCTAGTACCACCATGATGTGCAAGCCTGACGAGCTCCAAGACGATGCTCCCATCTTAGGAGGCGAGAGTGATGATGTGCCATCTTCGGCCTTCATCCATGGCGACGGCGATGAGATAGTTGAGTATGTCACCTTGACCACGGCGACGCATGATGACTTGAGTGACTTTTGCCACCATATTGAGAGTGAGAGTGACTTCACCACTAGCCCCATATATGATGTGTTTCCACAATTCCCATGTGAGGAGAGCCACAACCCCACCTCTTGAGTGAGAAGAGTGACTCCACCATATGTGAGTTTGAGTGCACCTATTGTGAGGGAGTGAGTGAACCACCACATAGAGAGAGTGAGGTAGTTGATAGGGAATGTGAGGCCACTATGATTTCTAACGACTTGACCTCTACCTCTATTGTGTCTTCTCATTTTGTGTTAGGTCCCTTATATGATGACGCGCTGATTCTTGACGACTTCGTCCTACCTTTGGACAAGACGATGGCCATGGTGGAATATGATGCACCCCCACATGGTTCCATCACAATGATGATCTTGACCACCATTTGGCCTTACCTACCTCACCTACACCACATCAGTGGAATGACAAAGGTAACATACGTGAAGGTGATGCTCTTGTCCCACTAGTGGACTATCATGACATTGATTGCTTGCATGATGTTGATCAACCTATTTCCATGCTACATGCTAGTGTGACTTCCCCATGCGATGATTTACCCATTTATGATGAGTATGATGATTGCCATGTGGAGTCTATTAGTTGTGATGCCATGTTACATAGGATTTCTTGTGCTAATTCTCTCGGTCACATCATGTTTGTCAATCCACTTGACTTGTCATATGCTATGCATGAGATCGACCACATGTCATATTTGCAATCTCTTCATAGTGACTATGCATATGCCATTATGATTAACCAAATTTGCACTTATGGCATAGATGACAAGCCCATGGTTATTGGCATTTGTTTTTCTTGTGATGATATTGATATGCTCCCTTTGCATCCTTTATCTCATATGCCATGCCATGACCACCTAGCTTCGGATATGCATTGTTTTGGATATTGTCCATTTTCTCCGTATGATGTTTCAAATATTGCACATGAGGAGACCCCCATAGTTTCCTCATACATTTTAGGAGATATTGATCACTCCCATCCATTGCATGATCCTTATACTTGTATGCTCAATTTGCATCCCCATCATGTTATACAGAATAACTATTCTTTCATGATGGATGACATGTTCTTATACCATGCATCAAATTTCTTTGAGCGATGCTTATCTTGTACTAACTCTCATGTGCACATACACATCATGATGGATGATGTGTACATTTACCATGCACACACTTTCTTTGTCTTGTGTCTCTTTTGTATAGGTACCCATGAATACTTGTCAACCTCACAATCCATGAGTTGACAAAACGAGCTCTAGAGAGCAACGATGATTTGGGATACCATGAAGTTTCATTCCCACCACTCCCTTCGCGCAAAGACTTCGCACATTTCTTCTACATGACCCTCACTTGGCTCTGGGTTATTGTTCATTACATATTTTATGCCCATCTTGCCATGTTCACATTGCATGATATACTCATTCCTATGCGTTTGCCATGAATTTGTACCCATGCTTTGCATTACACATGATGATTGATTCTAATACTTGTATGTGTATTTGCAAGCTTGGTGGAGATATCACTTATTATTGCCATATTTGCTTTGTGCCCCATGCCTATGATTATACTATGATCTTGCTTTGTGTTCGTGCTTGCGATATGTCATGTGCATTGCCTATGACTATTATTTGCTCACATGACATGATTGCCATGATTTCCTCCAGTATGTTGCATCTTCGCACTACTAGCTTGCATGACTTGTTTCCTATGACTGCTTGCCTTGTTGCATCACCGATGACTCATACTTGCTCACTTCATGTGGTTGATGACAACCATCTACATGCTTATCACATGATTATTATTGCTTCTTGTCATATATCTCCACATGTTGCCTCTCTCATGCTAGATGATTTGCCATGTATTGAGTGCAACTATGCCTTTAGTCTTGCTAATGAGATTGCCCCCATAGCATTCTCGCATATATTTGGAGATTCGGACATATTTCTTGTGAAGCATGCTTGTCTTCCTTCTTTGCACCATATACCTCGTGCCATGAATATTGCCATTGTTGCATCATATTATTCATGCACTTGTGCTTCTAATGGTTATGTGCAAGAGAAGAGAACCATCATGATGGATGATGTGTTTATATATCATGCGCACACGTTCTTTCTTTTGTTGTGTGCATGTGTAGGATACTTGGACTTCGTGTCAACTTCCACGTCACGTGAGTTGACAATCCGAGCTCTTGAGAGCGAACCACCTTCTACCACGATGATTCTACATCACACTTGCTTGCACTTCGGCATTGTGAAGGACGCACAAGCACATGCTTTCAAGGTGATATCCTTCTCTTTTGAGAACCCCCAAACCATGAGCATGCATATTGTGGATCATACTACTTGTGTTGCTTGCATCGTGCGACTTATTTGTCATCTTGGACCCCTTGCTTGCGCACATGTTAGAGGTCTTGCTTCCACTTGTCATTTTCACAATTCCATGCTTCATGATATATATGCCTTGTGTGTTGCATCCAATTCTTGGATTACTTGCCCCTATCACATGTTTGGTTGCAACAATGTCATCACTTCACATATGCCATGTCCCATTGACTGCTACATGCTTGACTTGATTGCCTCACATATATTGAACAATTGCTCCTTCCTTTGTGTTGAGTGCCATGATATCTTCACTACACTATATGCACATTATGCTTGGATTGCCTTGCACTTGCCCCATGTGTTTCGACATCTCATTATATTTGGTGTCGTGAATGATTCCTATGCCTACCATAGACCTTTCATTGAGCAATTTGTGAATTCTTGCTATGATCTTGAGGTTGATGCTTGTTCACTTGTCACACATATCAGCATCTTTACCTCCCATTTGCATACTTGTTTCCATGATGTCCTTGATTGTGCTCTCCTTATATGCTTAAATGCCATGCCACACTTCTTTGTCAAACCATATGCTATGCTTGATGACAACACTTGTTGGGTGAATCACCTCTTGAATTCTTGGTTTTGCTCTTATGCCAACCACATTTGTTTTTCCAAGTGCTTGTTATCTTTGCTCCTTTTGAAGGAATTACAAGATGGTACGACGTCGGAGAGTGCCCATTTGGAACTACAAGATGATGAATGCTTGGTGATCGTCCACCACTACACGGCAACATCATCTCTTTCCCATGGTGATTTGGATTTCGATCCGAGGTCGGATCTTTCCCAAGGGGGAGGGGATGATGCGGAGCATCCTATGGACATCACCATATCAAGAGTCCATTCGGCAAGTGACACGTGCCACATCTATTTCATAAATACAAAGGTGAATCATCTCCTTTACACGTGTCCACTTGTACCTCTCGAGGATGGTATACTACTTGACCCCTCTGTCGTATGCATACATAGGTGTGAGCGGAGCTACACATTCATCAAGGAGGAGTCCAAGAAGAAGAGAACATCTACACCATCCAAGAGGGAAGCCTGGAAGCGGAGAAGGAAGCGCCAAGAAGAAGGCAGTAGCTCCCAGGCAACCCTGTGCGCACGGGCCCCTCCGACCCAGTGCCCACGGGCCTCCCAGGCTGGCGGTCCTGAAGCCCCCATGCACCCATGCGTGTACCGTGCCCACGGGACCCCCGTGTCCACGGGCCCAACGGACCCCGTGCGCACGGGCCCTTGCGTTAGGTCTCTGGATACCCCGTGCGCACGGGCTCCACTTACCCCGTGCACACGGGCCCCCCTGTGTGTTGCTGCGGGCTTTGCCCATGTAATCCCCATTTCTCTCCTTCTTACCCCTTCATCCCTTGGGCCTATATATGCTCCTTCATCTCCTCCATTTAGACTTATCTAAGAATAGATCTAAACACTAGAGCTTAGCTCATGTATCTCCCCTTGTGGGATTCCTCTTGAGAGAGAGAGACACTCCATTGGAGTTCAAGGCCTCCATTGGAGAAGATCCCTAGTGGATGAATACCCCCTTGAGGGAAGGATCTATCTAGATCATCAAGCCCTCATCTCCTTCATAGGATTTGGGATGAATTCTACCATGTATCTTATTTCCCATAGATTGTTCATGTACCTTGTGGACCTTGTGTGTTTGATTGTCTAGTGGATGTGTGATTGGACTTGTTCTTGAGTGTTCCTCTTGTTTTCCCTCTTTTGTTCATCTTGTTCTTGGGGATTCCCCCTCCAATTCATGAAAGATCTCCACTTAGGGTTCCACCCTATACCAGCACCTCTAGAAATCCCTACTTCCCTCTACAAAGGGTCTATCTATTTACTTTATGCAATCTTTATTTTTTTAGTCTCCATCTTATCTTATAAAGCAGCAACTAAGGGACACTATGATCGTACTTGAGCATTGGATGTAGCTTATGCGAGTGTGTTTCATGAATGGATCAATGATTGAGCATGATGGGCTAGGCATATCTTTCTTTAGTGTTGATATTTTGAAAGACATGTTTGCTTGTTGATATTCTTGAGTATTGAAATCTTCATGTCAAAACTAGACTATTGCTTTGAACCATATAAATGTCCAAATGTCCATGCTACAAAAGAAAAGAATATGTGATGAACATGTTAGACATTCCACATCAAAATTCTATTTTTATCATTCTACCTACTTGAGGACGAGTAGGAATTAAGCTTGGGGATGCTGATACGTCTCCAACGTATCTATAATTTTTGGTTGTTCCATGTTGTTATATTATCATTTTTGGATGTTTTACAATAATCATTTTATAGCAACTTTATATCATTTTTTGGGACGAACATATTGACATAGTGCCCAGTGCCAGTTGTTGTTTTTTGCTTAGCAAACGGAGTCCAAACGTAGTGAAACTTTTTGGAGAATTTTTATGGACCAGAACGAACAATATGGGCCAAAGAAGTACCAGAGGGGTGCCCCAAGGGGGGCACAACCCACCTGGCTGCGCCTGGGGATCCAGGCGTGCCCTCGTGGGTTGTGCCCACCCCGGTGGCCTCTCGCAGCGCCTCTTCACTCTATAAATACCCCAATATTCCAGAAACCCTAGTGGAGTCGATGAAAAACAATTCCAGCCACCGCAAGTTCTAGAACCACCAGATCCAATCTAGAAACCATCACAGAGGGGTTCATCATCCTCATTGGTGCCTCTCCGATGATGCGTGAGTAGTTCATCATAGACCTACGGGTCCATAGTCAGTAGCTAGATGGCTTCCTCTCTCACTTTTGATTCTCAATACAATGGTCTCTTGGAGATCTATTTGATGTAACTCTTTTTTGCGGTGTGTTTGTTGGGATCCGATAAACTTTGAGTTTATGATCAGATCTATATCCATGAATATTATTTGAGTCTTCTTTGATCTCTTATATGCATGATTACTTATAGCCTTGTATTTCTTCTTCGAATCTTTGGTTTAGTTAGGCCAACTAGATCGATTTTCCTTGCCATGGGAAGAGGTGCTTTATGATGGGTTCGATCATGTGGTGTTCTTTCCCACTGACATAAAGGGTAGAAATACAAGCATGTATCATTGCTACTAAGGATGAGAAGCACTACAAAAAATACACTTCCGTGATGATACGTGTTTGTCACAGTAGGTCACGTTTTCTGTCATGCATGTACATCCATGACGATTTTATGACAGAATCAAGATAGTCATACTTTTGCTGCCGTAGAAGTGTTCCATGACATTACCAAAATTATCGTCATGAAAGTGTCCACTTCCATGACGATAAATGGCGCATCATGGAAGTGTTTTCGTCAAGGGTAATCGACACGTGGCATCCACCATAATAGGTCGCCGTTAAGATATGGGGTCAGGTTTTGGATCCGATAACCCGTTAACAGCCCGGTCCAATGGGGATTTTCCACGTGTAAAATTCTCACTGGCCAGAGGAAACACGTGTTGGCTCACCGTTGGGACATATTTCATCCACTCATTGGACAAGAGGCGCCTATGATACGTTGACACGTGGCACGGGCCAACAGAGGCCCATTCCCGTGAAAAGGCCGACCCATTTGACTTGGTCAAAAGGTAACAGGCCAGCCCACAAAAAGCCTATTAATGACCTGTTCGTATATAGCCCATTTAGGGCCCGCTAACTCATGGCCCGTTACGGCCTATCAGAATTAAGCCCAGTAGCTTCATTTGGGCAGTCCAATATGATTCCAGCCCAAAATAGAGACACGGTTCAAATCACATCAGTTCAAGAGAAAGCAGCACTGAAAGAATACAAAGCATGGGAAACTACACGGCACAAACAAGATTTTAGATGGGTACCACGGATCTACATGTACAACAACACTATTGGCTATGTTGTGATGCTAGTAATGTGCATGATATGAGAAGTCAACTGTATACACAATTGAAATTGAAATCAACAGAGCTATTTATAAGAGCAAAAATGCTAAAGAAACATGCGTAAACATACCTGTTGTGCCATTGGAGTTCCAATTGGATCATTCAATTTAAAAATAAGTTTGTATGAGTAAATACAGTGATACAAGAGCAAAGCAGTATGCACGATAACAATGGAATCTTAAATGAGAACAGTTGTTCTTCAGGCTTAAGCACTTGTTCTACATGAGCAGAGTAGAGTAAGATGCAAGCATATAGTACTTACAAAAAAATGAGCTCATAGGCCTTACCACATTCTTGGTTCGGGACTAGTACAGAACAAGGCGTTCCCAGTCATCGTCCAGTAAATGTGTCTCAGGAGAACGTAAGGGAATTCTGATATTGCCACCAAGAATTCTTGAAGATACCAGAGGTATTAGCACAGGTTACCTCATCCTGAGTTTCCAAATTGGTCCTTCTCTATAGAGAAAAATGGGAAAATTTGTTGTATTATAACCATCATAGAGGTAGAATGTATGGGACAAAGCAAAGTAATTGCCATGAATAACATTACTTACACATAACTCCTGGACAAACACCTCCAACTAGCATTTTCCTTCATCTTCAGTATAATATTTCCATGATGGGAAGATACGCACATAGGATTTAACAACATCAAATGCGATAGATGCTAAACTATGAATTCCTCCACAGGAATAGGTGTACTAACTGGTGGAGTTGGGGTTAGCCGTGGTAGTAATGGTGCTTTGGGAACTGGAGATGCCTTACTAACTGCTCTTGTTTGGGAGCTATGTGGTCGAGATGGTGCTGTGTCAACATGAACTGGGTTACTATCTGCTGGGGTTGGGGTTAGATTGGGCGAAGCTGGTTCTCTATCCATCGCAGTAGGGGTACAATCTATGAGAGTCTGGGTTATGTGTGGTAGGGCTAGTTCTCGTGCATGTACAACCGGGGATGTTTTATTTGAAGACCGTGTTTTTACTCTGCTAGATACTACCATCACCCGCTCCAATTCAAATGGCTGGTAAACAGGAAACATAGTTGAATGTACAGACATTGTATGAGAGACAGATGCAATATATAGTGTGGAAAAAATAGGGCATGAAATAGTTGACATGTATATTGTTTAACTAAAATGGATAGCATGACATAACTTCACATATATGATATCCACATAAACTGGATATCATAGCATAACATAATTCAAAGATATGATGACTAACTAAACATGATCGCATGACATAATTCACATACATGTTATCTAAGTAATCAGGATCGCATGATTTAATTCACATATGTGATTTCTATGCTAAGCAGATGGCAAGCGCATATATGATGTCTGAACTAAGAACATGGTGTTGAATATTGTGCATATGATGTCTAAACTATGCAATGCAAGACACCATATGCATGATATGAGCAGTATAACTGTGCCAAGTTAGAGCATACACCTCATGGGGAATAGGACTGGTCATCTGTCTCTCAATCCATCTCTGAGGAGCTACCGGGACCCAGCAAGATATCTGCTTCAACAGGTAGCACTGTCTACTCTGAAGGCCTTGTTTTCACTCTAGATTTTTTATCACCCACTCAAATGGCTGATTCACAGGAAGAGTAGTTTAATGTACAAACATTGTCGACAAATGGAAATGTAATGAAGAAAAGGATGGGCAAGGTATCTTTCAAATATATGATGCCTGGTTAAACAGGATGGCATTGCACATTTCACATATATTATGGCTAGCTAAAAGACATGAGACTGCATTATTCCCATATATGATATAGAAACTAAATAGGTGGCATTATAGAACATGTCTAAAATAAGCAGATGACATATGTGATGTCCAAGGTATGCACTGCAAGGCACACACATGCATGATATGACTAACATCATCATGCCAAGTAAGAGAAAACACCTTGGGGGGTAAATAGGAGTGGTTAATTGCGTCTGAATCCCCCTCAGAACAGATATCTTCCTCTGGATTACAATCTGGAGAGGGGGGGAGGGTTTGCCATTGAACCCACCATGGAGCAATGTCTACATGACATTGTATTGCCGCGCAAAACTATTCTCTTTTTCTCTACATGTTCAGCATGACTGTGTACAATACCTTACATGCATACAAAAAAATATAATGAGATTATGTAAGGAGAGCATGCAGAAATCTAGAGTGATGGTAACAACCAGTGGATGGATCCAAAAATAATGATAGCAGGCTGATGCTTTCATTTAATAAAAAACAAATGATGATTGCTTTTCTATTTGTTTCCCACCCAAGATGAACAACATAGGCATCCTAGGTGAACCAGACATTAGACAGAGATACTATTCATTGCTGCCTCGATATGTGCCCCACAACTAATTTAGAACTCAAGTTTGAACATTAATTTGGACCAGACTTGGAGTCTAAGAGGTGAACAGGACAATAAAGTAGCAGGTAATATTAAGCAATGCATAACATAAGCACAAAAAAAGAGTGCGACCTCTCTTGTGGACCTGTGTACTCCTCAGGTTCATCTGCTGAGTCGATGATGGTGATGCCATTGCGGTGGGTGCCGGTGGCAGGGAAGGAGATCTGCGGCGGCGAAAGACGGCCAGGCGTCGTGATGTCTGGTTTGGTGGATGCTTCTGTCAATGGAGCAGCTCAGGTGAGGTGGAAGACGTCGCAGCAGGAGTAGGACAAATCACACAAAGTTTTCTTCGACACCTACCTGTAACTGAAGTAATTCTGTAAGGGCTCATTTGGCTTGCATGATTCTAAAAACGCAGGGATAGAAAAAACACTGTAATAGGATAGGAATGCACATGGGAAACAGAGCATTTGTGAACACAGGATTTCTGTCAATTTGGGTGTTTGGTTCACAGGAATTGGAAGAGCAAAGGAACGCAAAGAAACATGGCCAAAATAAAGTGAAACCATATGAAAGCGTGTACAGTTAAAATGTTATTCTGCCACTAATGCACTTGGTCTTATTTTCATGCATAGGATTTTGAAAAGTAGGTCCAGGTGGATGTTTTCCTCCATTCCTTTCAACAAAATGCATGAAAAATTGAATAGTAGAGTGCCATAGGAAAATTTCCTATTGCTATGTTTTTCTGTTGAACCAAAATAGCCCTAATGGATCGACATGAATGTAGAGTAATAAGTGATGCGACAAGTGTACAACCTCTTTGCCGTAGCCGTGTCGACCTCAGCATCATTGGGTTGGTCGCTGAAGAAGTTGAGGCAGAGGTGGCTATCGGAGGTGTGGAGGAAGATCTGAGGAATCTGTAGACAGCGTCCAGGGCACTCCTCTGTTGTGATGGATCGTTCCGTCATTGGAGCAGCTCCGGTGAGCCGTAAGATGTGAGGCTAAAGCAGCACAAGACATACATCGTTAATCTCAAGTGGGATTCTAATAGCATCTCCAATAGATGATGTAAAATACTTTACCAAAAAGTGACAGATGTAAAATTTACATCACCAAAAAGCACCTGACTACAACAGATGAGGTAAAAACTGTTGACTCTGAACTTAACTGTCAAAACTGAAATTTATTGTGGAATCTGAATGTTACTGTCAAAACTGAATGCAATGGTAGCAGAGAGGCACTTCACATGTAGTTTAGGGAGGGCCTGCAGTTCATCTTCAACCCGCACCCCCTGAGCCGCCAGTCACCACCGGCCGAACCGCCGGCCCTCACCGCCCTTGGCCGGCGCGCCGCCTCTGAGGGAGTCCTGGACTAAGGGGTCCTCGGGCGTCTGGCCTATTAGCCATGGGCCGGACTGATGGGCTGTGAAGATACGAAGACCGAAGACTGCACCCGTGTCCAGATGGGACTCTCCTTGCATGGAAGGCAAGCTTGGCGACCGAATATGTAGATTCCTTTCTTTGTAAACTGACCTTGTGAACCCTAGATCCTCCCTGTGTCTATGTAAACCAGAGGACTTAGTCCGGAGAGAAGGAGACTCATCATCATAACCATACAGGCTAGACCTCTAGGGTTTAGCCATTACGATCTCGTGGTAGTTCAACTCGTGTAATACTCATATTCATCAAGATCAATCAAGCAGGATGTAGGGTATTACCTCCATAGAGAGGGCCTGAACCTGGGTAAAGCATTGGGTCATCTGTCTCCTGTTACCGATACCTTAGACGCACAGTTCGGGACCCCCTACCCAAGATCCTCCGGTTTTGACACAGACATTGGTGCTTTCATTGAGAGTTCCACTGTGCTGTCATCAAGAGGTTCGATGGCTCCTTCAACCATCTACAACGATGCTGCCCAAGGTGGAGTTTTCCTCCCCGGACAGATCTTCGTGTTCGCCGGCTTCGCTCTGTGGGCCAGCTCGCTTGGCCATTAGGAGCAGATCGAAAGCTACGCCCCTGGCCATTAGGTCAGCTTTGGGAGCTTGAACTACGTTGCGGACATCCGTGGGAACTTGATCTTCGCCGGATTCGATACCGCGGCTTCCACTCCTGGCCACCCTGAGGGAGATGACCTAAATCTGTCATCGGACCGCATCCAGGAGACAGCTCCCATAACCACTCTGGCCTTAAATCCGGAGAAGACTGCACCATCCAAGGACGGGAGGATCGACCCCACCACGGAGGCCACAGATTCCACGGTGTTGGAGCCGCACATAGACTTCATCTCACATGACACCCGTTCCACTAGAACTCCGGACTCGTTTCCGGCTGTAAGTTTGGAATCATGTGAGCCCGCGGATGCCGAACTTGATCGTTTATCGATCTTCGAATTCAGCGCCGCAGACATCTTCCAGCACTCGCCTTTGGGCGACATGCTAAACTCATTAAAGAACCTGTCCTTGGCGGATGACTCGCAGCAGAACTATATCCGGTTCGAACTAGGGGCTGACAATGGAGAATTTTGCTCCCCACCCACCACCCACTCTATAGCCACTGTCAAGGACTTAACCGACATGCTCGATTATGGCCCTGAAGACGTGGACGGTATAGATGACGATGCCGAAGAAGAGCAGGGCCGAAATCCGCCACTCACCGGACACGGGACGGTAACCTCTTCATATGACGTATGCATGGTGGCTACACCTAAAGAAACTAACAACGATGACAAAGTTGATCAAGTTGAGGATAAGCCTCCTGAGACACAGCCCAGATGCCGGCGACATCGGCACTGCTCTAAGTCACGTCATGCAAAAGACATTAATACCGACACCGGAGAAAACAACACCCCGGACGATGCCGAAGACAATGAAGCCCCTGTTGGGGCACCATCCGAATAGGATGAACTGGAATACGAGCACGATTGCCCGCATGAATAGGCCATACACGAAGACTCAGTGGACAGTAATTATCTTCCGCTCTCCGAGGATGAGGAAAGCCTCGGCGACGAGGATTTCATCGTGGCTGAGGAACCTCTCGAGCAGGAGCACTTTAAACGCCGGCTACTAGCCACTACAAGGAGCCTGAAGAAGAAACAACAGCAGCTTCAAGATGACCAAGACCTGCTCAACGATAGATGGATAGATATCCTAGTGGCCGAAGAATATGGCCCCAGGCGCATATACAAGGGGTACCCGTAGCACAAATTGCTACCTCAGTTCGATAAGGAAGCACCGAAGCCCGCACCACACGGTCGAGAAAATGCGGCTAACTGACCACCATGCAGTCGGGATAAAGAGACAGTTCAAGCCGAACAGCAGCCCGCCTCACCCCAAAGAAAAATAGAGATAAAACAGCTCGGGGTCATATATATTACCCTCGGTAGGACCTGGACAGTAGAGGAGGACATACTAGATCGATCTACGGATCACGAGGATGTGCCTCGACACGCAATGTCGGCTACCTATTCGGACGGGACAAGTTTAGTCACGCCTGGGCCGAAAACCGCAGACGGACTCCATCTAAGCTACGTCGCGACGTGGACCAACATAGAGGCGCCGCACACCCACTCTGCTTCACTGACGAAATAATAGAGCATGAATTCCCAGCAGGGTTTAAACCTGTGAATATCGAATCATATGATGGAACAACTGACCCCGCAGTATGGATCAAGGATTTTCTTCTCCATATCCACATGGCTCGAGGAGATGACCTTCATGCCATCAAATACCTCCCACTAAAACTCAAAGGACCAACAAGGTACTGGTTAAACAGTCTGCCTGAAAACTCTATCGGCAGCTGGGAAAATCTCAAAGACGCCTTCCGCGACAACTTCCAAGGTACATACATCCGGCCACCAAACGCCGATGACTTAAGTCACATCGTCCAGCAGCCCGGAGAGTCAGCCAGAATGCTCTGGACGTTATTAGTTAATAAGAAACAAATCATAGACTGCCCAGACGCCGAAGCCCTAGCGGCCTTTAAACACAGCTCCGGTACGAGTGGCTCGCCCGCCACCTCGGTCAGGAAAAACCAAAGTCCATGTCAGCCCTTCCCGCTGTGATGGCCCGCTTTTGCGCGGGAGAAGACAGCTGGCTCGCTCGTAGAAGCAACAGTTCCTGTGACCCGGGCACTTCCGAAGTTCGAGACAGCAACGGGAATCCACCATGCAATAAGCACAAACGTGGCAATAGTAATGAGGAAGCGCACAACACAGCGGTCAACGCCAGATGCAGCGGCCCCAAACCCGCAACGGAAGAAGCCATTCAAGGAAAACAAAGATGGACTATCCAATTTGGATAAGATATTAGATAGGCCTTGCCAGATCCATGGCCACCCCAATAAACCAGCTAACCACACCAATAGAAATTGTTGGGTCTTCAAACAGGCCGATAAGTTAAACGCCGAATACAAGGGGAAGAAGCCACCCGGCGATGACGACGACGACGAAACTCGCCAACCAAACACCAAGGGTCAGATGCAGTCCCCCCTAAAGTAAAGACAGTGAATATGGTACACATGACACAGTCCCCTATAGGGGAACTCATGGAGCGCTCTCTCCGTGTAGAGGATCACACTACGGCTATCTCAGCCGAACTGCAAAGCGGGGGCATTACACTGCATACCTCATCGGCCATTAGGCCACCGGTCTCCATTCAACATGACCATTCAAATCCCATACAAGATTAGTAGTTTGGCTTCCGCTGCCCTCCGCTTATACTTGGAAAATCTGTACCGCGCATACATAACTACGCACTTAAAATACCCTGGGCACCGGAGGAAGCACAACATGAACGGACCTGAAAGTCCTCCCATGACTTTCCCTTTTTTAACTATGTTTTCTTCTTTCTCTTGTTTCCCTCCACATGTGGCTCAATGGCTGGCCTCGGACTCTCTTGGAGTTCGGGTTCATACACTCACCTAAGGGCTATTTTTGTCAAGGAGTCCCCTCACCGAGGACAGGCAGCGCTGACATGCGACAGGAGGTCCGAAATAACTTTTTGTAGACCGCACTCTCTATTCTGAGCCTATAAAATGCCTTTTTTCCTCTGCCTTCGACCCCTGGCATATCAAATAGCCGGGGTTGCGGCCTTATTATCTATATACACGATTGGCACATCACATAGATCCCAGTAAAAATAATCCATTCTTTTCTGAAAGGACCGAGTTTTGCCCCTACGGTTGTCTCAAACGTACACCTTGGCATAATTTGCCAGGGGCTCGGTATGGGAACAAAGGAGTTGCCGACAAGTCCAAATAGCTCTATAGCGTACTTCGGCGTCGTGAGTTTGGCCTTATATGAATCAGCTCCAAATCATGTCTTTGGTCAATAGTTGGGTTGCCCGACTCCTGTGCTTGCTATCCTACGTTCCGCTCTATCGGCTAGGATAGTAAAGGGAGAACTACTGCAATTGTGCTTCCGGTTCACCTGGTTAAGCACCTCAGTAGAGAAAGCCGAAAACTCACTGTCATGATGTGGCGAGAGCTGGTCAACCACTCGATGACTTATCAGAATCTTTCATGATTCCCTCCGTGTCAGACGAAGGACCTCTTTCCTGTCAGATATGTAAACGCATCGCACGAATAAGCTGCATACATACCACGGGCTATGTCGTAGACCCACCATAAAACTCCTATGGCTAAGTGAAAGTGTTAACGCCCTATAGTCTGGTTGCCTGGTTCACCGCATTGACATCTCCTTCACGGACCAAGACGTTGGTTCGAGAGGGATTAGATGCTTTTTTCGAACACCCCCATACTTCCTACGAGGGGACTAAAGCCGACGACTGGAAAACTTTCAGATCATATACAAACGGCTGCACAGGGGGAAAAAGCCTTTAGGCAACATCAAAATATAGATTGATTATAACAAATGTCTTTTACAATCCGTAAAGCGTTCACTCGAATATTATGCCTTTCGAACACTGACCCTCTATCAAGCGGGCAGCCTCTAAGACGTCCTCAAAGTAATGCTCTGGTGCGTGATGGTCCTTGCCCTTCGGTGGACCCTGCGCCGCAACATCGACGGCCTTCATCTTCCCCCAATATGTCTTGACTCGGGGAAAGGCCATTCGTGCACCTTCAGCAAGCCGCCGCACCAAGCCGAAATAGCTATTCGGAATCGGCTCAATTGGCCACAGCTGAAGTACGACGTTCTTCATGGCAGCGCCGGACATCCTGTGAAGTTGGGCCCATTGAGACATCTGGTCATTCCGCAGCAGAGGGTGTTTTGATGTGCCGAACTGTGACCAGAAAAGCTTATCCGTTGCATATCCCTCTTGCGCTTGATAAAAGTGCGCCGCATTGGATGAACTCTTCGGCAGGTCCAAAAACATGTCTGGAGAACTCCATACTTGGTTAAGTTGAGCATAATTCGGATCATCGAACTTAGTTTGTAATAAAAAGGGCTTACCAGCTGCAATCTCCCCAGCTTGCCAGATCTCCTCACGAGCCACTCTAGATTCGGACCGCGCTTTTTTCGCCTCTCGCAAGGCCTTGTCAAGCTTAGCCGCTTTGGCTTTATTCTCCTCCTCTAGGAATTCACAGCGGCAAGTAGCATTTTTCAGTTTGAGCGCCATCGAGGAGATTGTTTTCCTTATATTGCTGTCGAGCAGCTTGTTCGGCCTTTAGCTCGGTCGATGCCTTTTCGGCAGCCGCATCACTAAACCAGGCCTGCTCCTTGGTCTGGGCCAGCTCTGCCCAAAGAATCTCGACGGCGGTGGCACCATCTACAGCCATGCATATTCCAGTATCCAACTTTTAGCGTCATGCTTATAGTACAAACACGTATATGTAAGGACTGCTCCAAATACGTACCTTGCGACTCGTCAAGACGCCTGTTGATAAGCACGATATTCGTATCTGCCTCATCAATCTTGTGTTGCAAATCCGCAATCTCTATAGTCCGGACAGTTTCCGGGGAGGTCACAGCCTGTGTTCTAATTAATCATATTACTTCCTGGGCATATCTTTTGATCCTCTGATCGCCTCCCTCGGGAAGCAAATCAAAGTCTCAGGGGCTACTATCTATACACAGGTGTATTCTTGAATGAAGCATAATCGAACATATTATGGTACGAACCTCGAAGCCTCTTAGCAGGCCCACGAAGCCCTCATTCAATCCGCTTTTCGCGGCCAGGACCTTTTCGATCACCGTGCCCATCAAGGTACGATGTTCCTCTGAGACGGACGCCTGTCGTAGCATGTTCGTCAATATATCCGACACCTCTGGGTCTCCGACGGCTGCTGTAGGAGTACGTCCTTCCTTTGACGGGATCCGTTTATTCGTACGCGGCTATAGACCGGAATGTTCAGGGCCTTTATTGTTGGACCCCGGACCCTGGACCACTGAAGTATCACCTTCGGGTTGTGTCTTCATCATCCCTCTCACCACTTGTTGATCGGGAGAGACCCTCCGTGATGACACCTCGAAGTCGTCCGCCCAGTCGGGCAAAGAGATTGGTGGAGACGTTTCGCTTTCTATCATCTTCGGGAGAAGATCCCCCGAGGAAGAGGATTGTTGAAGAAGACTGTGTGCCGAACTGCAAAAAAACATATATTCTAGATGTTAAAAGAAAGGGACGGGACGTGGTTAAAACACCCTTGTTCACTTACAATTTGTCCTGAGGCTTGTCCTCGCCATAGGACTGCGCAATGACGTTGACCTCCAAGCCCGAGCCACCCGACGAAGGCATCTTTCCTCGCTTAGGAGCCTTTTCCTCCCAATCTTTGGAGGCGGCCCTTTTCTTCCCATAGGGGGAAGAGACGTTGACTTCCCCTTCATTTTTGTCTTCGGACGATAGAATCTTGATTCCTCCGGACACAATGTCTGGCGCACCTTCGGGATAGGGCCCATCTTTGGTCCTCTCTGCCTTGCCCTCCTTCTCAGGCATCTGTTACGGTGTCGGGGCTAGCATTCTTGTTAATACAGGATCCGCTGAACCCTCGGGAAGAGGGGCCGGACACCTAATCAGCTCCGCTTTCTTTATCCAACCCTGGAAGGAGATAGTTTGCTTAGTAATATATTACGACATACTTAAAAAAGGGGGGTGTTCGGAAGTCAAGTGCTTACTGGTGTATCTGGATGGTTACAGTCGAGGCCTGTGTCTCAGTAGTGTCCGGCCAATGTTTTCGTTTTCCGAAAAACAACTGCCACATCCCTTTGTGCGTAATGCCGAAGAAGTGTTGGAGGGTTCGTGGTCCTTCTGGATTGAACTCCCACATACGAAGAGGCCTACATTGCCATGGAAGGATTCGGCGAATCAACATTACTTGAATCACACTGACAAGATCGATGTCCCTCTCAAGGAGGGTTCGGACGCGGCTTTGTAGAGTCCGCACTTCATCAGCTGATCCCCAATCAGGGCGAAATGTGGGTGCAGCTACCCACTTGGCACTATGGGGCTCCGTAACGTAAAACCACTCTCTCTGCCATTGGTTGGAAGTTTCTGTCGGATTTCAGGTTCCGGTAGACCCTTGAGGTTCGAACACTGGTGTGCGTGCGGAGATTTCGCCTCCCACCTACCAGCACCCCTCCGCCTCGCTAAGATCTAAGCTATGGAAAGAACAACACGAATGACACAGGGTTTATACTGGTTCGGGCCACCGTTGTGGTGTAATACCCTACTCCAGTGTGTGGTGTGGTGGATTGCCTCTTGGGCTGATGATGATGAACAATACAAGGAAGAACAGCCTCGCGAGGGTCTGCTCTTGGCTGGGGCGATGAACTGCTGGGAGGAGTTCAGTCACCCTTCTCTCTCTCTCTCTACTTCTCTTTTCTTTCTCTCGATTTTCTCTTCCTCCTTCCTTTTTCCTTCCCCCCTTGTTCTGTGGGTGGCAGGTCCTATTTATAGAGGCCCTGGTCCTCTTCCCAAATATCGAGTGAGAAGGGAGCCAACAATGGCGGGCTAATTTGAAGGGGGACAGCTAGTATTAGCTATCCTGACAAAAGTAGTCTTCGCCTGCACAAAGCTCTGGTGGTGACGCCATCTTGGGCTCCACGATGACCTCCGTCTTGCCGTCCTCCTGGTCTTGGTCTTGTTGCACCGAAATGGCAACCTTCACCTGATGCCTCGGTACTCCGCGGCTCCGCTTGCTCCCTTTGCACCAAAGAGGAAAGGAGGACACTGCGCAGGCTGGCACCCGCCTCGCGCCTTTGGTCGTCATGGCTTGCGTCACGGGCACCTCGTGAGGTACCCCACCTTGATCTCTCCGCCTCCTCATGAGCCAGCCTGATGAGGCCGTGCCTAAGGAAGCTCCGCGTCGTCCGCCCCGCGAGGCTTGGCCCCTCGCGAGGGTCTTGGGTTTGTGTTGGTGAAGATGGGCCGTGCTGGACCCCCCTTTGAGCCACGCCACAGGCCGCAGGCAGGCAAGTCTGGGGACCCCCATTCCCAGAACGCCGACAGTAGCCCCCAGGCCCAAGGCGCGCCCGGACTTGGCCGTGCAGGGAGGCGGAAGGGCAAGAGCGAAGCGCCGCGGGCCCTAACAGCCTGCGGCCTTGGGCGCCGCGTGGCGGTTGATTGGACGAGGGCATATCCACTTTCCCATGGCGCCTCGGCAATTGCACGGATTGGACAAGTCCCTGCATGCAAAGCGGGTCATGATTACCTGCGATCGTGGAGGTCGGCGGTTGGCCTTCGCCGGCTATTAGTACGGAACGACACGCGCCCTTCTAGTTCATCCCCCCTTGCTTCTCCTTCTTCTTCATGGCCCCGTCGAGGAGGTTCTCGGTCGCAGAGAAGGGGAAGGCTCACCAGGTTGAGCCTGCCTCTCCCCCGCCCAAGCGTGGCCGAGGGCGCCCTCGCAAACATCCCGTGGCCACCACGGCAGCTCCCCGCGGCCGGGGGGCGCGCTCCGGTCGCGCGTCCCTCTAGGCCGCGCTTCCGCGCTGCAGAGGTGCTGCCAGAGTTTGTCGTGTGGTCAGCGGAGCCAACTAGCACCCGGCTTCCGCTTCCTCGCTTACTCCTCGGCGAGCTCCCGGCCGGCGCTCCGGGCGGCCTCTGGCTTCAGGCCGACGGCGGTCTCCGCAGCCGGGAGCCTGGCCCTGGCTCGCGGTTGGCAGACGTTTGCCCGCGCGCGTGGCCTGAGCCGTCGTTGCACCCTGCACTTCAAGTTTGACGGTGATGCCACCCTCTACGTGAGGGTGTTTGGGGAAGATGGTCGCCGCGCAGGGTGCTGCCCCGAGGACGACGACCGCGACCGGGAACCCAGCTCCGACAACGATGGAGAAGACAGCGCTCGCGTGACTGGCGGCGCTCGGGGTTCCGTCGCGCCCTAGTGAAGCGCGAGAGGGAGTCTGCCTGAGCCCCGGAGGTAGCTCGAGTCTTCCCTGCAGGCCGGTGTGAGGCGAGTTGCGCCTTATCTGTTCTTTCTTTTCCTTTTTCCTGCGTAAAAAAGACAGTAGTGTGGAGCCCCGCGGGGGCGTGTTTGGGTTATTGCTGTTAATCATCGTTTTGCTTCCGTTATCGTGCCTTCCGGCTACATGCCCGCGTGTGGATAGTTCCCGGCCCCACGTGGGGGGGCGACCGACCCAGGCCCTGTGTTCGTGTCGCGATGCCCGTGGGGCATCGGACTGGAGGGGTGCTCCTGTAATGGACCCAGGTCGCGAACCCTTTGAACGACTAGGACAGGACACTCGCGAGGGCGCTCGGCTGTCCCCCCCCTCGCGAGGCCTTGCATAAGAGAAATCGAGGCAGGAGAGTGAAAAGTCGAAGAACCACAAGCCAAAGACGGCAACAACTTCAATAAAACTTCGAATGAGAAGGAACAAGCCAACTGCGGAAAGCAAATGAAAAGCCGCGTCCGGCACCTAATCTAGTCTTCGACGTCTTCTCACCAGCGCGGAGCTAAGTGCTGCCACTGGGCGTGGGAGGGAGCCCCAGGGCCTGAGGCCGGCGCTCCTGAGACTCCGGGGCGTGTACAGCCCCAACTCATTATTACGTGAGAGTGTCACGGGCGGCGAGCTTCACAGGCGTTGGCCTTCTTCACAGGCTCCGGGCCTTTTCCAAAACGCGACAGCTTCACAGGCATTCGCCTTCTTCACAGGCTCTGGGCCTTTTTCCAAAACGCGACAGCTCACAGGCATTCGCCTTCTTCACAGGCTCCGGGCCTTTTCCAAAACGCGATAGCTTCACAGGCATTCGCCTTCTTCACAGGCTCTGGCCTTTTCCAAAACGCGACAGCTTCACAGGCATTTGCCTTCTTCACAGGCTCTGGGCTTTTCCAAAACGCGACAGCTTCACAGCATTCGCCTTCTTCACAGGCTCCTGGGCCTTTTTCCAAACGGCGACAGCTTCATAGGCATTCGCCTTCTTCACAGGCTCTGGGCCTTTTTAGGGGTAGAACCTCCGGAGGTGCTGGATGTTCCATGCGTTCTGGACCGGCACCCCCTCCTGAGTCTCCAAGCGCGCGGAGCCGGGCCTGGAAACATGAACAACTTGAACGGGCCCTCCCACATGGGAGAGAGCTTGTGCAGTCCCCTCCCTGGAGAGAACCCGCCTGAGCATGAGGTCTCCTACCTCGAGAGTTCTGGGGCGGATGTTGCGGCAGTGATATCGTCGCAGTGCTTGTTGGTACCTCGCCGCTCGCAGCGCGGCTTCTCGGCGACGTTCCTCCCCCAGCACGAGGTCCATCCCCCGCATGGCGTCCTGCTGCGCCTCGTCGAACGCCAGGACCGCGCGGAGCGACGTCTGACCTCGTGAGGGAGGACCGCTTCGGCTCCGTAGACCAGGAAGAACGGGGTCTCTCCAGTCGGCTTGGTCGCGGTTGTGCGGATGGACCACAACACGGACTGAAGCTCGTCGTACCAACCTCTGCCGCAGGCCTCCAGCTTCTTCTTGAACGTCCTGGTCTTGAGGCCCCTCAGGACCTCTGCGTTGGCTCGCTCGGCCTGGCCGTTGCTTCGGGGGTGCGCCACCGAAGCGTAGCATATCTGCGTTCCAAGGTTAGCACAGTATGTTTTGAAGAGGTTACTGGTGAACTGCGAACCGTTGTCCGTGATGATGCGGTTCGGCACCCCGAACCGGCTCACGATGCCCTTGATGAACTTGACCGCGGAACCCGCGGGAATGGTGCGGACAGCCTCTACTTCAGCCCACTTGCTTGGTGAACTTGTCCATGGCGACGTAGAGGTAGCGGTAGCCCCCAGGTGCCCGAGGAAACGGGCCCAAGATGTCCAGCCCCCAGACTGCGAACGGCCACGAAAGGGGTATAGTCTGCAGGCCTCCTGCTGGCTGATGGATCTGCTAGGCGTGGAACTGGCAGGCCTCACAATCTTTCACTAGTTCAACGGCGTCGTTGAGTGCAGTGGGCCAATAAAACCCACTACAGAACGCCTTGCCGACGAGGGTCCATGATGATGAATGATGTCCACAGTCTCCGCCGTGTATATCTTCCAGCAGTTCCTTCCCTTGCTCCCTAGAGATGCAGCGTAGGGACACATCATTTGGTCGCTTCCGGTAGAGCTCTCCATCCTTGATGCAGTATGCCGTGGCCTAGCGTGCCACTCGCTCCGCTTCCTCCTCCTTCTCCGGCAGGGTCCCTTGTGTTAAGTAACTCCGGAGCTCCGTGATCCAGCATCTCTCCTGAGGTTCCATTGTCAGGAGCAGGCATGCTCCTGAGGCCAGGCCACAGGCCAGAGCTCCTGAGGCAGGTGATGGGGAACGCAGTAATTTCAAAAAAATTCCTACGCACACACAAGATCATGGTGATGCATAGCAACGAGAGGGGAGAGTATGATCTACGTACCCTTGTAGATTGCAACGGAAGCGTTGACACAACGTAGAGGAAGTAGTCGTACGTCTTCTTCCCGATCCGACCAATCCAAGCACCGTTACTCCGGCACCTCCGAGTTCTTAGAACATGTACAGCTTGATGACGCACCCTGGTCTCCGATCCAGCAAAGCTTCGGGGATGAGTTTCGTCAGCACAACGGCGTGGTGACGATGATGATGTTCCACCGACGCAGGGCTTTGCCTAAGCACTACAACGATATGACCGAGGTGGAATATGGTGGCAGGGGCACCGCACACGGCACGATCACGAGGATCAACTTGTGTGTTCTAGGGTGCCCCCTGCCTCCGTATATAAAGGATCCAAGGGGGGGTGGTGTGCCGGCCTAGAGGAGGGCGCAGGAGGAGTCCTACTCCTACCGGGAGTAGGACTCCCCTCCCCGTTCCTTGTCCAACTAGGAGAGGTGGAGGGAGAATAGGAAAGGGGGGGCGCCGCCCCTCCCTCCTTGTCCAATTCGGACTAGGGGGAGAGGGGGCGCGCGGCCTGCCCTGGCAGCCCCTTCCTCTTCTCCACATTAGGCCCATAAGGCCCATTAACCCTCGGGGGGTTCCGGTAACCCCTTCGGTACTCCGGTTTTATCCGAAACTTCTCCGGAACCCTTCCGGTGTCCGAATATAGTCATCCAATATATCAATCTTTATGTCTCGACCATTCCGAGACTCCTCGTCATGTCCGTGATCACATCCGGGACTCCGAACTAACTTCGGTACATCAAAATGCATAAACTCATAATAACTGTCATCGTAACTTTAAGCGTGCGGACCCTACGGTTCGAGAACAATGTAGACATGACCGAGACACGTCTCCGGTCAATAACCAATAGCGGGACCTGGATGCCCATATTGGCTCCTACATATTCTACGAAGATCTTTATTGGTCAGACCGCATAACAACATACGTTGTTCCTTTTGTCATCGGTATGTTACTTGCCCGAGATTCGATCATCGGTATCCAATACCTAGTTCAATCTCGTTACCGGCAAGTCTCTTTACTCGTTCCGTAATACATCATCTCACAACTAACATATTAGTTGTAATGCTTGCAAGGCTTATGTGATGTGCATTACCGAGAGGGCCCAGAGATACCTCTCCGACAATCGGAGTGACAAATCCTAATCTCAAAATACGCCAACCCAACATGTACCTTTGGAGACACTTGTAATGCTCCTTTATAATCACCCAGTTACGTTGTGACGTTTGGTAGCACCCAAAGTGTTCCTCCGGCAAACCGGAGTTGCATAATCTCATAGTCATAGGAACATGTATAAGTCATGAAGAAAGCAATAGCAACATACTGAACGATTGGGTGCTAAGCTAATGGAATGGGTCATGTCAATCAGATCATTCAACTAATGATGTGACCTCGTTAATCAAATAACAACTCTTTGTTCATGGTTAGTAAACATAACCATCTTTGATTAACGAGCTAGTCAAGTAGAGGCATACTAGTGACACTCTGTTTGTCTATGTATTCACACATGTATTATGTTTCCGGTTAATACAAGTCTAGCATGAATAATAAACATTTATCATGATATAAGGAAATAAATAATAACTTTGTTATTGCCTCTAGGGCATATTTCCTTCAGTCTCCCACTTGCACTAGAGTCAATAATCTAGATTACACAGTAATGATTCTAACACCCATGGAGTCTTGGTGCTGATCATGTTTTGCTCGTGGAAGGTCTGCCACATTCAGATCCGTATGTATCTTGCAAATCTCTATGTCTCCCACCTGGACTAGATCCCGGATGGAATTGAAGCGTCTCTTCATGTGCTTGGTTCTCTTGTGAAATCTGGATTCCTTTGCCAAGGCAATTGCACCAGTATTGTCACAAAAGATTTTCATTGGACCCGATGCACTAGGTATGACACCTAGATCGGATATGAACTCCTTCATCCAGACTCCTTCATTTGCTGCTTCCGAAGCAGCTATGTACTCCTCTTCACATGTAGATCCCGCTACGACGCTTTGTTTAGAATTGCACCAACTGAGAGCTCCACCGTTTAATGTAAACACGTATCCGGTTTGTGATTTAGAATCTTCCAGATCAGTGTCAAAGCTTGCATCAACGTAACCTTTTACGATGAGCTCTTTGTCACCTCCATATATGAGAAACATATCCTTTGTCCTTTTCAGGTATTTTAGGATGTTCTTGACCGCTGTCCAGTGATCCACTCCTGGATTACTTTGGTACCTCCCTGCTAAACTTATGGCACGGCATACATCAGGTCTGGTACACAGCATTGCATACATGATAGAGCCTATGGCTGAAGCATAGGGAACATCTTTCATTTTCTCTCTATCTTCTGCAGTGGTCGGGCATTGAGTCTGACTCAACTTCACACCTTGTAATACAGGCAAGAACCCTTTCTTTGCTTGATCCATTTTGAACTTTTTCAAAATCTTGTCAAGGTATGTGCTTTGTGAAAGTCCAATTAAGCGTCTTGATCTATCTCTATAGATCTTTATGCCTAATATGTAAGCAGCTTCACCGAGGTCTTTCATTGAAAAACTTTTATTCAAGTATCCCTTTATGCTATCCAGAAATTCTATATCATTTCCAATTAGTAATATGTCATCCACATATAATAACAGAAATGCTACAGAGCTCCCACTCACTTTCTTGTAAATACAGGCTTCTCCGAAAGTCTGTATAAACCCCAAATGCTTTGATCACACTATCAAAGCGTTTATTCCAACTCCGAGAGTCTTGCACCAGTCCATAAATGGATCGCTGGAGCTTGCACACTTTGTTAGCTCCCTTTGGATCGACAAAACCTTCTGGTTGCATCATATACAACTCTTCTTCCAGAAATTCATTCAGGAATGCAGTTTTGACATCCATCTGCCAAATTTCATAATCATAAAATGCGGCAATTGCTAACATGATTCGGACAGACTTAAGCATTGCTACGGGTGAGAAGGTCTCATCGTAGTCAATCCCTTGAACTTGCCGAAAACCTTTCGCGACAAGTCCAGCTTTGTAGACAGTAATATTACCGTCAGCGTCAGTCTTCTTCTTGAAGATCCATCTATTCTCAATTGTTGCCGATCAACAGGCAAGTCAACCAAAGTCCATACTTTGTTCTCATACATGGATCCCATCTCAGATTTCATGGCTTCAAGCCATTTTGCGGAATCTGGGCTTACCATCGCTTCTTCATAGTTCGTAGGTTCATCATGATCTAGTAGCATGACTTCCAGAATAGGATTACCGTACCACTCTGGTGCGGATCTCACTCTGGTTGATCTACGAGGATCAGTAGTATCTTGATCTAAAGTTTCATGATCATCATCATTAGCTTCCTCTCTAATTGGTGTAGGTGTCACAGAAACAGTTTTCTGTGATGCACTACTTTCCAATAAGGGAGTAGGTACAGTTACCTCGTCAACTTCTACTTTTCTCCCACTCACTTCTTTCGAGAGAAACCCCTTCTCCAGAAAGTTTCCAAATTTAGCAACAAAAGTCCTGCCTTCGGATCTGTGATAGAAGGTGTATCCAATAGTTTCCTTTGGATATCCTATGAAGACACATTTCTCCGATTTGGGTTCGAGCTTATCAGGTTGAAGTTTTTTCACATAAGCATCGCAGCCCCAAACTTTCAGAAACGATAACTTTGGTTTCTTGCCAAACCACAGTTCATAAGGCGTCGTCTCAACGGATTTTGATGGTGCCCTATTTAACGTGAATGCGGCCATCTCTAGAGCGTATCCCCAAAACGATAGTGGTAAATCAGTAAGAGACATCATAGATCGCACCATATCTAGTAAAGTATGATTACGACGTTCGGACACACCATTACGCTGTGGTGTTCCGGGTGGCGTGAGCTGCGAAACTATTCCGCATTGTTTCAAATGTACACCAAACTCGTAACTCAAATATTCTCCTCCACGATCAGATCGTAGAAACTTTATTTTCTTGTTACGATGATTTTCCACTTCACTCTGAAATTCTTTGAACTTTTCAAATGTTTCAGACTTATGTTTCATTAAGTAGATATACCCGTATCTGCTTAAATCATCTGTGAAGGTGAGAAAATGACGATGTCCGCCACGAGCGTCAATATTCATCGGACCACATACATCTGTATGTATGATTTCCAACAAATCTATTGCTCTCTCCATAGTACCAGAAAATGGTGTTTTAGTCATCTTGCCCATGAGGCACGGTTCGCAAGTACCAAGCGATTCATAATCAAGTGGTTCCAAAAGCCCATCAGTATGGAGTTTCTTCATGCGCTTTACATGGATATGACCTAAACAGCAGTGCCACAAATAAGTTGCACTATCATTATCAACTCTGCATCTTTTGGCTTCAACATTATGAATATGTGTATCACTACTCTCGAGATTCAATAAGAATAGACCACTCTTCAAGGGTGCATGACCATAAAAGATATTACTCATATAAATAGAACAACCATTATTCTCTGATTTAAATGAATAACCGTCTCGCATTAAACAAGATCCAGATATAATGTTCATGCTCAACGCTGGCACCAAATAACAATTATTTCGGTCTAATACTAATCCCGAAGGTAGATGTAGAGGTAGCGTGCCGACCGCGATCACATCGACTTTGGAACCGTTTCCCACGCGGATCGTCACCTCATCCTTAGCCAATCTTCGCTTAATCCATAGTCCCTGTTTCGAGTTGCAAATATTAGCAACAGAACCAGTATCAAATACCCAGGTGCTACTGCGAGCATTGGTAAGGTACACATCAATAACATGTATATCACATATACCTTTGTTCACCTTGCCATCCTTCTTATCCGCCATATACTTGGGGCAGTTCCGCTTCCAGTGACTAGTCTGCTTGCAGTAGAAGCACTCAGTTTCAGGCTTAGGTCCAGACTTGGGTTTCTTCTCTTGAGTAGCAACTTGCTTGCCTTTCTTCTTGAAGTTCCCCTTCTTCTTCCCTTTTCCCTTTTTCTTGAAACTAGTGGTCTTATTGACCATCAACACTTGATGCTCCTTCTTGATTTCTACCTCCGCAGCTTTCAGCATTGCGAAGAGCTCGGGAATAGTCTTGTTCATCCCTTGCATATTATAGTTCATCACGAAGCTCTTGTAGCTTGGTGGCAGTGATTGGAGAATTCTGTCAATGACGCAATCATCTGGAAGATTAACTCCTAATTGAATCAAGTGATTATTATACCCAGACATTTTGAGTATATGCTCACTGACAGAACTGTTCTCCTCCATCTTGCAGCTATAGAACTTATTGGAGATTTCATATCTCTCAATCCGGGCATTTGCTTGAAATATTAACTTCAACTCCTGGAACATCTCATATGCTCCATGACGTTCAAAACGTCGTTGAAGTCCCGATTCTAAGCCGTAAAGCATGGCACACTGAACTATCGAGTAGTCATCAGCTTTGCTCTGCCAGACGTTCATAACATCTGGTGTTGCTCCAGCAGCAGGCCTGGCACCCAGCGGTGCTTCTAGGACGTAATTCTTCTGTGCAGCAATGAGGATAATCCTCAAGTTACGGACCCAGTCCGTGTAATTGCTACCATCATCTTTCAACTTTGCTTTCTCAAGGAACGCATTAAAATTCAACGGAACAACAGCACGAGCCATCTATCTACAATCAACATAAACAAGCAAGATACTATCATGGACTAAGTTCATGATAAATTTAAGTTCAATTAATCATATTACTTAAGAACTCCCACTTAGATAGACATCCCTCTAATCCTCTAAGTGATCACGTGATCCAAATCAACTAAACCATGTCCGATCATCACGTGAGATGGAGTAGTTTCATTGGTGAACATCACTATGTTGATCATATCTACTATATGATACACGCTCGACCTTTCGGTCTCCGTGTTCCGAGGCCATATCTGTATATGCTTGGCTCTTCAAGTATAACCTGAGTATTCCGCGTGTGCAACTGTTTTGCACCCGTTGTATTTGAACGTAGAGCCTATCACACCCGATCATCACGTGGTGTCTCAGCACGAAGAACTTTCGCAACGGTGCATACTCAGGGAGAACACTTCTTGATAATTTAGTGAGAGATCATCTTATAATGCTACCGTCAATAAAAGCAAGATAAGATGCATAAAAGATAAACATCACATGCAATCAATATAAGTGATATGATATGGCCATCATCATCTTGTGCCTGTGATCTCCATCTCCGAAGCACCGTCATGATCACCATCGTCACCGGCGCGACACCTTGATCTCCATCGTAGCATCGTTGTCATCTCGCCAATCTTATGCTTCCACGACTATCACTACCGCTTAGTAATAAAGTAAAGCATTACATCGCGATTGCATTGCATACAATAAAGCGACAACCATATGGCTCCTGCCAGTTGCCGATAACTCGGTTACAAAACATGATCATCTCATACAATAAAATTTAGCATCATGTCTTGGCCATATCACATCACAACATGCCCTGCAAAAACAAGTTAGACGTCCTCTACTTTGTTGTTGCAAGTTTTACGTGGCTGCTACGGGCTTAAGTAAGAACCAATCTCACCTATGCATCAAAACCACAATGATAGTTTGTCAATTTGACTCCGTTTTAACCTTCGCAAGGACCGGGCGTAGCCACACTTGGTTCAACTAAAGTTGGAGAGACTGTCGCCCGCAAGCCACCTATGTGCAAAGCACGTCGGGAGAACCGGTCTCGTGTAAGCGTACGCGTAATGTCGGTCCGGGTCGTCTCGTCCAACAATACCGCCGAACCAAAGTATGACATGCTGGTAGGCAGTATGACTTATATCGCCCACAACTCTCTTGTGTTCTACTCGTGCATATAACATCAAACCATAAAACCTAGGCTCGGATGCCACTGATGGGGAACGCAGTAATTTCAAAAAATTTCCTACGCACACGCAAGATCATGGTGATGCATAGCAACGAGAGGGGAGAGTATGATCTACGTACCCTTGTAGATCGCAACGGAAGCGTTGACACAACTTAGAGGAAGTAGTCATACGTCTTCTTCCCGATCCGACCAATCCAAGCACCGTTACTCTGGCACCTCCGAGTTCTTAGCACACGTACAGCTCGATGACGCACCCCGGGCTCCGATCCGGCAAAACTTCGGGGATGAGTCCCGTCAGCACAACGGCGTGGTGACGATGATGATGTTCCACCGACGCAGGGCTTCGCCTAAGTACTACAACGATATGACCGAGGTGGAATATGGTGGCAGGGGGCACCGCACACGGCTAAGGAACGATCACGAGGATCAACTTGTGTGTTCTAGGGTGCCCCCCTGCCTCCGTATATAAAGGATCCAAGGGGGGGTGGTATGCCGGCCTAGAGGAGGGCGCAGGAGGAGTCCTACTCCTACCGGGAGTAGGACTCCGCTCCCCGTTCCTTGTCCAACTAGGAGAGGTGGAGGGAGAATAGGAAAGGGGGGGCGCCGCCCCTCCCTCCTTGTCCAATTCGGACTAGGGGGAGAGGGGGCGCGCGGCCTGCCCTGGCAGCCCCTTCCTCTTCTCCACATTAGGCCCATAAGGCCCATTAACCCCCGGGGGTTCCGGTAACCCCTCCGGTACTCCGGATTTATCCGAAACTTCTCCGGAACCCTTCCGGTGTCCGAATATAGTCATACAATATATCAATCTTTATGTCTCGACCATTCCGAGACTCCTCGTCATGTCCGTGATCACATCCGGGACTCCGAGCTAACTTTGGTACATCAAAATGCATAAACTCATAATAACTATCATCGTAACTTTAAGCGTGCGGACCCTACGGTTCGAGAACAATGTAGACATGACCGAGACACGTCTCTGGTCAATAACCAATAGCGGGACCTGGATGCCCATATTGGCTCCTACATATTCTACGAAGATCTTTATCGGTCAGACCGCATAACAACATACGTTGTTCCTTTTGTCATCGGTATGTTACTTGCCCGAGATTCGATCGTCGGTATCCAATACCTAGTTCAATCTCGTTACCGGCAAGTCTCTTTACTCGTTCCGTAATACATCATCTCACAACTAACATATTAGTTGTAATGCTTGCAAGGCTTATGTGATGTGCATTACCGAGAGGGCCCAGAGATACCTCTCCGACAATCGGAGTGACAAATCCTAATCTCAAAATACGCCAACCCAACATGTACCTTTGGAGACACCTGTAATGCTCCTTTATAATCACCCAGTTACGTTGTGACGTTTGGTAGCACCCAAAGTGTTCCTCTGGCAAACGGGAGTTGCATAATCTCATAGTCATAGGAACATGTATAAGTCATGAAGAATGCAATAGCAACATACTAAACGATCGGGTGCTAAGCTAATGGAATGGGTCATGTCAATCAGATCATTCAACTAATGGTGTGACCTCATTAATCAAATAACAACTCTTTGTTCATGGTTAGGAAACATAACCATCTTTGATTAACGAGCTAGTCAAGTAGAGGCATACTAGTGACACTCTGTTTGTCTATGTATTCGCACATGTATTATGTTTCTGGTTAATACAATTCTAGCATGAATAATAAACATTTATCATGATATAAGGAAATAAATAATAACTTTATTATTGCCTCTAGGGCATATTTCCTTCAGCAGGTGGCTGGGGGAGCTCCTCCCGAGGCTGAGCCGTGTTTGACAATGACGGCAGGGCTGAGGGCTTGAAGAGCCGCTCCTCGAAAACGCCAGGCTCCTGAGGTAACCGCCTGGACGCCTGTTTGGCGATGTCGTCGGCCTCGTGATTGGTGCCACGAGGCACATGCTGCAACTCCAACCCCCATAACTGCTTCTCCATCTTGCGGACCTCCGCAAGGTAGGCTTCCATGTGCTCATCTTTCGGCTCGTACACCTTGTTGGAGAAATTGACAAGGAGCTGCGAATCGCCCTTGATGGTGAGGCGTTTCACCCCCAGGGCAGCTGTGGCCTTCAAGCCCGCTATTAAACCTTCATACTCCGCTATGTTGTTGGAGACCTTTTCACCTTGCTGGAAACAGAGCTGCACAGCGTAGTAGAGCTTGTCCTGAGTGGGCGATATAGGCACCGCCCCAGCCCCTGCGCCATGCCTGGAGAATGCCCCATCGAAGTACATGACCCAGCCTTCTGGAGCCTCGCTTCCCGGGGATAGGGACCGATCCTCGCCGGCCTTGAGGCCTGGTGCCTCCGTCCATTCTGCCACGAAATCAGCCAACGCTGCTCCCTTGATGACTCTAGTCATGCTGAATTCGAGCTGAAACGCTTGCAGTTCTATGTTCCACTCAGCGACACTTCCAGCTGAGTTAGGGCTCCTGAGCACTCTCTCCAGGGGGTATGACGAGACGACCTTGATGGGGTGACCCTGAAAATAGTGCCGCAGCTTGCGCGAGGCCACCAGTAGCGCGAGGAGGAGTTTCTGAGGCATGGGGTACCGCGCCCTCGCATCCCGCAACACCGTGCTGACGAAGTACACCGGGTGCTCAACGAGGTTGGGTGCGTCAGTGCTGGCGGCTCCCTTCGGAGACCGTGGCGCCTCTTGAGGCGATGAGGCCTCCTGAGGCTGGCCATCTGGGGGAGGGGCCTCTTCTGCCTCCGGTGCACTCCTCTGCGCTGGCTGATCCTCCTCAGCCGCGGTGGCGGTTCCTGTAGGCCTTCCTTGTTCCTGTTTTGCATTGTCCCGGGCTGCTGCTGCGGTTCTGATTCGACGCTCCTCTCTAACCACCACCAGGGCCGCGCTGGCGGAGTAGGTAGTGGCGGCGAGGTAAAGCACCAGGGGCTCTAGAGGGTGCGGAGCACCATGACCGGCGGGCTAGTCAGGTATCTCTTGAGATCCTGGAACGCCTTGTCGGCCTCTTCAGTCCACTCAAATGGCCCCTTTTTCTTCATTAGCTGGAAGAAAGGCAGCGCTCGTTCCCCCAACTTGGAGATGAAGTGCCCTAGCGCGGTCACGCGCCCAGTGAGCTTCTGCGTTTCTCTGAGGGTCTTTGGCGGGCTCATGTATTCTACTGCCTTGACCTTTTCCGGGTTAGCCTCGATGCCTCGGTGGGACACGAGGAAACCCAAGAGCTTGCCCGAGGGGACTCCGAACACACACTTCTCTGGGTTGAGCCGTAGGTTCACTGCATTGAGGCTCGCGAAGGTTTCCTCCAGGTCTTGTATCAGGGTCCTGGCCTCCCGAGACTTTACCACAATGTCATCGACGTAAGCTTCAACATTCTTCCCGAGCTGCGGGCCCAAGGTGATGTGCATCAGCCGCTGAAAGGTCGCCCCTACGTTACGCAGCCCGAATGGCATGCATGTGTAGCAGTACACCCCACACGGGGTTAGGAAGGCTGTCTTTTCGACGTCTTCTACCGTCATGTTGATCTGGTGATACCCAGAGAAGGCATCCAAGAAGCATAGCAGGTCGCATTCCGCGGTGGAATCGACGATCTGGTCGATGCGGGGGAGCGGGAACGGATCTTGCAGGCACGCTTTGTTGAGGTTGGTGAAGTCAACACACATGCGCTCTTTCCCTCCCTTCTTTGGCACAACGACAGGGTTGGCCAACCAATCCGGGTATCAGACCTCGCGAATGACCCTAGCGGCTTCTAATTTGCGGGGCTCTTGGACGATGAAGGCCCGCTTTTCTGTGGACTGCCGCTTGGCCTTCTGCTTCACAGGGCGCACGTTGGGGCACACGTTGAGGTGATGCTCGATTACACTCCTAGGGATCCCTGCCAACTGATCAGGCTCCCAAGTGAATACCTTCTTGTTTGCACGCAGGAAACCGACCAGGGCCTCCTCCTGCTCGGGTTCAAGGTTGGAGCCTGTGGCAAAAGTCGCGTTGGTGGACCCGTCCTCATCGACGGGTATCTGCTTGGTTTCTGCCTTGTCTTGGGTGAACAACTGTTTCTTCTTGGCAGGTGCAGCCCCCTTGGGCTCAGGGGTCTCCAAGCCTGCGGGCTGTGCCGACGCCGCCGTCTTGAAGGCGAGCTTGAGTACCCGCAGCGCGTCTCCGATGTCCCCATGCACGGTGAGGACACCGCTGCTCCCGGGCATCTTCATGAGGTTGTATGCCGGGTGCGTCGCGGCCATGAACTGGGCCAGCGCTGTGTGGCAGAGGATGGCGTTGTAGGGGAGGCCGATGGGGGTGATGTCGAAGTTGACCAGCTCCGTGCGGAAGTTGTTGTAGGTGCCGAAGGTTACTGGGAGCCGGATCTGTCCCAAGGAGCTGGATGATCCACCCGCAACGCCTGAGAAGGGCCGGCTGGGTTGCGGCCGTTCCAGGGGTATGCAGAGGAGGTTGAAGGCCTCGACCGAGAGCACACTGAGGCCCGCACCGCCATCGATGAGAGTTCTGGTGACGGCCAACTAACAGATAGTGGGGGTGCATAGCATGGGGAGCGCACCCGAGCTGGCCGAGTTGGAGGGGTGGTCCTCCGAGCTGAAGGTCAGGCCGGCCTCGGACGCCGCTCAGTCCGGGAGAGCCCCCTACCGTGTGGAAGCGGTGCTGACCCGGCGGATGAACGGCTTGACGTGGTTACTTGTAGGCGGCGCCTGCGAGCCGCCCAGGAGGGCCGCGACGACCGGGGGTGTTGGTGTAGCAGACTCGGTGGGGAAGAGGCTGTGGGGCTCTTCCCAAGAGGCCACGGAGGTTGCTGGCAGGTGGAGCAGCCATGGGCATAGAGCGCCGGTGAGGGCCATGGGGAGCCAGTTGTCCATGACCCTATTGTCACCTCCAGCTTCGGGGGGGGCCTCCTCGCTCGCCGGCAAGAAGGCCAGCGGATCTGTCGCGCTACCGTAGCGCGGCGTCGTCGTTGGCTTGAACTTGTCCAGCCACCGTACCCGTTGTAGGGCTGGGGCCAGGGCTCGGAGCCCCCTGACCCCCGTGCTGGCGCCGGCGGCCGGAGCGGGCGACGCGCTACTCATCGCGAGGCAGGCCGTGGCGGTGGCGGAAGAGAAAACTCCGGTGCACCCCCTACCTGGCACGCCAAATGTCGGATTTCGGGTTCCGACAGACCCTTGAGGTTCAAACACTGGGGTGCGCACGGAGGTTTTGCCTCCCACCTACCTGTACCCCTCCGCCTTGCTAAGATCTAAGCTATGGAAAGAACAACACGAATGACACAGGGTTTATACTGGTTCGGGCCACCGTTGTGGTGTAATACCCTACTCCAGTGTGTGGTGTGGTGGATTGCCTCTTGGGCTGATGATGATGAACAATACAAGGAAGAACAGCCTCGCGAGGGTCTGCTCTTGGCTGGGGCGATGAACTGCTGGGAGGAGTTCAGTCACCCTTCTCTCTCTACTTCTCTTTTCTTTATCTCGATTGTCTCTTCCTCCTTCCTTTTTCCTTCCCCCCTTGTTCTGTGGGTGGCTGGTCCTATTTATAGAGGCCCTGGTCCTCTTCCCAAATATCAAGCGGGAAGGGAGCCAACAATGGCGGGCTAATTTGAAGGGGGACAGCTAGTTCTAGCTATCCTGACAAAAGTAGTCTTCGCCTGCACAAAGCTCTGGTGGTGACGCCGTCTTGGGATCCACGATGACCTCCGTCTTGTCGTCCTCCTGGTCTTGGTCTTGTTGCACTGAAATGGAAACCTTTTCCTGATGCCTCGGTACTCCGCGGCTGCGCTTGCTCCCTTTGCACCAAAGAGGAAAGGAGGACGCTACGCGGGCTGGCACCCGCATGTCGCCTTTGGTCGTCATGGCTTGCGTCACGGGCACCTCGTGAGGTACCCCGCCTTGATCTCTCCGCCTCCTCGCGAGCCAGCCTGATGAGGCCGTGCCTGAGGAAGCTCTGCGTCGTCCGCCCCGCGAGGCTTGGCCCCTCGCGAGGGATTTGGGTCTATGTTGGCGAAGATGGGCCGTGCTGGGCCCCCCTTTGAGCCACACCGCAGGCCGCAGGCAAGCAAGTCTGGGGACCCCCATTCCTAGAACGCCGACAGTTCCGGCAAAAGAGCCTTTTGGCCAAGGGGTGTTGGTGAGCTGGCTGACTACAGCACCGCCGCACTCCACCTGTTCCCCATCAACTACCTTTGGTTTCACGCTGAAGGTCTTGAGCCATAAGCCAAAGTGTGGGGGGATTCGGTGGAAGGCCTCACACGTAATAATGAATGCCGAGACATGGAGGAAAGACTCCGATGCTAGATCGTGAAAATCTAGTCCATAATAGAACATTAGTCCCTGGACAAAGTGGTGAAGAGCAAGCCCTAGCCCTTGAAGGAAGTGTGAGATGAACACGACCCTCTCGCTAGATCTGGGGTCGAGATAACCTGTGCTTGAGCAAGAAGCCTGTGGTGGATTTCCACGGTCAGGTATCTGGCCGCTCGAAGCTTCGCAATATCCCCCTCTGTAACGGAGGAAGCCGCCCATCGGCCTTGAGGGCTGGGTCCGGACAAAATGGGGAAGCCTGGAGCAATGAAGTCAGAAACCTTGGGTGCTAGAACTCGAGGTTGGAGAGGCTAAGGAGAAGTTTTCCATCAAAAAGGACAGCCCTTGGTTCCTTTATAAAGGCAACAGGGATTAAACGCCTCCTCCTAAGCCTGAAAACCTACCTATTCCTAAGGAATCTTTCCAACGGAACGGTTGGGTTACTCGCGCTTGTATTAGTTAGAATCCCGCAATAAGGGGACATGATCTCTGCTTCAACAGGTCTGGACACGTCGATACGTCCGAAGACTATTTTGGAGTTCGGAAGGAGGAACCCTCCTTGCAATGCCGAAGACAGTCCTACGCGCCGGATACCTTGTCATTGAAGCCGGTTTCAGGGGCTACTGAGGGAGTCCTGGACTAAGGGGTCCTCGGGCGTCCAGCCTGTTAGCCATGAGTCGGACTGATGGGCTGTGAAGATACAAAGACCAAAGACTGCACCCTTGTCCGGATGGGACTCTTCTTGCGTGGAAGGCAAGCTTGGAGACCAAATATGTAGATTCCTTTCTTTGTAAACCGACCTTGTGTAACCCTAGATCCTCCCGGTGTCTATATAAACCGGAGGACTTAGTCCGGAGAAAAGGAGACTCATCATCATAGCCATACAAGCTAGACCTCTAGGGTTTAGCCATTACGATCTTGTGGTAGATCAACTCTTGTAATACCCACCTCTATAGAGAGGTCCCGAACCTGGCCAAAACATTGTGTCCTCTATCTCCTGTTACCATCGACCTTAGACACACAATTCGGGACCCCCTACCCGAGATTCGCTAGTTTTGACACCGACAGCCTCGCCGCATCGAAACAACTCGCCATCGCCGATCCGCCGCCGCCCCGGCCAGCCCTCTAGCCCCCCCCCCCACGCGTGCTGAACTTTTTCTCCGGCGATCCCCACACCACCGCCCCCACCGCCGGCAACCACTGCCCCCACCCCGAACCCTAAGATAGTGGGGTACCTCTCTGGCAAGCCCCCCTCCTTGCTGCGGGTGGTTCTTCCTTAACTTCGGCGAGCCCCCCCCAACCCCGTGAAAATCGACTAGCCCAAAAGTTGATTCAGTCAACTGAAGTGTAGGTAAATTGGAGCAGAGCGATAGCACAAGCGAGGGGGAGAGCAGCAGCAGCACCGCGAGCGAGCGAGTGAGAGCCGGAGCAATAGCAGCAGCACGAGTGAGCAAGCGAGAGCCGGGGCAGCAGCAGTAGCGCGAGTGAGCGAGCGAGAGCTGGAGCAGCAACAGAAGATCCAATTGGTATGGACGCCACCGCCGAAGGGGACTCGCACTGGGGGATAGCCGTCATGGAGATGTCACCCACAGCGCCGACTTCGAGGTAGCCGCGCCATGGGGGTGCAGGATGGAGCACCATTGGTGTTAGGAGGTCGATTTAAGGAGAAGGTGCGATGCGATGAGTGTACAACCTCTTTGGTGGCGCTGAGTAGGCCTCGGCTTCGTCCGAGGAGTTAGTGAGGATGCTGCGGTTCCGGTGGAGCAGGTTAAGGCGGCGCTGTGGGGATGGAGCAGCCGCGATAGACCAGGCAATCATCGGAGCAGCTCCTTGGAGATGGAGGACAAGGCGGTTGAACCGGCGGGACGACGGATGCTCATCCGGGGAGGTGGGTGAGGGACGTCGAGCTGTTGCGGTGGACAATGTCGCCGGGGAAGAGGCTCCTGCTTGGCAGCGGTGAGGTGGCGGACGGATGAGGGAGGGGTTTCACGGATGGAGCGAAGAGGTTATGACAGCCTGGGATTTTGAATGGCAAAAGGAGGCGATGGGAGGGGGAACCATGACTTAGGGACGCGCTTGTCCAAAATGTTGGGTGTGTTACAGAAGTACCCCCACCGATTTGAACTAGCAGCCCTTTCGGCTCAGTGTTAGAAGGGGGATTTCGCGTGTCGGGATTTGGCAGCTGGAGGGAGTTTTTGCACGCGTTGTAATTTTGGGATGGGAAGGCTTGGGTTGTGAAGGTGCGAGTTTTGGGAGCACGATATCTGAGGCCTCCTTTGGTTTAGAGGAATCTTGTAGGAATTTCATCTGATAGGATTTCTATAGGAAAAATTCCTTCAGAGCCCTTTGGTTTGTAGGAATGGAATCCTATTCCTATGGAGGAATTCTTCATATCCTTCACATTTCATAGGAAAATAAGCATCAGCCTAGACTCAATAAAAAAAATCCTATGATGTGAATCAAAGGGTATCTCCTTTCCTATTCCTACTCATAGGATTTGAGATACATGTCATCTCACTTCCTATGACTTTCCTATTCCTACGATTTTCCTACCATGTGAACCAAAGGAGGCCTGAATTTTCAGGATATAACAAGGCGCGGGTTGAATTTTAGGGACAAACCTAACGTGTAATATTGTACTTGTACGTACCAAATCAATTCGCACTTCCCTCAACAAAAAAATATAACTATTCACACCACACAAAGAGAGAGTCTTCTCCCATTTTACTATACAAATGTTATTCAAAGCTATGAATCCATGTTATGTTCAATTAAATTTTTTCGCTGCCTGTATAATGCATGCAACCTACTCATACCAACATTTTAGTTCATTCCAAATGTCTATACTACCGCTACAATTCGAACTAAATTTGAATTCATTTCTCTATTTGAATAAGAATCTACAATCATAATTGTTGCCAACTTCAACCATCATTTGTGTATTACCCTAACAACACACCACATGATTACTATAGAGATAGATATGAACTTTGTGTACTATATGAACTAGAAATTCAATTTTTTGAATAAACTTGATGTTGATTCCAGATAATAGTACATTTGATGTACTAACTAGATAATCATAATCTAGTCATGTTCCATATTTACACCGTGTTTATCACACAAAGTATAGTGCCCCGCCCCCTACATTATGACAAGTATTTAGCCCTAAGCTGCAAAAGCCACACATTATCCCAAATTATAATCAATGTTCTACATTAAGGTATCTTCTTCAAGTATCCATATCCACTTTTCTATAATGAATTATGATCTCTGTTCGTCTTTTACACCTTCACGATCCTCTTCTCTTTGTAGCTAGCTAGAGCTAACTTTCTATCGTGCATGCACACGCCTGCCCCCTCTCACCCTCCCTCAATGTCCCCTCCATCGCGCACATTTGTTATTTCTCTTTAGGTCGTTCACCCACGGTGTGTGTAGGCCCCCCGGCTCCTTCTTTCCGGCACACACTGGTTGATATATCTCTCTAGCCAAGTGTGCCTACCACAAACACACACTTCCCCTCTTCTCTTCTCACCGTCCATGCCCCCCTATGTCCAATACGGTTCCATGCAGGTGCACACTCCCGCCCGTCTTTTTATCAATCTCATACTCGCACACTCCTCCCCCCTTGACATAGTAGGCATCTCGCACCACCTCCTAACCACACCCCTCTCCCCCTGTGCGTCTCTCCGGATCTTACTTTCTTCTAACACATGCATGCATGTATATGTACCGATCTCCCTACATATAGCTAGGTCGACTATAATTCTTTTTCCCCACGCACCGATAGACTTACCTCACTAGTTATGTCTCTCCCTTTCTCGGACACACGACGGTTGATCTTCCTATGTAGTTACGTATTCTTACCACAACCATATCGTCCCCCCTCATCATCCTTGCATACCTCCCGGCCCGTCTCTCACATGCACGTGCATAGACAGGCAGACATCCCCGACCATCTCTTATTGATATTGCACTCGTACCCTCTCTTTGTCTAGCAGGCCTCTCCCACCATTTGTGAGAAGCAACTCCATCACCAACCCTCCGACACTCTACCTTTATCTTTCTCCCAACCTTATTCCTCTACTACACATATGCATGGATGCCGATCGATCTCCCTCAATACATAGCTAGGTCTCTCTCCTTCTGCACACATATACTAGTTGATCTACCTCTCTATAGTTAGGTCTCTCTCCTTCTCCACACATATACTAGTTGATCTACCTCTCTATAGTTAGGTCTCTGCCCCCTCCCCCCCCCCACTGACACACACTGACACACGCCGTCAAATAGAGTCATGGATATATCATATATAGACGGAGTGATCCACGAGAAGAGAGTGGAGGGATCATCGGCGAGAGATATCGATAGAATGGAAAACAGGGATGATGTGTGTAGGTAGGTATCCATGCCACAGAAAAACTACACTTCTGCCCTCTCAAATTCTAGTAGGTCAGTCGCCTTGTATCTTTGACGTGGGCAAACACAAATTCGATGGCACTCTTTATCAATTGCGCAGCCACACACATCATCCATGTTTTCCATTCTATCGATATCTCTCGCCGATGATCCCTCCACTCTCTTCTCGTGGATCACTCCGTCTATATATGATATATCCATGACTCTGTTTCACACACATTGCATATGTTACTTTTTTTGTTTGAGATATCATCGACACATTGCCTCTGTTTTGCACAAACCATCTCTCTCACACCCACCCACGTACGTACCTGCACCTAAAGAAGAGGTGCATGCAGGGCGCACATACTCACATCTCGTTCCCGTACATACCCATGCGGGTACAGTGGAGTTCATTTCTGTATGAAAAGGCAGCCCACATGATAATTTGACGCGTGTAGCGGTTGTTTACTCGAAGGAGGGTCGTGTACCACACATAGACGGATCAAATTTCAACTTGACACGTTTGTATTAAATAAAGTTTCATTCCTCAATGGCACATACAGAATATAAAATGATTGTCGTTGGGAAAAAAGAAAAATCGACTCCACTATATACAATGGAGCCTACCTGTCGGGGTTTGTCTCTCATCACACCATCTCACAGGCGGTGGTGGCCTCTATCTCTCACCATTGGTCAGTGATCCGGCCGCATCCCGTCTGCCGGCGGAAAGGGAGGATGTGCATCGTTTCTCCGTTTGACGGCATTGAGGTAGCACATCCCGATCTACGGTATCTGCCGTTCTCTCTGACCAAGCTCCGGTGCGGTAGGGTCTTCGCCACTTGCTCGCTACTGCAGTATGAGCGGACCCCAGCCGCTGGCGCCCTCCTAGTTTCATCGTGATGACCCTCGGGTATAGCTTCCTCCGGCCTTTGCACCACTGCCCATCTTCCCACGTTGCTGCATGTGGATCTTCTTTAGTTGTTTTCTTAAAACGTATCTCGACCAGCGTACTTTCCATCTTGTAATCTCATCCTCAAACCATTTTTGATAAACCATGATGCTGCTATCTTTCACTTATTACATGGAATATGCTTCTTTTTTGTCTGCGTATGTGTCTTCAACCCGTGTTATTGGGCATTAATTGTTTCCTTTCTACCTCCTTTTGCAAACAGGGCTACCATTTCACCTTGTTGCTATTGCGGCCTTTTGGTGAACTACACAAATCACTCTTTTCTTAAGAGTGTTTTGTGCAGTTCTGCCAAAATGTCACACGGGCAACGTTTTTACATTTTTGTGGGACTGCAGAAAAGGAGATTGGTTTTGCTATCCTCCTCATCCGACTCCGTGCCTAATCTTCTCCAACAAGTAGTTAGTCCTAAAGACAGATCGCAGAGATGATCGGCTTCTATTTGTGTGTGTTATGTTTCATCATCTAGTTTCACTATTATTGTAATCACACTGACTAGATATCTTTGCAAACAGGGATGGTCAGCTCGATTTTAGTGGAGCTACACAAAATGATCGGATTGTGATGTCCTCCATACACCTCTTTTTTGGCTATAGAGCTAGGTGAAACTAGCTGCCAACCAATGAACACGGTGCCCAGTAAATGGAGCCATGCCTACGAACATCATCGATCAATTACATATTTTTCTTTCTTTGTACACCTTCTCACAACTTTGTCTTGAGTTGTGATGTGAATATTGGCGCTGATCTGCGAACCATTGAGATGCATTAGCAGCGATGGTAGTTTCATTTGTATTTGATGGAATGTTCTAACGAGATAATCTTGAGGCAATAGGACACATGAATCCTAAGTTGAAACCTTTTTTCCTGCGCCCGAACCAAAGTTGAAACCTTCATAGCATCATAGTACATTTCATTAAAATTGTGCGTACATATAAACAAATCCTGAAGGATTGATAGCAATGCCGGAAACAATTTAACTTCGTTTCGCCGACATGTGGGACATCCTTCATCCGGCTCCACCTGCCATGCAGCAACATTGAGTGCACAACTGCAGGGAAAGATTCACCCGATCATTGCGCCGCAGTAGTAATGACTAGTGTGCAATCAAATCACAGAGCCCCACCTTCTCCACAGTAAATTGCTCAGATGAAGCAACCATCATTTCTCTGTTCGTTGAATCCACTGGTACTCCCATATTCACAGAGTATTAAGTTGCTCGTGGGAAGCAACCATCACTTCACCTTTCCAACAATAAGTACTACTCTGTCCTTTCCGGTTTAGGTTGGTTGTAATGGTAGTATCATAAGCAGTATCATGCATGCAAACTAGACTATTTGGATGATGTGGTATACAATTAAATGAGGAGAGAGAGGATGTGGTATCATATCATGTTACCATATCATATTAAATGTTGTACTACTTTTGTGTCATGCCTGGCAATTAACAAGGCAACCTAAGATACTAACTTGTGATACTATGCATTACAAAAGTAGTATCATACACTAGTATCATATGCATGATACCAGTATATGATACTCCCCATTACAACCAACCTTATAGGGCTTAATTTGAAAATCTCTTCAACCAAGGTAGATGATGAATGGTGGAATTAATTTCGTAGTTTGCAAAAGTACTACTCTTGTTTTTCTCAAAAATTTCTGTAAACTGATGCATTAATTACACCACATGCATGCATGACCACTTAATGACCAAGAACTTCTACATGCATTAGTGAGTTTTTTCTTCATCCTTGCATGCAGTGATTTAATACACCTTGAAATCTGAACATGTGATGGTAAGTAGTAGAATTGAGAGTTATAAAACGGAAAGATGAACTTTTCGAGATGAGCCATATAAGCCGGAAAGGAGGGAGCACCACTTTTTTTATTCTAGAAACAACCACACGCGAATATTGGACGGTTGTAGCACATCAACTAAATCAATAATCGAAACCAACCAATGGACTACTACTAATGGTGAGCGTTTGCTAGTATCATGTACTCTGTCTGTCCATGTATATAGGGCTAAATGCGTTTTCCGAGACTATGTTTGGCCCTATTTAGATTCATGGGTTAGAGTTAGTTTGAGCTAATTGGAGCTCAAATAGCCATAAAGTAACCAAACATGAGGGTTAAATTGGAGCAAGTTGCCCCAAACCCACCAAAAAAACTATCCCACCCAGGAGTCGCTAACATGTGATGAGTTACCCGACCTCAATAGAGGGCAAAAACGCTAAACCGCCGCACTTTGAGAGAGATGAGGAGTGAGAAGCTATATTGGCTAGTGGATTACTAGAGCTAGGTGTCGCACGGAGGCCAAGAAATATGGGGATAGCATAGGTTAGCCATGTAGTATGATGTAACTACACTGGGCTGCCGTGTTTCATACTCTTCCGGTCTACTGTGGAGATGATTGGTTGAGTTTATATCATTGATTAATATAAAATACTATTATGAGTGCAGAAACTCTACCACGAGGTTCCTTGGTCCTTCTCGGTCGTCGGGAATCTATGTTCTTCAACTCTTTTTTTACGTGAGCTTTGTTCATCCTTTTGCCAATACGCGTCAACTCGAGGAACGACAAGAAGCTTGCTTACTACTCCTTCTCCCTTGCCAACGCGTGTGTGGTGGCTCGTAGCACGAGGAGAAACTTTTGCTTACAACCGGTGGACGTGCAACAGTTCATTTGGTGTCAGATTGCCAGAAGTACTACTTTAGTGGAGTACCATCATTATTGTTCGACTTCCAAAAGAGGCGAAGAGCCAAGCACAAGGTCACCTACTAAGAGCATATCCAATAGCATGTGTATATTTGGATGTCTATATATTCACATAGACAATGGTCTAAAAATATTACCTCATATACATGTCCAGTTTTGCATCAGAACGTCTATATACAGGGACCATGTCAGGTGGGCCGTCGCTGGGGGAGGAAGAAATCATGACTGCAGGTGACTTTAGACGACGCATTCACATTGTCCAGGCATGGAAATTGTCAAGGTTGATTTAGAGGATGTGTATATTTGGACGACCATATAGACAGGCTATTGGATGCCTGTTTTGGGCTCACGTCGTGGAAAACGAGTATAGACATCCATATAGACAAGCTATTGGAGATGCTCTAATAGTATAGCCAACTGATGGCTATAAGAAACTGCCATGTCATGTATAGCCATCATTTATAGTCACTCATATAGTAGTGTGGGTTTACAAGGTTTGCTATAGTACTAATTTTTTCAACCTTCTCTCTTTCTCTTTCTTCACATTTATTCTATTTGTCTAGGAATCTGCATATAGCCAGGCTCTTGCCTGAGAGCCCACTCCGCTTAGACTACCCACAGTGGGAGTAACATAGATGGTAAAATCACACATCTCAAGGCAAAACAGATGATGTGGCGAGTAATTAATGAGAAAAGAGAAGCATGTGGTAACATAGCTAGTTAATGTAACATCACACATACCAAGAAAAGATGAGCCTGCAACCTAATAAATGAAGTGTTGCATGACACCACATATACTCCCCACTATAGAGGTAGTAACACGGACTAGTAACATATGCATGTTACTAGTCTAAGTTACTACCCATTGTGAATAGACTTACTTTTTCATCACTCTCTCCTCCACATAGGCAAAAATACTAGTGGGCTTACAGCTCGCTTACATGGCATTTTTGCCTATGTGGAGGAGAGAGATGTGAAAAAGTGAGGGGAGTGGGCTCTCATGCAAGAGCCTAGCTATATACACATTCCTAGGTAAATGCAATAAATGTGAAGAAAGAGATAGAGAGAAAATGGAAAGAAGTACTAATGTACTAATAGCCAACCTTATAGCCCACACTATTGTATGAGTGCATATAGATGATAGATGTAGATGACATGGCGGTTCCTTGTAGCCATCAGTTGGCTATATTATTAACCATGCTAAAGCTAGTCATAGTTGGCAGTAATTTAGACTAGTAACATATGCATGTTACTAGTTTATGTTACTATCATCATAGTGGGTAATAACATAAATGTAGGGTCATGCAAGCCTTCATTTATTACGTTGTAGACTCATTTTGCATTGGTGTGCGTTATGTTATGGTAACATATTATGTTACTACAAACACCTCTCCCCTCAGTAACTCCATGCCACATAAGCATATATGTCTTGGGATGCGTTATGTTCAAAAAACCTTCGATCAACATGTGTTGAGAAAACAAAAAATGTCAAAAATTACAAACAAAGACCTCGATATTAACTAGACGGATGGGTCACTGCAAAGGTTTATAATAAACCTTTGCAGTGACCCATCCCTCTAGTTAACATCGAGTCCACTTCCCATACGGTCACCATCTCATGACTACACTAGCCTCAGCACAGTTAACTTGGGAGTTTTGTTAGATCAGCTATCGGTAGGGAAGTTGGTCCTTGCTGATATAGGATGCCTCTTTGTATCCTTTATGGCATACCCGGATGACCGCATGTTGCCACCCAATAGCCAATGCCACGTCCCCTGTGAATGTAGAAGCTTCCCTCCCTCGTCTAGTTGGTTTGCATGTTTTCCCTTGTTTTAAGCCGCCTGCCCACCTATAGAACCACCTCCCACTGGCCAATTCCTCTCCAAACACCTAGGGAGGAAGTTGAACCGAACAAGTCTAACGTGTTTCTAGTGGGTACATTGATGTGGCATTGAAAGGGTGTGATAGCTGATTCTGGCAAAATAATTGACTAGTACCACGTTGGCATACATGAGCATGGGGCCCAAACACATCAAAAGTAGTGCATTAGTATCCAAAAAGGGTTGACGATGTCCATGGCTACCATCCCGTGCTCCATCATTTAGCGTGTGCTTCTCATCGTTCAGCGAGTTGAAGGGACACATCAAAGTTAATACGTATTTAGTACTCTCTCCAAAAAGTGTCGACCATGTCCATGGCTACCTTCCCATGCTCCATCATTGAGTACGTGCACTATTCACATGCCATCGAGGAGGAAAAGTATTGCATAGTACTAGGTGCCATCGTAGTGCATGACTCACTTACACACTGCTTATCTCCATTTTCTTGCATGACACGTGCACCTTGATGCTAGATGTCATGCGTGTTGGCAAAAGGATGAACAAAGCTCATCTCAAAAAAAGAGTGGAAGAACATAGATTCCCGATGACCGAGAAGGAGCAAGGAACATCGTGGTGGAGCATCTGCACTCATAATAGTATTTTATATTATTCAGCGATATAAAGTCAACCAATCATCTCCACAGTAGAGAGAAAGAGTACGAAACACGGCAGCCCGGTGTAGTTACATCATACTTAAGGAAATATGCCCTAGAGGCAATAATAAAGTTGTTATTTATATTTCCTTATATCATGATAAATGTTTATTATTCATGCTAGAATTGTATTAAATGGAAACTTAGTACATGTGTGAATACATAGACAAACAGAATGTCACTAGTATGCCTATACTTGACTAGCTCGTTGAATCAATGATGGTTATGTTTCCTAACCATAGAGATGAGTTTTCATTCGATTAACGGGATCACATCATTAGAGAATGATGTGATTGACTTGAACCATCCGTTAGCTTAGCACAATGATCGTTTAGTTTGTTGCTATTGCTTTCTCCATAACTTATACCTGTTCCTATGACTATGAGATCATGCAACTCCCGATTACCGGAGGAATAGTTTGTGTGCTACCAAACGTCACAACGTAACTAGGTGATTATAAAGGTGCTCTATAGGTGTCTCCGATGGTGTTTGTTGAGTTGGCATAGATCAATATTAGGATTTGTCACTCCGATTATCGAGAGGTGTCTCTAGGCCCTCTCGGTAATGCACATCACTATTAGCCTTGCAAGCAATGTGAGTAATGAGTTAGTTATAGGATGTTGCATTACGAAATGAGTAAAGAGATTGTCGGTAACAAGATTGAACTAGGTATAGAGATACGAACAATCGAATCTCGGGCAAGTAACATACCGATGACAAAGGGAACAACGTATATTGTTATGCGGTTTGACCGATAAAGATCTTCGTAGAATATGTGGGTACGAATATGAACATCCAGGTTCCGCTATTGGTTATTGACTGGAGACGTGTCTCGGTAATGTCTACATAGTTCTCGAACCCGTAGGGTCCGCACGCTTAACGTTCGGTGACGATCAGTATTATGAGTTTATGTGTATTGATGTACCGAAGGTAGTTCGGAGTCCCGGATGTGATCACGGACATGACTAGGAGTCTCAAAATGGTTGAGACATAAAAATAGATATATTGGATGACTATGTTTGGACATCGGAAAGGTTTCGAGCGAGTTTGGGCATATACCGGAGTACCGGGGGGTTACCGGAACCCCCCGGGGAGTATATGGGCCCTAATGGGCTTTAGTGGAGAGAGAGAGATAGCCAGGGCAAGCCGCACGCCCCCTCCCCCTCTGGTCTGAATTGTACTAGGAAGGGGGGCGGTTCCGCCCTTTCCTTCCTCCCTCTCTCCCCCTTCCTTCTCTCCTAGTCCAACTAGGGAAAGGGGGGAATCCTACTCCCGGTGGGGTAGGACTCCTCCAAGGCGCGCCATAAAGGGCCGGCCCTCCCCCCTCCTCCACTCCTTTATATACGGGGGAGGGGGCACCCCATAGACACACAAGTTGATTGTTTCCAGCCGTGTGCAGTGCCCCTCTCCACCATAATCCAACTCGGTCATATCGTAGATGTGCTTAGGCGAAGCCCTGTTCCGGTAGCATCGTCATCACCGTCATCACGCCACCATGCTGACGAAGCTCTCCCTCGACAGTCTGCTGGATCGTGAGTTCATGGGACGTCACCGAGCTGAATATGTGCAGATCACGGAGGTGCCATACTTTCGGTTCTAGGATCGGTCGATCGTGAAGATGTACGACTACATCAACCGCGTTGTCATAACGCTTGCGCTTACGATCTATGAGGGTACGTTGACAACACTCTTCCCCTCTCGTTGTTATGCATCACCATGATCTTGCATGTGCGTAGGAATTTTTTTGAAATTACTACGTTCCCCAACAGTGGCATCCAAGCCAGGTTTATGCGTAGATCTTATATGCACGAGTAGAACACAAAGGAGTTGTGGGCGTGGGTATATACATATTGCTTGGCGTCACTAGTTGATTCTTGATTCAGCGGCATTTTTGGATGAAGCGGCCCAGACCGACATTACGCGTACGCTTACGCGAGACTAGTTCTACCGACGTGCTTCGCACACAGGTGGCTGGTGGGTGTTTGTTTCTCCAGCTTTAGTTGAATCGGATTCAATGAACAGGGTTCTTTCTGAAGATCAAAAAGCAATCACTATACCGCGTTGTGGTTTTTGATGCATAGGTAAGAATGGTTCTTGCTCAGCCCGTAGCAGCCACGTAAAACTTGCAAGAACAAACTAGAGGATGTCTAACTTGTTTTTGCAGGGCATGTTGTGATGTGATATGGTTAAGACATGATGCTAAATTTTATTGTATGAGATGATCATGTTTTGTAACACAGTTATCGGCAACTGGCGGGAGCCATATGGTTGTCGCTTTATTGTATGAAATGCAATCGCCATGTAATTGCTTTACTTTATCACTAAGCGGTAGCGATAGTCGTAGAAGCAATAGTTGGCGAGACGACAACGATGCTTCGATGGAGATCAAGGTGTCAAGCCGGTGACGATGGTGATCTTGACGGTGCTTTGGAGATGGAGATCAAAGGCACAAGATGATGATGGCCATATCATATCACTTATATTGATTGCATGTGATGTTTATCCTTTATGCATCTTATTTTGCTTAGTTCAACGGTAGCATTATAAGATGATCTCTCACTAAATTTCAAGGTATAAATGTTCTCCCACTAGTGCAGAAGCGGGCAATAGCACCGGTTCGTAAGGCCCTTTAGTGCCGGTTCGGTAACCGGCACTAAAGTGTGGGCACTAAAGGTCCCCCCCTTTAGTACCGGTTCAGCACGAACCGGTGCTAAAGGGCAACGACGTGGCACGAGCCAGCTCTGGGGGCAGGGAGCCCTTTAGTACCAGTTGGTGACACCAACCGGTATTAAAAGGTTGGGGGGTTTTGGGTTTATGATTTCTTTTTCATTTAATTTTTTGTTTTCCATTTAATTCTTTTTCGTTTGCTGGTATTTTACGATACTACATATTATACACGTTATGCATATATATAAATAGAATTTCTAGTAGAACTGATCATATATATATATATATCATCGAATGTCTCACAACCACCAGTAATTAATTCACACATATATACACACATGTATATATATATATATATATATACAATTAGCTAGCTATATACAATTTCTCCTAATTGGTGCCTTCAGAGCCAGTGGCATTAGCCTAATTAGTGCCTTCGGAGCACGATAACAATTGGAAGTGGTTCATGGGGGCGGTAGCGGGTAATAGTATTCTCCTTTGGGATCTATGACCTAGTCGAGCAAAAATCCCGCTATTTCCTCTTGAATTGCTTGTATGCGCTCCGTTGGTAGGAGTTGCTCCCGCACCTCTTTGAACTGTTAAGAAGGAGATCAATATGCATGTGTATTAGTTGTGTGACTAGATATCGATAATGGTGTAAAAATTGTGAATAGTGTTCTAACAAACGTACCCACTCCTATCTTTGAGATCAGCTCCTTTCAGACGCCATCATGCGAATGTTCTCGCAAACGTAGTATGCACACAGATTATTCCCCGGTGCCTGCTTCAGGGCCTTTACGAGAATGGAGTTTGATCAGATAATAATTAATCAAGCATGATAATTAAAGAGATGGCAGCTAGCTAGCTAGTACTACTTAATTACTTACCTAGGGTCAATACCATTTCAGATTTCGTTGCCATTGGCCTGGAGTGACGCTGATGAACTTTGCCCAAGCCCTGCCCACCGACAAAGAAAATGAATAAATGGGTTACTAAATATTTGTTATCAGGAAATGACAAACTAATTAAATAGGCCGAGATATAGTTAATAATGATTGAAATTACCTGTTGACTATCCCCTTCACGATGGTGTAGTCACTTGCTTTCTTAAGTAGTGAGTCTAGTACTTCAACTGTTCCTTCATCAACTTTAATGATTAACAAGATCCAGTGAAATCTGCATGCACACACGTTTGCATGTCTTAATTAAGCGGGCATATGTAAGAAAAAACATGTAGCTAGCTAGTAGGCAAAAACAGAATTTGTAGTACAAGACGGTGTGACTCACTCGAAGTTGTAAGGAAGTAGTATATCTTCATTGTATTTGAGGCGCTTGAAGAACTCTAGCATGCTTTCGTCTACACTTTTTCGTAATATGGATCTAATTTCCATGCGTATTCATTAAAGGTATTTGGGTCAATGAACCCAATGCCATAGCATCCACCTTTTTTCATTTCATAAATCTTCATCCTGCATAATACCACAGAAAAAAGAATATAGTGAGGATAATTACAGGTAATGATTGATCAAAATGATCACTACAGCAAGCTTGAGACTTAAATTACAGAAAGAAATAACTTACAGACAATAGCAACTGACGATAGATTTGTTGAGTGCATCTTGATTGTATAACTGAAATAGTTCTGAATACTCAACGGACACAGCTTCCGCATGGTAGTAATGATCCTTCTTGACATTCACCATGAGGGACTCTCAATTGGAAATCTTGGAATTGTCAATGTACCATTGATGCAATTCATGCATTCTCGTTGGGAGCTTATTGACCTCGTCTGGCTCGACCAAAGGTTGGCCCCGGACATATTTCCATTTTATTTCCTCCTCTGCAATCAGAGGCATGGGCTCGATATCGAGGAGTTGTCCAAAAGTGATCTTGAGCATTTCAGCCTGCTCAATATGCTCCTCGGTTATTACCACATCGCCCAGCTCGGGAACATAAACGGTTTGCCCACAATAATATTGGGCGCGCGTACTCTCATGTGTTGTTGGCACAACAAGTGGGGGGATTGATTGTGCCGCCTGTTCTCCCAGCTGGGGAACAGTTTTACCGCATGTTTTGCCAGCTGATTTGCTCGAGCTCGAGCTCGCCTCTTTCTGTAGATGTGCTCAATTTAACTTCCTGAGGTGGCGCTCATAGTGTGTGTCAAGAGGCTTGGGAGATGGTGGTCTAGCCATACAAATGAAGTGGTCAATCTTTTCCTTAGGCACTTTCTCCCTTGGCGGTGGTGGCGGTTTCAGTGCAAAATGGGCTTCCACCTCGGCCTTCGATATGGCTGGGTTTTCCTCCTCGGACTTGTCGTAAGGCCTCTACGGAAGAGGCGCGAGGCTGCTTGGACCATATTGAAATTGCTTGCCTCTGCCTGTACCTCCAATACTACCTCGACTTGTACCGCTACGCACCATAGCTGAGGCGGCTCTCTTCCGTGATTGCTGAGGCGGCGAAGACGGCTGACGTGGCTGAGTTGGAGGAGGAGTGGCCTGAAGTTGTGCCGGACTTGGAGGAGGAGTGGCCTGACGCTTTGCGGACTTGGAGGAGGAGGAGTGGCCTGAAGCTGTGCCGGACTTGGAGGAGGAGTGGCCTGACGCGTTGGTGGACTTGGAGGAGCGGGAGTCTGCTGACTCGGTGGTGGACTTCGACGAGGATTCGGATGACGCGGTGTCGGTGGCCTTTGAAAGATGATGCAATCCTTTCTCCATAGGATGATACGATGGTTGGCCTCTCCCAGTGTGTGCTCCTAGTCACCTCCAGGAATGTCAAGCTCTAGCCCCGAATATTGGTCCACCACCTCATCTACCAAGACACGAGCATAGCCCGCTGGAATCGGGTTGCAATGGAAGGTTGCCTCGGGGGGATTTGTAAAAGCAAGGGCGTCCGCCACCTTCATGGATATGTTCTTCATTTTGAAGTGTAGCTCGCAGTTAGTGTTCTCCATGATGTCATCCACTGGGTAGCTATCCAGCAATGCGTCGCCCGGGGCGGAACCCACGCTGCTTCTCAGCATGGATGGGACAGTGCTATCCAATGCTGGATCATCCGCTAGCTGCTGCAGCTCCTGAGACCCCCTTTGCTGGCTAAGTGAGTCGATCTGCTCCTACTGCCGCTGGAATTTGACTTCCAAGTCTGCGTGCGCTGATTCTAGGCCTTGAAGGCATTCATAGTCCAGCTTCCTCTGCTCCTCCTCCATATTCCTCTTCTTCTCCTCCGCAATCTTCTTTCTCGCACGGGTTCTGTAGTCGGCGTTCTAGTCCGAAAATCCCTCATACCACGGAGTAGCGCCCTTGCCTCATGTTCTTCCCGGGTGTTCAGGATTTCCCAGGGCACACGTAAGCTCGTCGTTCTCTCTGTTGGGCTCAAACACCCCCGATCGAGCCTCTTCTATTGCAACAAGTAGCTTATCTTCGGCTCCATCCAGACATGCCTTCTTCTAGACTTTACCTGTCTTCGGGTCCAACTCCCCCCATGCGCATAGAACCAAGTCCCGCACCTGGGGGGGCCAGCTCAATGTTTCTGGAGTGACACCTGCATCCTCCATCTCTTTCTCAGACTTATCCCACTTAGGCAGTCCCACCGCATAGCCACCTGGCCCCAGCTTATGGAACTTATCCTTTTTTGCAGCATTGCCCTTGTTTATTCTCGACCGTTCCTTAGATAATTCTGAATCCTTGAATTTCACGAAATCGTCCCAATGAGCACTTTTCTTCTCTAGTGTTCCCTCGAATACCGGAGTCTTCCTTCCTCCCTTCACGTACTTGTCCCATACACAATTCTTGTGGTTGTTGAATGCAGCCGCGATCTTCCTAAGAGCAGCGTCCTTGACTTTCTCCACATCTGCATCTGTGAGATGATCTGGTAGGGTGAAATGTTCCATGAGCGTTTCCCAAAGAAGAAGATTTTGTCTGTCATCGACAAAAGTAACTCCTGGACGTGGCTTTGCTAGATCTCTCCATTCTTGAAGGGAGATCAGGAGTTGGTCCTTCTCAAGAACTCCGCACTGACGAATGAACTTGTCCTCAATCTTCTTAGGCGCTAATGGTTCGCCATTAGGTTTGATGGCCTCGATATTGTACTTTACGCCCTCCTTCAACTTTTTGTTCGGGCCTCGTTTCCTGTTGCCTGAAGATTTGCTTGATCCGGATGGCTGAAAGAAGAAAGATCGATTCGTTAATATATCTTCAAGTCATTTAAAACATGTGATGATCACCAGATGCCTGCTTATATAAATATATATACCTCGCCGGTCTTTGTTGTTTCAAGATCAACATTTTCTTCGTCATGTTCATAGTTCATGACTTCATCAATTCGGTCGTCGTGATCGAATATCATATCACCCTCCCCGGTGTTTAGATATTCGGAGCCGTCATAATCTTCTTCATTCTGATCATCATCTGGCCTGCGAGGATTGCGTATGATATTGAACATGGCCTCTTCTCCCTCTCTGTCGGTATTGTCCGCCATAGGTATTATTTAACTAATCCAAAAGAAATATATTCAAATTACAATGCAGGGATGCAATCAATTAATAAGGAAAAACTGAATCAATCATAGTACATAATAAGCATCATCGAATATAATCTCAAATGCGTCGTCTCGAATAATAGATATAATCTCGAATACATCGTCTTGAATAATAGATATAATCTCGAATACATCGTCTTGAATATTATATATCGAATGCATCACTAGCTAGCTAGCTAATAAAGATCGAATACTAGAGAGTAATCTAGGCGGTGGACAACCAAAGTGAAGGAACCATCACTGGATCATAGCTCGGGTGATCTCCCCAAAGAACCTGCCAGGTATTGGAGAACCTGACGTCCATAGCAGCCATGTAGCGATGGACGTGCTCGTCCTCCTCCCTGACACGGTGACGTACCACCTCCGGCGGGGCCGGCTCCCTCCGCACCGAAAGTGGCCCACGCGAACGCCACCAAAGGAGATCAGGGTCGACGACGGGACCCGGGGCCGGGTTCCTCACCAAGCGTCGCGCCCCTGAAGGTAGCACCTCCCAGTGCCAGCCCGGCGGAGCCCAGTCTCGGACATGGGTCCTCTGAAGCAGGACGTCGTCGTGAACGGGTCGACGGCGAGGATGCGGGCCGGGCATCGTCGACAACAAATACTATATGCCACAAAAGTAAAGTAACATTTTTAAATGATGGATTGTGATTTCATATATGCAAATTCTAAATTTTATAACTAAAACTAACATTTCTAATATTTCTATAACTAAAACTAACATTTCTAATATTTCTATAACTAAAAAACATTTCTATATAACTAACATTTCTATATAACTAACATTTCTAATATAACTAACATTTCTATATAATTAACATTTCTAATATTTCTATATAACTAACATTTCTATATAACTAACATTTCTAATATTTCTATAACTAAAAAACATTTCTATATAACTAACATTTCTAATATTTCTATAACACTGTGTGTGTGTGTGCGGCCGGGGCAGGAGCACACCGGTGAGGCACGATGATGGGGGGGCGACGGGGACGGAGACAGGCGGTGACGACGGGGATGGGGACGGGGCGGCGATGACAGGGGCAGGGACGGGCGTGCGGGGACGACGGGAGGACGGAGCGGGGTGCAACGACGGGGTGCGGCGCGGCGACGGGGCACGGCGCGGCGACGGGGACGACGGGGACGGCGACGGACGGCGACGAGGGGCGGCGGCGAGGGGCAGCGGCAACGGGTCAGAGGAGAAAGAAGCAGAGGGAGATGAGAAACTGACAAATTTTTTGAAGTGTTTTCTTATATAGAACAACCATTAGTACCGGTTGAAGCCACCAATCGGTACTAAAGGTCTGTTTTGGCCAAGCCAAGCGGCGGGAACGGCACCCCTTTAGTACCGGGTGGTGGCACCAACCGGTACTAAAGACCCCCCCTTTAGTACCGGTTGGAGCCACGACCCGGTACTAAAGGGGGTGTGCTGGCGCAAGTGCGGTGCGGCAAGTTTAGTCCCACCTCGCTAGCCAAGGGGCATCCGCAGTGGTTTATAAGCCCCAGTGCAGTAGGTCTCTCGAGCTCCTTCCAAAGCAGGCCTACTAGGCCTGCTTGTTCTATGCTGCCCTGTGGGCCTACAGGAGCTTTGCGGGCCTGCATCTTGGCCCAACAACACATTGGGTTTCTAGTCGTATGCAGGCAGCTTTGGCCCAGTAGGCGGGCTTTTTTATTTTCTTGTTTTTTGCTTTATTTTTTTTTATTTTTTTTTTGAGTTGTTTTTTGCTGCATTTAGAGTTTCTTTGTGAATATTTTTGCTTTAGGTACAAAAAATTGCAAACTTTCTGTTAGTGCCCGTAGTTTTCAAATTTGAATAGTTTAAATTTTGAATTATTTGAAATTTCTGTAAATCACTAGTTTGTGAATAACTTAACTTTGAAAATAGATTTTTCAGTGATTCTTTTTTCTTATGTTTAATATTAGTGTGTTTTATCATTATATTCAATTTGGTAATGCTTAGGTTATTTAAAAAATGAAATGCCTTTGTAACAGATGAGTTTTCATCCGAAACCCTGATACTTCGAAAGAGATTGTCCATTTTGTACACGAAGTGCATCCAGTTTGTTTGCACATAAAATTTCTTCGCGTTTCAAATGCCAAAACACATAACTAGCTACCCTAACTATTACAGAGATTCCCTCCTGGGTGTGAAACATAGAAGAAAGTGATGATAGTGAAGCCGATCACATCCCAGATCTTTGGGTGTGAAACTTTTTCTTCGCGTGTGTCCCTTTGCATCGTAGCCATGGAAAATCTTCATCATTTAACTGGATGCTCGGGTCAATATTCACTGTGAATGGAGCAATTTCATCAAACTTTTCATAATCTCCTGACATGTCTGTCTTGTTATCCACTCCCACGATGTTTCTCTTCCCAGAAAGAACTATGTGCCTCTTTGGCTCATCGTACGATGCATTCGCTTCCTTATCTTTTCTTTTTCTCGGCTTGGTAGGCATGTCCTTCACATGGAAAACCCATGCCACATCATTGGCTAGGACGAATGGTTTGTTTGCCTACGCAAGATTGTTGAGATCCGCTGTTGTCATTACGTACTACGGGTCTTCCGTTACCCCGCCTCGTGTCATACTGACCTATTTGCACCGAAACAAAGGGACCTTCAAACCACGTCGATAGTCAAGTTCCCATATGTCCTGTATATAACCATAATATGTTTCCTTTCCCGTCTTGGTTTCTGCATCAAAGCGGATACCACTGTTTTGGTTGGTGCTCTTCTTATCTTGGGCGTTCGTGCACTACAAGAAATATGTCAACTTGTCACCCTCACTATTGGCCGCTGAAAGGTCATAGTTTTTTCATTTGCGACCTTTTGTGACTAAAAATAGAAGGTTAAAAGCTCGCGGTCGTAAACTGAAATTAGCCACCTTTAACAGAAGGTCGTTGAACCCATGACCTTTTGTTTTGGTCACTGGCTGTCTACCCAGGCCACGTCGGATTCGACGTGGCAATCTGACGTGGCAAAATTGCGACCAATTGAAAAGGTCAAAAATTAGAATCGGCCCGGTCCAATTGGGTGTTTATATGGGCCAAGCCCATTAATTCAGCCAATTTAGTGTATTTTTTCTGTCAATTTTTGTTAGCTTCATGGGCCAAGCCCAACATCGCAGCCTTTTTATTTTTGGACCATGGCCATTTTGGCTGAGCAGTTCAAGTATTTATTTTTTTAAGATGGGTCCACTATTCAGATGGGTCCCAATTGTCAGGTTCTTCTAGTAAGTGGGTCCCAATTGTCAAGGTAATTTTCTTTAAATTTCAATTTGCTAGTAAATAAATCACCAACATTCAAATGGGAACAGATAGAGAACACACATAGTACTTCACATAACAGCCAGAATCAGTTTGATACATTATACAACAAAGATACAATAGCAGAATCATTGTGTTACATCATCATATAACACATATACAATGGCAATCACAGTCTAGATACTCGAGGTCTCTTCAACTTCGCATTCCCCAGATTCCCAACTTCCAAATCTGCAGCACAAAATCAACGCCATGTTAATAGACCAAACTTGGTGTTACAACAGATGAATGATAACACAAATTGAGCTTGCTAGTACCATGATTTTTGTTCTCCAACTAGTTAAAATGAGATACCCATTCATACAAGAAAACAGAGACACAATATGAATACATAGCAGGATTGACAAGTACACAGCAGGATTCAATAATTTTTTAGATTGCAAGACACCAATATAAGCTAGAATTGACAAGTACACAGCAAGATTCAATTCATCTTGCCCATATACAGCAACCATCAGACATTTAACATTTCAGCATGCACATACAATTTATTTACTTATTTTTGAGCAAAACCTCCCACTGCCAAACAGAATGTTCTTTCATTTGATAAATAAAAATAGCAGGCCAAAGAAAGGCAAGCGTACAACAGATACATTATAGATGAGCAAGATACTAGAGGTCAGCACACAAGTCATATCATATATTCTGTTAATCTTTAACACATCATACAGAATTATGAGCTTGACAGTCGTCAGTCTAACCATATCACGCAAGCAACAACATACAAACTAATTAGCAGTACTATATATGATGCAGCATACGGATAGAATTTCTACCTTGTTAACATCAGGGAGCAACAGGGGGTGGGGGAATATTTCGATCAGCTCCGTGTCAGCTGCCATCACCACAAACTCAAGAGTCTTGGTAGCTAGGGATAACAGAAAACAGATATTAAAAATCATAGGAACTGAAATTAGCAGGACTGACCAAAGCGCGCAGCTAGGGACTGCTCACCTTCAAGGTAGAACAATGAATTAACTAGTTTTAGTCAAAGACGTAAGCATGCACATACAAACATACATACGAATTGAACCAGAATCCATATATAGTGAATTTGAACTGTAGTTTGCTGAGAAGAATCAAAACAAATGGAGCCAATATATTATCAACATTCCATTCAAAACAAATGGAGCCAATATATTATCAACATTCCATTCAAAAAAGGAAAGTTCTGTATATAGAATGATAACACAAATCCTGCATATCAGTGGATTCACTCAGTGGAAACAAGGTGACAAACTAATGTTCCAGGGACGTAGTTTTATATAATAAAAAATAATAAAAACAAACTAGGCACCTGCATAATCACATGGAGGTAGTTTTAGATAATAAAAACTAATGTTCCACGCATAGTCTTCAAAGAATTAACTATAATTACTTTCAAGCAAATAGGGTGTACATCGATCAGGTTGTAAAGAACAAAAATTCAGGGGTGTACCTAGTGCAAGAAGGCATCGACTAGGTTTTGAATCTAATAACAATTAGCATGCACGTATCAAGAAACATAGACCCATCTAGTGTAATGTATCACCTATGTATAATAGACCCATCTCTCCAATGCAATTTCATGGACCAACAAACATAGGTGTTTATTTCTTCCTCTTCTAAACTATCTCCATATGGATATCAGCTAATGATACGCGTATCGTATTAAGGCAACGCTTTGGACAGCACATATTCTGCAAGCTGCTGCTAATTTGCAAATACAAATGGACGCCTAACAATGCTCACATAGAATTAGCAGAGCATGGTATATTTATAGCCATCAGGGGAGGGGGACACCTGAACCCACGGCGGCTGCTGCAGGGCTTGGGCTGCACACACACACATACATGTATCAGAAGCAATTCAGTCAAAAACACTCTCCGCATGCAAGAGGCAAAGTTGGCACTCACAGGGTTGAGATAATAGCAGGAGACGTGCGTACCTGAAGGGGCGAGCGATTGGTCCGAGCCCGGAGAGCATAGGAGGCATGGCGGCGGTGTGATGGCGCGCCTTGGAAGCCCGGGAACGTTGTGGCACAGATGGTTAAGGAAGAAGAGGAGCAGAGTAGGCCCTTCATGGCCAGCTAGATGCGTCCCTCCTTCTACTCCTCGAGGATGGGTGACCTGCAGTAACAGATATGTTATACAACCGGGGATCAAATGTAGCACATACTATCGTTGTAACAGTCTTCTCTTGTGTCTGGCAGTATCCAAATTTACAGTTACTTTTTAAAGTTAAGCTGAACCGTCTTGTAGGAACAAAAGAAGAAACCACTTGAGTTTCTAAATCTTACCATGCTACAAGACTAATACCGACTACACACATTTCCAGACAACATTTTAAATCTAAATGTGAGACTAGTGTTGATATGGTCAGTTTGAGCTTCATAAGTATAATTATGGAAAAAATTGCACTGAAATCAACTTAGTCAGCGTTGCAGACTAAGACAGTAGCACGCAGGCAGCGTTGCAGTAACCCAAGTAATATAATGTAAAAGCAGAGCGGGGACATCAAGTTGGCTGTGTGTGTGTGTGTGATTGAGCTAGCTTAGTACATACAGTCCATGGTTGGGCTCCAAAACAAATAGAGCATGCTAGTGTCAACAGAATCAAGCCAAGAGAATAGAAACAGACCATACCATGATGAAGTTTAAAATAGAATAAGTGATGCATATACATTTTCTCATGGAAAATCATAGAAACAGTTGATGAAAATCTGCATCCGAAGTTCTAACAATGCCATGTCTACAACAAAACAAGGCTAGGACAATTGCTGTAATTCTAATGCAGCAATAAAACAAAACTAACTACATCGTTCAGCAGCTTTGAATTACAAAAAAATCTACCATTTATGATTAATTCAACAAACAAAACTAAATATCATAGGCCTTTTGTGACAAGTTATGGTAGCACGTCGCCTGCCACTGTGATCTAACGAGGAACTGATATCACGTGAGGAGCAGAACTAATTTCTAGAAGGAACTAAATAGCTCAACTCAAGCACAATTCTGAAAACAACAGTGATGTTAAAAATCAAGAACAGAGCAGGAAATATCAGATCTGTTCAAAGATAAGCAGTTCACCATGGCACTCAACTACAAACAAGTGTAAAAAGGGAACCATCAATCACCCCCTTGCACAGCTTCTTGACGAGCACCATCGGCTTCCTCTTCAGACCCCTCGAGAACCTAACCAAACTGAACACAAATTGAATCAACAAGCCGGATCAGACCAAAGACAACCGCAGCCAGCCACAGTTGCAGATCCGCAACGCAAAGGAGACACCGCTCGTTACCTTCTGCGGGCGCGGGCGGGGAATAGTGTAACGCCCCGAGACCGATGTGCTAGGTGTCCTCCGGGTATTCACTGTTGTTGTCTTGTCATTTCTTGCGTGTCATGCATCTCATATCATGTCATCATGTGCATTTCATTCGCATACATGTTCGTCTCATGCATCCGAGCATTTTCCCCGTTGTCCGTTTTGCAATCCGGCGCTCCTATGTCACCTGGTGTCCCTTTCTACCTCTTTTCATGTGCGGGTGTTAAACGTTTTCGGATTGGACCGAGACTTCTCATGCGGCCTTGGTTTACTACCGGTAGACCGCCTGTCAAGTTTCGTGCCATTTGGACTTCGTTTGATACTCCAACGGTTAACCGAGGGACCGAAAAGGCCTCGTGTGTGTTGCAGCCCAACACCCCTCCAAAGTGGCCCAAAACCCACCTAAACCTCCTCCATCATCTCCGTCGTTCGATCACGATCGCGTGGCCGTGAACCGCACCTCATTTGGAGCTTCCTAGCTCCCTCTACTTATAAATATGTGATCCCCTCCCCAAAATTCGCGGATGAAACCCTAACTTCATCCTCCTTGTGCCGCCAGACATTTTCCAACCGTGCCCGGACATGTTCAACCGCCGCCGCCGGCGAATCCCAGCCTGACACGTCATCCACCACTGCCCTCTCTCTCCTCCAGCACCGCCGCGGCCCGCGGAGCCCATCCAGGGCCCGCGCGGACCCGAAGCCGCACCGCCGCCCAAGTGCGCCACCGCCCGCGCCCGTCTCGCCAGAGTGCCCCGCCGCCGTCCGCCGGAGCCTTTGCTCCTCCCACCTCCTCGCGCCGGCCGGCGACCCAACGTCGCCGCAGAGGACCGTGTCCGGCCAGGCCAGACCCGCGCCTCGCCCCTTCTCCCTCCTGCTACCTTCTGTCCCTCACCGGATCTCTCTCTCTCTCTCTCTCTCTCTCTCTCTCTCTCTCTCGTAACAGGATCCGCCGCCGCCATGGAAGACCTCGCCGCCGGCCTCATCGTCCTCAAATCTCGCCGGATCCGGAGTCCTCAGGGTCGGATCTACCCGTTCCCGCCGATCCCTGCCATGCAACCGGCCTGCCCCGAATGGCCCAGCTCCACGTGGGCCGCCACAACACCCAAGGCCTGGATCTGCCTCCACCGGTCTCCTCTTCATGGCCCAGCCGCAAGCCGGCCTGCCTGTGTCCCTCACCACCGACCGGGCCGAGGCCCCTGGGTGAGCCGCCCCCTCTCCTTTTGCACTGTGGACCCATGTGCAGTTTCGGCCCATAGCCATTTTTTCCCAGATCTGCGATTTAACGATTTCTCCAGAGATTGCCAGTTTTGCAGAAACACCCTTGCACTTCATGCATATAATAACTAATTAACTGTGCATCGGATTAAAACAAACTTTATATGTAAAATGTTTAGAATTTCATCTAGTTTCATAATTTGTCAATTTCATCCATGTTTAAAAATGTTAAAATGCTGTTTGGTTAAATTTGCTCCTATGCCATGCTAAAATGATTTATTTCATAACTAAATAACCGTAGCTCCAAACCTAACAAACTTTATATGTTAATGGGGTAGAAAAATGCCTAGTTTAACATGGTGCATTTTTCTTGCATGCTTAATAACTCTAAAATTGTGTTTAGGGCAGATCAGTACCAAACCTTAAAATATGCACATGAGGAGTTTCCGGACTTGTTGTTTGTTGTTTCGGCCTCATTTAAACTTGCCTAGATAGGTAGTTTTCATTTGCTTCACCCTCTTGCCATGTTTAACAACATTTAATCTTGTTGGGTACATAAAGAAGAGAGAGCTAAATAAGTCATGTGGTGTCTTCTTCAATATGCAACTCCCTTGCATATTGAGCTCCACTTAATTTGTAGTTTTGTTTGCGCACTTTGCCATTGTCACAGCCCTAGAATTGTTTGCAATTAGTGGTACAAGCATCCATGCATCTTTTCTAAATTACTTCTTTGATTTGAAATGGGCATTGGTAAACCCTGGCACCAAATGAAATTCAAATAGGTCCAAATAAAATATTTTTCAATGACCCAGAATGCCTTTGGAAATGTTCATGATTTCTGTTAAAGGTGAAAACCTCTTCCAAAAATGATGAACATATTTATAGGTCATTCCTGGATTTTTGAATTAAATCTTAAACTATTTGACTTTGGGCATTTAAACACTATAAATAATTTAAATGCTCAAATAATGTTGGAACTATTTGTGGGCCACTGAAATAATTCAGAAAGTGCTCATGAATATTTTCAGGAGTTACAAAATTGATTTGGTTTTTAAAACTAGATCAAAAACAAACTGCAAATTAGAAAACAGAAACAAAAATAGAAATAAGAGAGAGAGAGAGAGAGACTTACTGGCTTACCTGGCGGCCCAAGTGGCCGGCCCAGCCCACTGGCCTGGCACTATTGGCCAGCCCACCAGGAGCCCCACCGTCTTCAACCTCCGCCAGTAGGCAGAGGCGTGTCGACGCGCGCGCGCCCGAGCTCCACCTCCTCCTTCCGCCACTTCTGGAGCCAGCCCCGAGCGCCACGCGGTCTCCTGCTTCCCCTGCACCTCTCCCCACTCTCCCCGTGCTCTTTCCCCTCCCATGTCTCTCTTCCTCACGCGCAGTCCGAGCGCTGCCGTCGCCGCCGTTCGCTGCTGCCGCAGCCACCGCCTCCCCCTTGCTTCCTCGACCGGTCCACGAGCTCCGCCACGACGTCCTCGACCTCCTTGCTCCGCCACTCGTCACCGGGCGCTCTCCTCTGGCCTCATCGAGCTCGTCCCCGACTGCCGTCGCCGGAGATCCCCCTCGCCGCCCTGACCGCTCTAGCCCCTCCCCGAGCTCGCCGTTCACCTCGTCGTAACCGCCGTGAGCTCCTGCCCCTGCTCCCCCTCTCTGCTCCCTCTCTCGCACGCCGTAGCTGCCGCACCATGTCCACCCGCACGCGCCGCCGCCTGCTCTCGTTGCCGATGTGCTTCCGGCCAACCAACGGACCGGCCATCCTGCCCAACCTGCTCGCCGTGCTGCGTAGTGCCCGTAGGTGCTACGCTCGCGCTGCTACGGCCACCGCAACCGCATCGCCGCGCACACCCGAATGTCGGCCGCCGCGGGCGAGCTCCTCGCCGTCGTCTCCGGCCGCCCCAGCCCCTGCAACCACCACCGTTGGACGCACCGCATCACGGCTGTTCCAATGAGACCAGCCGCGCACGCTCTCGTCGCTGGAGTCGCCCGAACGAGGAGCGCCGCCTCGTCCTGCCTAGCACCGGCGGCTAATCGTCGTTTAGCTGACGTGGCTGGTTTAGATTAGGCGCTAACTAACCCCCACAGCCACTGACAGATGGGCCCCACACCCTAATTAATCCCTGTTTCATTTCTGGTTAGGTTAGTTTAAACACCAGCGGGACCCATGCGTCGGAATTGACTGTGCTGACGTGTCCGTTCACTGGACCCACCTGTCATTGACCCTAGGATGCACTGGGTCACTGACCAGTGGACCCCACTGGTCAGGTTTGACCTAGGCTGGCGCCATTGACCTGATGATGTCACCATGATGTCATGCTGATGCAGTATTGATTTTCTGGATTTAAAATAATTCAGAAAATTGCAGAAAATATCCAAAACTTCAAAAATTCATAGTAATTCAACCGTAACTCCAAATGAAACAAATTATATATGAAAAATTATCAGAAAAATATGAAGAATCTGTTTATGGCACTTTCATGCATGATTGAACAAGTTAACCTAACTGAATAGGATAAATCATGATTAGGGCAATTTATGAACTAGCATTTGGAGTTGGAGTTTAACCCTGTTTGAATTCCAGTTCAATTAACTTGGCTTACTGCTGCATTAGGTCAATTTAGTTCCTTAACATGACATGGCATTCATTTGATTGTGCATTGCAGTGAGTGTTGGTTCTTTTGTGTTTGCCGGTGATTGTCCCCTCTCAGTAGACGTTACTTCGATGATGTGATCGATGACACCGATGAAGAGTTATACCATCTTCAGAAGTGCCAGGCAAGCAAAACCCCTTGCTCATTCCGATACAATCCCACTCTCTCGCTCCTGCTCTCCTTTACTGCATTAGGACAACAACGATTCATCTGTTACTTGCTGCGGTAGTTGAACCCCTTATCCTCTGCATGACCTATCATTGCCACAGTAAATAGATGAAACCCACTAGCATGAGAAGGAGTTGTTTGAGCTCTGATGTGCCTAGTCATTCATGCTTGTTTGTCATGCCTACTATTGCATAGAATTGTGTCAGGTTTCATTCATCGGGGATGAATCGGAGGTGTGTGAACATGTCCTACTGTTGAGAGCTAAGTGTGTGAACATGATTTGGTAAAGGTATCGATGAGAGGCCATGTAGGAGTACATGGTGGGCTGTTTTATTGAAGCCGTCCTTAGGAACCGAGTTCTGTGTTTTTGATCCATGAAACAACTACTACCACACATTGGGCCCTGAAATATGACCCCGCCCGACTTACTGACCCCTCTCATCCTCTGTCCAGGAGTTGCAACTAGTTTTTGGTGTTTATATGATATGTGTTGGCAACCGTGCGTAGCGCTGACCCTATGGGTGGGCTATGATGCGATAGATACACCGTGGCATCGTGTACCGGGCGCCCGTTTGGTGTCTCGGGAACCCTGCACACATCGTTTGGGGCTATGAGCGAAAATCTGGCTGGATCTCCTCGCGGATGGAACCTGAATAGGCGATAAACCTGGACTAGAGACTTGTGCGGTTAGTCAGGTCGTGGTCTACACCCACGTCGGCTTTCGCTTGAAGTCTGCCGAGCACATGTCGTGTGCAGATGCTAAGTGGTGGAAACATGTGTGACGAAGTACACCCCTGCAGGGTATAAAACTATTCGAATAGCCATGTCCGCGGTAAAGGACTTCTAGGTTGCCTATAACAGTTCATAGACAAGTGAAAGTGGATACTCTAGAACTCACAAGATAAGTGTGAGTGCTATGGATGGCCTTCTCGTAGGGAGACGGGAGCGGATCCATAGTGGTGTATTGAATGGTGAATATGTGGACTCGTGTGCGCCACCTCAAAAGAGTTGCTTGTAGTCGTAGTTCAGGTTAGCCACTGAGTCAAAGCTGGCTTGCTGCAGTTAAACTCCACCACCCCCCTTTGTTGATACCGATGCATATGTAGCTAGTTCTGATGTAAGACTTGCTGAGTACTTTTGTACTCACGTTTGCTTAATTTATGTTTTGTAGAGAGACTTCAGTCTCGCTAGTAGTATCGCGTGGACTTCGATGTTTAGCTTGATACCTCAGCTATGATCTTGTGCCCTCGGCAGGATCTGGTAGATAGTCAGGCTTCTCAGCCTTTTTCATCTGTAGATGTCTGTACTCAAACATGTTAAGCTTCCGCATGTGCTTGATTTGTATGCTATGATTGTTGGGTCATGAGACCCATGTTTGTAATATCTCGCTCCTCGGAGCCTATTGAATAAATACTTGATTCGTAGAGTTATGTTGTGATGCCATGTTGTATTTACACATATCGAGCATATTGTGTGTATGATTGAAATGCTTGGTATGTGTGGGATCCGATAATCTAGTTGTTTATCCTTGGCAGCCTCTTTTATGGGGAAATGTAGTCTAGTGCTTCCATGAGCCATAGTAGTCCGCTACAGCCCGGTTCACCGGAGTCCTGCTAGCCCAGCACTACTGCTCAAGACACTTGACTGGCCGGCATGTGTTTCACTTCGGTCCTATCTATCCCTTCGGGGAAATGTCAGGCGGTGACTTCCGGAGTCCTGCCAAGCCTGCTACAGCCCGGGTTCCCCGGAGTCTTGTGAGCCCAGTGCTACAGCCCAGATTGACTCGCTGATGACCGACATGCTCAATGTGATTCATGTATGCCTGTCCCCATACGTCTGTGCCGCTTTGGGTTCATGACTAGCCATGTCGGCCCGGGTTCTCTGTCATATGGATGCTAGCGACACTATCATATACGTGAGCCAAAAGGCGCAAACAGTCCCAGGCCATGGTAAGGCGACACCCGTGGGGATACCGTGCATGAGGCCGCAATGTGATATGAGGTATTACCGGCTAGATTGATGTGACTTGGAATCGGGGTCTTGACAGCTTTGGTATCATAGCCTGACTGCCTGTAGGTTTACCAAGCCATACTGGTCGAAGTTGAGTCTAGAAATGCTTTAGTTATATAAGGGAATTGATTGTGGAAGGGAACATAAGGCTCTTTTTCCTCCTTTATCTTATGCCCTTCTGATCTGAGTCAACCTCTTCTTTTCTACGGGGATTAAGAACTAGGCCTTCTCATCTATCTATCAGGATGACGTGTTACTAATCCATAGACTTATAGAATTGATAGTTTCAAGCCTCAGTTCCTTTCCTACTACTTCCGTACGTTGACAGTTGATCTCGGAACCTTGATATTGTGTTGTTGAGTGGTTATGCCACCATTTTGCATGATGTCTCAAATCTTTTGAGCATTTATAGCCGTTATGCTGTCCGAGTCAGCCCAGGTCTCTAACTAGTCTGATGCATTTGCAAATCCCTTCTTCCCGTTTCCAATGTCCTTTTAGGCCAGATTAAGCACACTAACGGTCTGTTGAGGTACTCTACTACCTCGACATATATGTTGGAGCTATTATTATGACCCTAGCTATTTTAGGGAGTCACCTAGTAATCTAGCCATATTTTGTGTTCCCAGTGTGATGATTCTGGCCACCATTCTCGAAAGCATCCCGTGATGCCATTTAGTAGTAGTTAATCTACTCCTGGGTTCTTGACCCAAGATTCACCCTACTTACCTCATGTTGATAGTGTTGCTAGTTCCTTTAGGATATTAGTAACCTTTGCGATAGTCCTCGAGGTTCGTGGTACATCCTTCTTCCAATTATCATGAACCATTCTTGGCAGGAGTTCTTTTGAACCAAAAGGTCACGTAAGAGTGCTCCTGATGAGTTCTCCATTCTATGTTGTGACTCTGCCAACCCTACCTTTTTGCATGGGTTATCCGGAAGAAATATGTTGAACTCGTTCGACATACTAATCTATGCATTCACAACTCAGAAAGTTATATGTTCCTTTGAGTTGTCCCCCCCTTCCGTTATATTCCGACCTTCATCTATCAATTGATAGTCAAGAGATTGTGAGCATTCATTCATCGGTGCCTATTATTCTTGTGGTCCGTCGAGCCGTTCTATTTCAGAATGACTAGGAGAAACAAACCCCAGTACCTCATCCATATCTAGGAATGGGTCAAAGTAGTTGTATCCCGCAGATCAAAATGCCAATCCATCTTTTGTTCTGTTCTACCTTGAAGTGTTGCCCTCTTTATGTCAAGAATATCATAGGAATTGCACCATCTCTTATGAATTCTTGATGCAGTGATACCTCTCACCATCATCATTCATTCCTCGGTCATCATGTTGTTGTAACCGGAATGCTGACAAGTGAATTGTGATGTGTGAAATCAATACTCCAAGCAACTCGTTGCTTGGTAGTAACTGGACAATATTCTCATTCTTAGCGTGATGGTTACCGAATCATCATTCTAGGATTGATCGTGCAACCTAGTCCTTATTTCTGGTGGACTCTTCGATCGATGAGTTAGGATTTTTCCAAACCCTTGCTCTTTTGATCATGTCATCCTGCCTTGAAAGGCAAGATTGGTCTTGAGCTTAATAACATATCGGTGGTTCATAATATTCCGAATATCTTCTCGGAGGTATTACCAGGTTGTCACCTAACCGCTATGTTGAGTTCGTCATCAAGTTGGTTTCTTATAAACCACCCCTTTCTTCAAGAATTTGTGTTGGATACCCCTGAGTTAGTTGGTTAAGCTAAACAACAACTTGGAGAGTTGGAAGATAAAAGCTTGTCCGACTTAGTTCATTTTAAGGGATATCTTGTAAGGGTGTTGAAGAAAGATGGTATTTCCATCGATTGACCCTCGTGATCAGTTAATGGACCTATCATCTTATCCAATCTTTGATTCGAGTATAGGCTATCCTCAAATCAAATCAGAACCAACGATATTCGTAATGTTGTCTTACTCGTGGTTGTTTCTTCGAGCATACACCATTATATATTTTGGGTCTGACCAATGCTATCACCTTGTTCACATAATTGTGGAATTCCACTTATATGGAAACCTGGATGAATTGTTGTTGAGCCCATCAGCAACATTTTTATCTCCTCCATGATTCGTGTTGAACATCCCGCTAGTGTTGGAAACTTCTAAAAGCATTATCTTCATGTCCCGTTCATGAAGCATATGTTGGATGAAAGAAGCGACTTTCTCTGATTCATGTGCATTTGGTGGAAGTTGCCGCCATGAGTTCGAGGAAGATTCTTTTTGTTTCCTCTGGTACCATCCCAAGTCAGTCATGCATGTGCGAAGTATGCTATGGTTTGACAGGCTCGCTACCTCCATTCTATATGTGTTTCCTAGCACACCAAGCCACTGAGTGACTTGTTCAAGGAGAAGAAGTTCCTTCTTAAGAGCATGCCTTATGCAAGGACTTTGATATCCTCGATGATGGTTCCCGACCAGAACTCAATAGTGTTTTATTATAAGACTACCATGTGGTCAGTCTTGTCTTGGAAAACATGCTCACATGTGTGTAGCAGAACCAACTCATTTTTGGAGCTTACTATCGTAGTTCATTTCCCGAGAATATCGCAATGTCATCTCGTCGATTTGTGTTGCAAACTTTCTTTTCCAGGCATGCCGTCTGAAATATCCTGTTTCCAACCAGATTTTACTCAGGCAGATATGATGATTGGAACATTGCCAACATTTGCATTTTGTCCCCAGCTTGCACCCCATCGTGCCGATTTTTCCATGGGATGTCCTTCACAACAGTTGCTGTCTAGGATCATCTTCAAAAGTGGTCCGTCATGGGTCCCATCCATTTCCAGTGATAAGAAAAAGTCATCCATTGCGTTGTCTTCAACAAGGTAGTCCACATCATCCATTCTAGTCCGAGTATGCCATTTCTTTGAGCTCTTTCAAATGATCAATTGTAAATTGCCTTAAGCTGGTATGAAGAGTTTAAATGATCTATGGATCAAAAGTAATTCTTTTCGCCACTTAACGGAACAGTCCAACGAGTCACCTTTCCCAAGGTGCCCCGCTACGGAATCATGGCAATTATTTCCTCGCCACCTTGACACCATCCACCATCTTTCTAGGCGTGGAATTGTTGCCCACCAAATCAAACCTTGTCGTTGTTCTTCCATCCCTCTCGATGTGTTTTGTGTCTCAACTCGAGATGTTTCAACATCTCATTCAGTGAGTTGATCTTGAGTGCTCGATCTTCGAGGAGACCGTTTCTGTAGAGTTTCTTTCTGTCGTCATCATAGTTGGATGAAGATCTTGAAAGCAAAGACATCAAGATCAATTGGAGAAATGAATCAACATCTTCGAGAAGGGCAAATCGGATCATGAAGATTGTGTTGGTCGTGTGTCCCCTCTGTCTTCTTACCTCACGACTCGAATCTCGGGACGAGATTCTTGTTTAGTGGGGGTGAGTTGTCACAACCCTAGAATTGTTTGCAATTAGTGGCACAAGCATCCATGCATCTTGTCTAAATTACTTCTTTAATTTGAAATGGGGATTGGTATACCCTGGCACCAAATGAAATTCAAATAGGTCCAAATAAAATATTTTTCAATGACCCAGAATGCCTTTGGAAATGTTCATGATTTCTGTTAAAGGTGAAAACCTCTTCCAAAAATGATGAACATATTTATAGGTCATTCCTGGATTTTTGAATTAAATCTTAAACTATTTGACTTTGGGCATTTAAACACTATAAATAATTTAAATGCTCAAATAATGTTGGAACTATTTGTGGGCCACTGAAATAATTCAGAAAGTGCTCATGAATATTTTCAGGACTTATAAAATTGATTTGGTTTTTAAAACTAGATCAAAAACAAACTGCAAATTAGAAAACAGAAACAAAAATAGAAATAAGAGAGAGAGAGAGAGAGACTTACTGGCTTACCTGGCGGCCCAAGTGGCCGGCCCAGCCCACTGGCCGGACACTGTTGGCCAGCCCACCAGGAGCCCCACCGTCTTCAACCTCTGCCAGTAGGCAGAGGCGTGTTGACGCGCGCGCGCCCGAGCTCCACCTCCTGCTTCCGCCGCTTCTAGAGCCAGCCCCGAGCGCCACGCGGTCTCCTGCTTCCCCTGCACCTCTCCCCACTCTCCCCGTGCTCTTTCCCCTCCCCTGTCTCTCTTCCTCGCCCGCAGTCCGAGCGCTGCCGTCGCCGCCGTTCGCTGCTACCGCAGCCACTGCCTCCCTCTTGCTTCCTCGACTGGTCCACGAGCTCCGCCATGACGTCCTCGACCTCCTCGCTCCGCCACTCGTCGCCGGGCGCGCTCCTCTGGCCTCATCGAGCTCGTCCCCGACTGCCGTCGCCGGAGATCCCCCTCGCTGCCCCAACCGCTCCAGCCCCTCCCAGAGCTCGCCGTTCACCTCATCGCAACTGCCGTGAGCTCCTGCCCCTGCTCCCCCTCTCTGCTCCCTCTCTCGCATGCCGTAGCTGCCGCACCGCGTCCACCCGCATGCGCCGCCGCCTGCTCTCATTGCCGACGTGCTTCCGCCAACCAATGGACCGGCCGTCCTGCCCAACCTGCTCGCCGTGCTGCGTAGTGCCCGTAGGTGCTACGCTCGCGCCGCTACGGCCACCGCAACCGCATCGCCGCGCCCACCTGAACGCCGGCCACCGCGGGCGAGCTCCTCGCCGTCGTCTCCAGCCGCCCCAGCCCCTACTCTTAAAGATTATGGGATTTATGTGAAACATGTTCCACTGCTTTGTGACAATGAAAGTGCTATCAAAATTGTGCCACTGATTTCGCAACAGGAAAAATAGTTTGCCACATATTCTATATTTCTTCTGATCCAGCTCCACTCAACGAATCTTGTCCTCTACAAGCATCACAGATTTATTCACTGCCTTGTACTGAATCTCAAGGACCATACCTATTCGATGGATTCCAGGAAAAACCTTCTTGGAAATTGATGTCAAAGGGGGAGAGAGAGATCACATCAAAGCTTATCATCAGAGAGAGAGAGAGATCACATCAAAAGCTTATCACCTACAAAGGAGAAAGTACTAAGGGGGAGAGAATACTCAAGGATCCCAGATGCTTGATGTTCAAGAGGAGAGATGCCACATGTCTTTTTGGGGGAAAGACATGTTCATATGAACTCATTTGAATTTAGTTCTATTCATATCCTTCAGCTCAGATTTTCTGTTTCCTATCTTCTCCCAATATCCCATGTAAGATTCAGGGGGAGCAAGACACCTAAAGGAAAGAAATTAGTCAAATTCATTGCATACCTTTATTCTTGGGGACATGTTGAATTCAATATGGTACCTTGTACTCACTCTCTACATGTCATCCCAGTCTTGGCATTCTTGTGGTTTCTTTTGTTTGCTCTGGCTAGTGGATGTACCTGTGTTATCTAACCTTGTTTGTGCAGGTTCATTCCATCCTAAACCAACTCAAGACCACAAGGTAAGTATATGCATCAAAATCATGAGTATGAGGAGTTCTTGCTTATGTACATACTGTTTGCAAGAAGGACTCATGAGCATGAAGGTATTTTCCTTGATAATCTTTTGCTCTGATGCATATGGCCAAGATACATGTAACACTTTGCCTACTCTGTCATGGTTATGCTCTCACATGCCTCTCTATTTCATATTTACATGAGTGCATACATGTAGGGGGTGCCTATGCTTGTTACATGTTCTTCCAAAGCTTTACTTGCTGTTCTTTATATCTTTATCTAAAGCTTTGATGTATGTTTCCATCAATTACCAAAAAGGGGGAGATTGAAAGCACAAATGCTCCCTAGTTGATTTTGGTAATTGATGACAACACATCGCTTGTTGGACTAATGTTTCTATCTAGCATGTTTCAGATAAGTTCAACAATGGAGTGGCATGGACTAAAAGTTGTGCGAACTCCTTCAAGATGCTAAGGACAAAGGATTGGCTAAAGCTTCAAGCTCAAGACCTCTCATTTTACATTTTAGTGATCCAAGATCACATTAAGTCCATAGGAAAAGCCAATACTATCAAGGAGGGATGAGGTGTTGCTTAATGAGCCTCTTGCTTCATGTGCTTAGTGATATACTGCAAAACCCTCAGCTACTTTCCCACTTCCACATATGACCTAAACCCTAAGCCAAACTCGGTCCTACCGATTCTTCCTATCCAGCGCCACCGAGTTCCACTTGTCATAAGCCATTGCCAAACCCTAATCAGTTCGGTCTCACCGATGGGATCTCGGTCTCACCGAGATGGGCTTGCAAACTCTCTGTTACCCATTGCAATATTCTCGGTCCCACCGAGATATGCAATCGGTTCCACCGAGTTTGCTTGGCCAAATCTCAGTTTCACTTATTACCCAAATCGGTCCCACCGAGTTTGAGTAATCGGTCAAACCGAGTTTTGGATTTACCCTAACCCTAGCACATCGGTCCCACCGAGTTGATCCAGTCGGTCCCACCGAAATCCCTAAAGGTCACTAGGTTTACATTTTCGGTCCGACCGAGTTTATTGATTCGGTCCCACCGAGATTGGAAAACTGTGTAACGGTTGGATTTATGTGGAGGCTATATATACCCCTCCACCTCCTTCTCATTCGAGGAGAGAGCTATCAGAACACACACACCATTCCAACTCATATGTTCTGAGAGAGAACCACCTACTCATGTGTTGAGACCAAGACATTCCATTCCTACCATATGAATCTTGATCTCTAGCCTTCCCAAGTTGCTTTCCACTCAAATCTTCTTTCCACCAAATCCAAATCCTATGAGAGAGAGTTGAGTGTTGGGGAGACTATCATTTGAAGCACAAGAGCAAGGAGTTCATTACCTACACACCATTTGTTACTTCTTGGAGAGTGGTGTCTCCTAGATTGGCTAGGTGTCACTTGGGAGCCTCCGACAAGATTGTGGAGTTGAACCAAGGAGTTTGTAAGGGCAAGGAGATCGCCTACTTTGTGAAGATCTACCGCTAGTGAGGCAAGTCCTGTGTGGGCGATGGCCATGGTGGGATAGACAAGGTTGCATCTTCATGGACCCTTTGTGGGTGGTTGCTTCTTCGTGGACCCTTCGTGGGTGGAGCCCTGTGTGGACTCGCGCAACCATTACCCTTGGGTGGAGCCCTGTGTGGACTTGCGCAACCGTTACCCTTTGCGGGTTGAAGTCTCCATCAACGTGGATGTAGGATAGCACCACATATCCGAACCACGGGAAAAACATCCGTGTCTCCAATTGCGTTTGAATTCTCCAAACCCTTCTCTTTACATTCTTGCAAGTTGCATGCTTTACATTCCACTGCTCATATACTCTTTGCATGCTTGCTTGATATGTATTGTGTGCGTTGAAATTGTGCCTAAACTCCACTTAAACCGAAAAAGCTTAAGAATTGCAACTTGAGCATTATGTGTCTAATCACCCCCCTCTAGACACATCTACTTCTAGATCCTACAAGTGGTATCAGAGCTTTGGTCTCCATTTCCTTGGTTTAATCACCATTGGAGGAAGATGGATGTGTCTACTCTAGGGAGTCTTAGACATAGAGTGCCTATTCTTGATGGAAAGTATTTTCATGAGTGGAAAAATGAGATGCTTGTAATCTTCAATCAATATCATTTGAACAAGTATATTGCTAGCCCTTGTGCACTTCATATTGATCCTTTGCATCCTACCCTAGATGAAGATATTGACATGATTCACAATCTTAGAACTATTGAGCTCATCATTAGAGGATTGCCCAAGAACTTGATTGCTAGTTTGCCTACTCAAAGTTGTGCCTGTACTATATGGAAATTTCTTGAGGAACGATTTCCCGATCATTCCTTGAAAACTTTGGATGAAATTCTCCATAAATCTATTGCCTTGAGTAAGATGAACTCTAGTGATCCTAGTTTTGGTAAATGTCTTTTTGAACTTGCCAATCTTAAGCATGCTAAAGGAGATGTTGGAATCATTAATGATATCATATTCAAAGCTATAAGAATTCATAAAAGTGACCACCTTGATGATCATTTATCTAATGAATTACCCTCTCTAGGAAATGATGAGTCACAAGATCATGATGAACATGGATATTATGATGATGATGATAGTGACTTCGATCTTGATGATGCAATGAGACATTTTTGTCTTATGGCAAATCTTCGGGGATATGAATCAGGAGGAAAGGAATGGGTTCTTGATAGTGGATGTACTGATCATATGACCGGAGATGAAGAGATGTTTCGTGAGCTTGCTGAAAATGGCGGCCCTCGAAAATATGTCACCTTTGGTGATAATTCAAAGGGTAAAGTGGTTGGCCTTGGTAAGGTGGCCATCTCACATGATAGTTCCATCCAAAATGTCATGCTCGTTGAATCTCTGGGCTACAACTTACTTTCAGTATCTAGACTTGCTGATTTCGGTTTGAATGTCCTATTTACTGAGGTAGATTGCCAAGTATTTCGTCGAGACAATCATAAAATGGTCTTTACGGGTATGCGTAGAGGAGATCTTTACATTGTCGATTTCTCTAAAAAGGCACAACCTAAAACTTGCTTTGTTGCTAAATCTCAAAAGGTTGGTTGTGGCATAGACGACTAGGTCACGTTGGCATGAGAAACCTTGACAAGCTTATTAAAGGAAATCATATCCTTGGAGTTAACGATGTCATATTTGATAAGGATAGACTTTGCAGTGCTTGTCAAGCAGGTAAACAGGTTGGAGGAAGACATCCCGTGAAGAACATCATGACCACAAGGAGGCCACTCGAGCTACTTCACATGGATCCTTTTGGTCCCAACGCCTACAAGAGTCTCAGTGGAAATTCTTTTGGTCTAGTTATAGTTGATGACTTTTCAAGATTTACGTGGGTGTTCTTTCTTAATGACAAGTCGCAGGTCCAGAAGATCTTCAGAAACTTCGCTAGGAAGGCCCAAAATCAGTTTTATGTGAAGATCAGGAAGGTTCAGAGTGACAACGGAACGGAGTTCAAGAATGCAAATGTGGACACCTTCATTGACGAAGAAGGGATTTCACACGAGTTCTCGGCTACGTACACACCTCAACAAAATGGAGTTGTTGAGAGGAAGAACCGGACGCTCATCGAAATGGCAAGAACGATGCTTGATGAATACAAGACGCCAAAGCACTTTTGGGCAGAAGCGGTTGAGACAGCTTGTCACGCAACAAATCGCTTATATCTTCACAAGCTACTCGGCAAGACGGCATACGAGCTCCTCACCGGTAACAAGCCTCAAGTTGGATACTTTCGAGTATTCGGCTCAAAGTGCTACATTCTTGATAAGCATCATCGTTCAAAGTTTGCTCCTAAATCTCATGAAGATTTTCTACTTGGTTATGGCTCAAACTCTCACACTTACCGTGTCTACAACAATTTCACCCGAAAGGTTGAAGAGACGGTAGATGTGAAGTTTGATGAATCTAATGGCTCGCAAGTAGAGCAGTTGCCAATTGATGTAGGAGACAAAGACCCTTCAGAAGCAATTCAAGACTTGTCCATTGGCAAAATTCGTCCAACGGAGGTGAAGGAGAGTACTTCATCCGTCCAAGTGGAAGCTTCTACTTCACGACAAGGTGAACCAAGAATCGACACGGAAGCATCCACAAGTGGGACACATCAAGCTAAAGAAAACGAGGAAATACGTCAAGACGAACATCAACAACCTCCTTCTCCACCACGACAAGAGAACGACAACGTCAACAATGAAGAGGGCCAAGAAGAAGAACAAGATGAAGAAGATGTTCAACAAAGACCCAAGAAAAAGCTCTCACGAGTTCGAGCAAGAATTGCCAAAGATCATCCCGTCGAGCAAATCCTCAATGATATACAAACCGGGAGAATCACTCGCTCAAAAACTCGTTTAGCTAACTTTTGTGAAAACTATTCATTCATCTCTAGCATTGAACCTATGAAGGTTGAAGAAGCATTGGAAGATACAGATTGGATAAATGCTATGCATGAAGAGCTACATAATTTTGAGAGAAACCAAGTTTGGACATTGGTCGAGAAGCCCGACAACAACCACAACATCATTGGTACCAAATGGGTGTTTCGCAACAAGCAAGATGAAGATAGACAAGTGGTTCGCAACAAAGCACGTCTCGTCACCCAAGGATACACACAAGTCGAAGGTATGGACTATGGTGAGACGTATGCTCCCGTTGCTAGACTTGAGTCCATTCGCATCTTACTTGCCTATGCTAATCACCATAATATCACCTTGTACCAAATGGACATTAAAAGTACTTTTCTAAATGGTGAAATAGAGGAGGAAGTTTATGTCAAACAACCTCCCGGCTTTATCAATCCTAAGAAACCAAATCATGTTTACAAACTTCACAAAGCTCTTTATGGTCTTAAACAAGCTCCTAGAGCATGGTATAAATGCTTGACCAAGTTCCTTACTACAAGTGGTTTTGAATTTGGTAGAATTGATTCTACTCTTTTTACTAAAAGGGTTAATGGAGAACTATTTATATGCCAAATTTATGTTGACGATATCATATTTGGTTCAACTAACCCTCTCATTAGTGAAAAGTTTGGAAAACTAATGTCAGAGAAGTTTGAGATGTCTATGATGAGTGAACTCAAATTCTTTCTCGGGTTGCAAATCAAGCAAACTAAGGAAGGTACATTTGTCTCTCAAACAAAGTACACCAAGGACTTATTCAAGAAGTTCAATATGCAAGAATGCAAAGGTATGTCTACACCCATGCCTACTAGTGGACATAATGATTTGACCAAACATGGTGAACCTGTTGATCAAAAGGTTTATCGCTCTATGATTGGTTCATTGTTATACCTATGTGCTTCACGTCCCAATATTATGCTAAGTGTGTGCATGTGTGCACGATATCAAGCTGCTCCTAAAGATTGTCATCTTAAGGCTGTGGAAAGGATAGTGAGATACTTAATCCATACACCAAATTTTGGCATTTGGTATCCTAAGAGGTCTTCTTTTGATCTTGTTGGCTATTCCGACTCGGATTATGCCGGAGACAAGGTTGATAGAAATTCCACTTCGGGTACTTGTCAATTTCTTGGTAGATCTCTTGTGTCTTGGTCTTCCAAGAAACAAAACTCGGTATCCTTATCCACCGCCGAAGCGGAATACATTGCCGCTGGTTCATGTTGTGCTCAATTACTTTGGATGACCCAAACTCTTAAAGATTATGGGATTTATGTGAAACATGTTCCACTGCTTTGTGACAATGAAAGTGCTATCAAAATTGGTCATAATCCTGTACAACATTCTCGAACTAAGCATATTGAAGTTCGTCATCATTTCATTCGAGATCATGTTGCTAAGGGTGACATAAATCTTAAGCATGTTCGCACCGATAAGCAATTAGCGGATATATTCACTAAACCGCTTGATGAGAAAGTGTTTTGCAGGTTGAGAGGAGAATTGAACATCATTGATGCTTCGAACTTGGAGTAGAAACTCCATTGGATACATGCAAGACATGAGCTTATGACTAATCCATGATATATCTCTTATGATGACTATCTTATGTCTTGGATATATTTGCACCTTGCATGTTGTCTAATCCATGTAGGTGCTTGGTTGAATCTAATTCCATGAGATTGCGACTCACTCACACCTTGAGCGATCTCTACATCACCAAGACTCTACACAATGGTGGTTGAAGACAAGGAAGCACAAAACCATACAAACATATCCTTTGACAAATTCTATGATTGAGCTTCATGATTGTCATTTTTGGATACACAAGTGCTCTTCCTTGCAAGAACTAACCCATGTAGGTAGATGAACTCGAACTCCAAATGGTGCTCCCAACTCTCGATGAGCTACATCAACCTTGAGCACCCACACAAGTTCAACTACATGAGCAAGAACCACATCACCACCCAAGGTATGTTATTCCATCTTAGAGAAGCTTTACTCCAAGACATGAGTCAAAACAACTCAACAAGATGTGAATACATCAAGATGCTTAAAAGAAAAATGGTAACCCCATTTTGAGCTTAAACGATGAGTATGACCTATGATCAAGTGTTCTCACTTGACTCCTAAGTCAATATACTCTAACATAGGTGACTATGTCACCGCCCAATTCTAGATGAAGTTCTCTTGTGTTCTTTTCTGAGTCATTGCATTTGTCCCTTGCATATTTGTTTCTTTCTTGTTCAATCAAAAAAAAATTCATCTAGAAACTTTCACTCTTTTCTTTTTGATTTTTGTTCTGCATATTTCTGCATCAAATTCCTTGCAAATCTTTCAGCTAATTCATTGCAAATCTTTGTGAGATCTTACTTGACTAGTGAGCTGAGGTGACAAGTGTTTTTCTCTATGATGAACTCGGTTTCACCGAATAGCTATTTTCGGTCCAAACGAATCCCTTCGGTACTACCGAAACATGCCACTCGGTGCCACCGATTTCGCAACAGGAAAAACAGTTTGCCACATATTCTATATTTCTTCTGATCCAGCTCCACTCAACGAATCTTGTCCTCTACAAGCATCACAGTTTTATTCACTGCCTTGTACTGAATCTCAAGGACCAAACCTATTCAACGGATTCCAGGAAAAACCTTCTTGGAAATTGATGTTAAAGGGGGAGAGAGAGATCACATCAAAGCTTATCATCAGAAAGAGAGAGATCACATCAAAAGCTTATCACCTACAAAGGAGAAAGTACTAAGGGGGAGAGAATACTCAAGGATCCCAGATGCTTGATGTTCAAGAGGAGAGATGCCACATGACTTTTTGGGGGAAAGACATGTTCATATGAACTCATTTGAATTTAGTTCTATTCATATCCTTCAGCTCAGATTTTCTGTTTCCTATCTTCTCCCAATATCCCATGTAAGATTCAGGGGGAGCAAGACACCTAAAGGAAAGAAATCAGTCAAATTCATTGCATACCTTTATTCTTGGGGACATGTTGAATTCAATATGGTACCTTGTACTCACTCTCTACATGTCATCCCAGTCTTGGCATTCTTG